>NC_072494.1:9796785-10111964 GCF_027574615.1 Eptesicus fuscus
GGGACCGTGGAAGACTTGGCACTGGTATTGAAAGAAAGCTGACCCAGGACAGCCCCTGCCCACACCGCCATCAGCAATGGCTTAACCAGAAGGTTAAATCTAGGACAAAGGTGATGACTGAGGGAGGCCCTGTGGAGACAAAAGGTCCTGCCACCCTCTATAGGGACCCCCCCACGTTCCTTTGCCCTGGCCTTTGCTGCCCCCCTGGCTCATTGCGAATTCTCATCCAATTCCGTATCCGTAGGCTCTTCGTGAGTTTCTTTCACCAGATGTTTACTTGTCCATCATCTTCATGCTTTTCCCCCAAAACTGGATTAATTCTATTATAAGCTGCATGCAATTTCCCAATTCATATTCATGGGTTTCTGTCTGCTCAGAGCTATTGCGCGGGGCCACACGCGCGCGCGCGCACACACACACACACACACACACACACACACACACACACTCTCTTTGTGAATCTCTGGGCATAGTTCCAAACAGCTCTCCCCATGCTCAAAAACTTTCTGAAGTTTTGTGTTATATTTTTAAAGCGTATTGGAATATTGTATTCTTCCCCACAACATACTTATTTTTGATATATGACTACATTTTTAAACCACACCCTAGCAATTATAACTGACATCCCAAGGGGATACCCCATGTCTGGCCTGTGGCTCCTGGTGCCCCTGGGCACTGCTGAGCGCTCCAGGGGGAGTGCCCGCTGCTCGAGGAATACAGATGGAGAAATCACTGCTTTCTTCTTTCTTCTTCCCAAGCCCCCCAGTTCACCATCAACAATGTAGGCGATGCGTTCCTGTTGGATTTGGGTGTTTTTTAATTGCACTAGATGGATAGCATGTTGGCAGTTGTGGGGATAGCAAAGCACGGTCGGTCCATCTGGAGCGCAGAGAGGGGAAGCGACTGGCCTAAGGCCCCAGAGCACGTCGGTAGTAGAGCTGGGACCTGTCCGTTCGGCCATATCTTTCTTTGATGTTTTTGAAGATCCCCTCTCATTCTCAAACTATAGGGTTCTAAGCAGGGGTATAGAAGATAACCCCTGTGCACTCTTCAAGATACTGTCTCTTGTGGAATCCATTGTTCTTTGTCCAAGTAGCTTTAGATCCCTCTTTAAGATTTCACTGAGGTCCTAGACTCATTGAATTCATTATTATCCTCCGAATAAATGGAATCAATTCTTAGAAGTGATTATTTCTTGGTGATTGGATACACTAGTACCCTGTTAACGCAAATACCATTTTCAGGAAGATACGCTCTTCCTCCAAAACCTACGGCTCCCCATCACCCAGGGCATCCAAATCTTCCCCACCTCCTGCACCTGGGCTTGCCATGTGTTCCCACAGAAGGTCGGTCATGCCCTCTTTGGCCTTTGTCATGTGATTTGAAGACTAAACAGTGCTGGTTTGATTCTCACTGCAGAGAAAATGATATTTCTATCACCCTTCTCTGTAGGTGAGACAATAAAGACCCAGAGAGCAAGCTAGATCCTAACTAAGATCCAGCAAAAAATTGGTGAAGCAGGACTTGAACCGGCCTCTGTGTCCAAAGGCCACATTCTTTCTTTCTCTTTTTTTTTTAACCCATATTCCTTTCCTGGCATGACTCTGCCTCTTATTCTTACCCCTGGCAGGCACAGGACCCGCCCTCACATCGCGAGTCTGTTGCCCACAATGTTAAACGGAACGGCTCCCAAACAGCAGCTCACAGGCCGTTGTTTCTGATCATGTATCTGTCATCTGTGCCTTTAAAAAATAATAATAATAATTGTGTTTATTTATTAGAACCCACTGAACCTCTGGAGGAAGTGAGCTTTTGGGGTGCTACCCTGTCATCTTTGATTTCTCTTGAACTGGCCTCTTCCAAGTTGCAGTAAAATGTTCTGCCCCAGTCTTCCGGGCTGGATGAAGGAATCACTCTGGTCGTGCGTGGGATGGTTTGATTCCCATGCTCGGCTCCGTCCATGTTCGGTTTATTTCGTTTCAACATGGTTCCCATGGGCTCCAGCGGTGCCCTCAGAGCCCACACCTGTGCGCTGGGGCAGGGCAGACGGCCTGAGGTTTGCAGAGCAGAATAAAACGACGTTTCCCTTTAATCCGGGATTTTACTTTCTCGGGGGAGAAGGGGTGTGAACTGTGACAACTGCCTTATTCTCCAAAGCCTGCCTCCTGTTGCATCGCATTTCTCCTGCGTTCCCTGTTTTCCAGCTCGCCCCAGGTAACCCTGTCCCTTTGACCCTCCTGCGGGCTGGGGCGCCCCCGCCAGCACCCCTAAGTGGCTGGGGCTCTCGGCCTGCCAATTACCTGCCCCGTGGCAGCCAGGCGGAGACTGGCCCCAGCTGGAGCCCAGCTGCGGAGAGATGAAGAATGAAGACATTTTCCTTTCTTCCGAGTCCTTGCTAATTCTTCCTGGTGTGATTAGCCAGTTATTTTTAGCTCGATTGAAGCTCCCTGGTTAGCATTCAGGCCTGGTTCAGGCGCCCTCCCATGTTCCTGCTCTGGTTCCGCGTGGTCCCATTTGAAGTGGATGCAAAGGGCTTGCAGGGGGCCCCTCCCCCGCCTCCCAGGTGCACCTCCTCCTGCTGCTCCCCGAAGTGCTGGCTGCTGCCCAAAGGGCCTGCAGCTCCGGGGCCCGGGACAAAGTCTTCCAGGAAGGATCTGGAAAAGGAGCAATTTGGAGCCACACGAGGAGACAGAAATAACTCGGCGCTGGGGCCGGGCACCCTGGTTTCATTCTGGACTTTGTCACCCGCTCGCTGTGGAGGGCTGGGCGAGTTACCTGCCTTTCTCTCCCCCGCCCTCCCCCGAGCCATCCGCCCAGCAGTGTGGCTGCCCCAGCCGGCCCCCGAGCTCCTTCCAGGACTAAGATACTGTGGAGTCATCAAGTCTAAAACAGGAACTGAATGTAAAGCCACCCACGCCTGTGGGGACGGCCGGAAAGCGAAATGCAGGTCTTTTTTCCTTCTGGAGCCACATCCCTGCCTCAGCCTCCTGCCTCTCCACACTGATCCCTGGTGGGCGTGCCTCCCGTAGGCCTCCCAGGGGCGCCGGGCATGCGCAGAGGCAAAAACAAGCGTGTCTGGGGAGACCTGGGAACCTAGGTGCAGTTCTGCTAATGAGATGGAGGAAGCCATGGGCCCCAGAGAACCATCCCATTCCATTCAGTTTAACCAGCCTAGGAGTGATGGAGCCTACACTACGGATCTCGCTGTACTTCCTCAAGCTCGTGTGGCCTGTACGCCCGCTCGGAGGGATGTGTGCGAGGCCGCTTTTCCCAGCAGTCCCCCTGGCTCTGGGCAGGTGGCCGGGCCAGCCCTCCCCAGGGGTGCTGAGTCCTCCCTCCCCTTGTGTGTCACATGTGGTGAGTGGTCATGGGATTAAACATCATGAAGTCACACCTACCGTTTGGCCCACGGCCTAGCACACGGTAGGAACCGCCGCTTTTTCATTAGTTCGGGTCTGAAAGTCATTCATATCCGCCGACTTTACTGCGTGCGCGCGCTGGGCCCAGGAGTGTGCACTCCGAGTGTGACCAGCGCTTTATAACGAGGACCACGGTCCAGGCTGAACATTAAGACACGCAGGGGAAGCCACTGGCATCCGCCCGCACTGGAAGGGTGAAGCTGGACCTGAACCCGCACTCTCTAGGCAAGAAGAGTCTGAGCTTCCAACCACATATGCATGGGGGTATGGAGAAAGAGGATGTGGTGCGTACAAACGATGGGGTATTACCAGCCATAAAAAGGCACGAAACCTTGCCATTTGCGACAACATAGATGGACCTAGAGGGCATAAATCGCACACCGATATCTCAATATGAAGATGATTTTTTAAATATGTACATCTTCCAGGGTTGCACTCACTTTTAAAATTCCTATACAATGTTATATGTCACGTCTATCTCAATGAAAAAATTCCCAGAAGCCCTGCACAAAGTAGTGTTTGATAGATATTTTACTGACAAATTGAAATGACAGCCAGTCCCTTCCTCACACCTTTCATCCTGGCGTTTCTCTTGTACAGAAGCTCACATGAACTCCTCTACGTCCCCAACCCAGGTCTGCATTTCCCCACCTCATTGGCAAGCTCGTGGGTGTGATATCGGCACAGTTTCTGTTCAAGCCAAGTCAGCTGTGGACCCTGCCGTTAAAGGTCCCTTCCCCACCAGGAGGTCTCCTGGGCTTCCTCCCAGTCAGACTCCCCCCCTCCCCCCCGCCCCTCTCCCAGTCTTCTTTGATGACACAGCTCTCACTGTGCTGACCTCTGGCCCCTCCATGACCAGGCCACAATACCACAATATGATGGTCATTTCTCTCTCTCTCTCTCTCTCTCTCTCTCTCTCTCTCTCTCTCTCTCTCTCTCATAGTCATTGTGTGTTTATAAAATTAGTTGGCATTTCACTTTATTTTTTCCATCCATCTCCCAAGCCCCTCCCCTTGGTAACCATCAGTGTGTGCTCTGAATCTGTAGGTCTGCTTCTATTTTGTTTTCTTTATTCACTTGTTTTGTTTTAGATTCCACATATAAGTGAGATCATATGGGGTTTGTCTTTCTCTGACTTATCTCACTTAGCGTAATGCCCTCTAGGTCCACAAATGACAAGATTTCATTCTTTTTTATTGCTGAGTATATAGCACATGCTTTATTCATTCATCTATTGCTGTGATGAACATGGGGGTGTAGACACCTTTTCGAATGAGTGTTTTTGTTTTCTTCTATAAATGCCCCGCATGGAATTGTGGGATTTCTGGGCCTATGGCGGCTGTTTTTCACTTTGGGGGCAATGACAGCCACTTGTGAAATAAGCAAGAGCCTAACAAGCATGGGGACCGCCAAGCATCGCTAACCCGCGGCTGCGAGTTCACCTTTAAAAGGCTCCTGCTGCTCCGACTGGGGTTGTACTCGATTGACCTGTTATCCCTGAGGGCAGTTAAGGACCCATGTCTGGGACAGAAACTCCCAGTACAGCAGGCTGGCTGACTCCGCAGGCCTGGGGCGGGTAGGACCAGGTCTCTCCGGCTGGGATTCCTGGCAGCCTTACCCTGCCTTACCTCCCCCTCTCCCTCTGCTCGGAACATGACCCCACCCGCCACTGCCGGGAGAGTTCCTGAAGCCTGCCGCTGGCACAAAGGCCAGGGAGCGGCCAGCCGAGGGCAGATGTCCCTAAGAGCCCCTCTGCAAGCAGGTCCCGGAAGGGCCCCCAGCTGGCTGACGCTAGCCGCCATTCGTCCTGAGTTTTGGAAGCAAAGGAGACTCTTGTTAATCCTCTAATGCCTGGGACTACACATGTTGTTGCAATCATAAACAGCGCCCGATGCCACAACAGGTGCACCTGGGCACTTGGCTAAATAATACATACAGTCGGCGTTGTTCCCTATTCATTCAGCCCAGCAGGCCCCTGAGCAGCTGCGGGGCAGGGGGAGCAGCGGGGCAGAACCCCCAGGTCGTGTTGCTGCTGTGATAGAATCAGTGAGGGCGGGGCCTCACCTTGGACTCGGGGAGCACAGCGTGGATGTAGACAGGCACCTGCATGGCGATCCTGCCCGACCTCGGTGGTGCGGGGCCCAGTTCCTGCACCAGCTTCCGGCTGTGTGCCCTCGGGCGGCCGCCTCACTGTTCTGAGTCTGTTTTCTCATCTGCCAGGAAAGCACTAATCGTTGGGTAATTCTGAAGAGTGAGTGAATCGAGGGCCCGGGTATGGGGCCTGTGCTCCTCTGTCAATACTCGGCCCACCGCCCTGGGTGCTGTTTGGAAAATCTGTCTCCGAAGCTTGTCCTTGGTCAGAGCCCCTTGCTTGGGCCAGAGTTAGAAGAGAGTTATGATGTTGGAATGATTGCTTTGTAAGGTGTCTAAGTGTCTCATCGCTGCAATGCACACCGGAAACTAATACAATATTGTATGTCAAGTGCAATTGGAAAATAAATTATTTTTTTTTAAAAAGAGTTCTGAGCCACCTCACACCCATTGAGAGGGCCATTATAACAGAAACAAAACAGACAATAACAGGTGTTGACAAAGAAGTGGAGGCGCTCAGTAAGTATTTACCGAAACGGAACAACAAAACACCTGGGAGTTCCATCGCATCTTTATAAACGATTGTTGCTATTGGCCATTACCCCAATGGCGACTCAGACCCTTACCTGGAGGAGCACACAGCAACAGCCTTTATGTTGGAAAGATCGAGGTTAAGACACAGTGGGCGAGAAATCCAAGAATGCGTTCCATGAGGATGTTTATGCTATGGGAGGTCAGGAGTGGACTGTCCGGGCTCAAGATCAAAGAAAGTGTCATAGAAAGCATGACCGGGTCTGGAGAGACTTGGAATTTTGAAAGGCCGTAAAGAGAGGGAACATTCCTGAGAAGGCAAGAATGAGCTTGGCATGAGCGTGGAAGAGGGCAAAGGTTCTGGCTGGCAGGAGGAGGTCGACCAGGTGGCTGCCTGCGCACTCTACTCCCGGCTCTGCCTCTAGCTAGCTGTGCTTCCATTTCCTCTCTTATCGATGGGATGGTCACGATGACTATAATAACGAGAACCTTAAAACTAATAAGCATCGCAATAACCAACTTCATAGGGTCATTGTAAGGCTGAAATGACTCCGTATATGCACGTACCTAAAAGTATTGAATAAATAGTACCTGTTACCATGCAACCCCATTCCTTGAGCTTCTGCTATGCGGCAGGCATCAGTATGGTAGGAATGAAAGATAAGAGGCTTCCTCTCAGAGATCTCCCGGGAAGGAGAGGGAAGAGCCAGGTTAGTCAAACACAGCACCATGGCAGGTGCTAAGTACACAACCGAGGGCGCTAAGAGACTCAAGGGCAGGTTACCTCTAAGCCTGCCCAAAGGCATTCCTAGAAGACTTCTCAGAGGAGGTGACAACTGTGGAATCCACAGTGAGATGGTTCTCAAACGAAGAAAGGAGAGAAAGGGCGATGGGGGTGGAGGAACCTCCATGCATTAGAAATGCCAAAGGTAGTGGACAGGAGGCGTAAGGAGCGTGAGGCATGAGGAGAATGGAGATTGGAGAGTTAGGCCAGGGGAGGGTCTGGACGACATTGCGGGCTGCGGGGAGGAATTAAGGGCCTTAAGAAAGGGAGTGAGTGGGTTGGTAGAGGTGGGATCTTCACATGAAGGAAGGAGGGATGAGAGAGCTAACCCCCATCCTCTCTCTGAGAAAGGATGAGTCCCCTCCCCCATCCTCCACCAGCCTGCCTCGCTCCTATATCCATACCAGCCACAGCGCTGCAGGGCGGGGAGTGTTAATAGACATACCTGGAACCTTAAATCGTTTATTCCACAGGCCCTGGCGACAAGGGGAGCTCAGATCCCAAGGCTCAGCCCGGACTCCACAAAATGGGACAGAAGGGGGCTGCGGAGCCCTGCCCCGTCTCTTGCAGCTCAGGCAGACAGCACTGGTCCCTCCCCGGGAGAACGGATGCCACTTGTGCGCAAGGGCAAGTGCCCTAGGTGGGGTGGGGTGGGGTGGGCTTGAGGTGAGGCACTGTCTGGGGCTCTCCCTGCCTCCTGTAGAAGTCTGTCTCCCCTATCAGTCTAGTCTTCTCCTTAAGAGAGACGGTCACGAGTTGCATGGGAGCAGGCGGGTATCAGAGGCTGCGAGCAGAGACCTGGCAGGACGTAGCAGAGGGGCTCAGAGAAGTCAAGGCAGCTGCCCGTTGCCCGTGGTGAATGGGAAGGAGACGAACAGGGATGTAGGACCTGCTGCCCGAGCTACTTCTCTACTGTGATGCTCAGGCCCTACCGCTGACGGGTCCTAGGCCCGCCGCCTTTCCTGCTCTGGTGGGTGTGCTCGTGAGGAGAGCCAAAGGCAGCTGGCAAAGGGAGGGGGGAGGAGAGGGGAGAAGGAAGAGGATGTGCACATTGACCATTAGTCTATGAATAATTGAGCGTTGACTCTATTAGAAAATTGACTTTGAAAGTGATTTTGGCCGAGCCGGGGCCCAGGAGGCTCCATTCTAGCCTCGTCATGGAACCATGGGGCCAAAAGCCAGGTCCGCAAAGTGCTTTTCTAAATGGCAAAGGCTATGCCCAAAGGAAGGTGTTTCGGGGGGACAGGAGCCCCTGGGCAGTCCTTCAGCCATATTGGCGTGAGGAGGGGAAGGCTCTGGGACCAGGGCACACACAGCCCCCAGGACATGGTCTGCCAGTTTGGTCTGCCAGCTTAAGGGCCTTTGGTGTGGAGGGGACGGGAGGGGGGCTTGGCCACTTCCTTCGGTTTTTCTTTCAGTCCTGTTTTCAGGCTTTCACAGGAATTGAGATCAGGTAGGGGTGCTATTTGCTGCAGGTAGAGACTCGCCATCTCCTCGCCGTGTTGGCACAAAGGCCCTATTGTGAGCGAACCAGGAGGCTGGGCCTCACTCCTTCTGCATCCGCGGACGTGGCGAGTTGGGTCTATCTGAACACTCAACCTGCTAACTCACTGACTAAGAAGCTGGTTACATCTTTTTTTTTTTTTTTTAATCCTCACCTGAGGATATTTTCCCATTAATTTTAGAGAGCGCAGAAGGGAGGGAGGATGGGGGGAGGGAGGGAGAAATATCGATGTGAGAGAGACAACACATCCATCGGCTGCCTCCCGTACTTGCCCAGACTGGGGCCAGGGATTGAGCCTGCCTCTGAGGTATGTGCCCTTCACCGGGAACTGAACCTGTGACCCTTCAGTCTGAGGGACGATGCCCTCACCACGAAGAAAAACCGGCCGGGGCTGGTTAATTCTTTAGTCTGTGATAGCACCTCCTTCCCCCACAAAGAGGCGGTGGGGTTTGCAGGAGACAGGCGGGGCTGGGTGCACTCCCTGTCGCTCTGGAAAATCGCTGACTGCCTCCGAACTCCAGCTCCCTCTTCTATGCGATGAAAGGGGCAGACACGTTCCCACTCGGAATGGCTGGGAGGAATTTATAAAATCAAAATTCTCAGCATGTCCACAGCGGAGTGCCTGGCGCTGAGTGTCCTCCCCCTCGCAAAGCCAGTGACACCAGCCTCTGCCTCAAGGGGACTGTCTCCTTCGGGGTGGACGGTCCCAGGCGGGAGCTGCTCTGGGCAAAGGACGTCTGTTGAATGACGTTGTTCTTCGTTGTCATTCAACAGACGCTGAGGGGCCTGAGCAGACACAGGTTTGAGAGGTGAGGTCCTTCAGCCTGACCCACCAGGAGGAGCGGATGCTGAGAAGAGACAGCGGGTCGGGGCTGGCAGCGAGCAAGCCTTCCATCTCACTGATTTACCTGAATTGTTGTTTAATTCTTCCCGTCATTTGGCTCTGATCGCTGTGGAGCCCAGCCAAAAAGAGGCACAGGAAACGGATCAGGGTGTGGCTGAGAAATAGGCAGAAGTCCTCGTCCCCCGAGGTCGCCAGCCACACCAGGAGCTGCCTTGGCTGGGAGATAGTGCCTGACGGGAGACCCGGGGCTCCTCAGACTTCCCCTCGTGCCCTCCGGCTCCCCGAGGTGCTGGTGAGGAGGCAGCCCCTCCTCCGGGCAGCTCCCCTGGGCCGGGCTTCTGTCTCCTCGGGGCAGCCAAAGGAGATGAGCTCATTTCCAGAACCCCAGAGATGGCTCTGACCTCATCTTGCCAGTTACTGCTGGAGTGGGGCCGTACAAGCCAGGCAGGGCCCCGTGCAGGCACCAGGCCAGCCTCGCATCAGGCAACTCTGCTGACTCATCTCCCTCTCCCTCTACACAAGCCCTGGGGTTGGCATGTGCGAAGCAACCCCCTGGAGTCCGATGGCCGAGGGCTCAGGCCACCTGCGGAGACCATGGGGTGGGGTGGGGGGAGCAGCAGCAGGTCGCAGCAGGAGCCGTCACCCACCTGCCACCCGGGCCCACCTGCCACTGACCGCACGGGGAACAAACATAGGTGCTCACCCAAGGGTTTCAGGGCTCCTCGTACAAGTAGAAGCAAGCCTATCACAGGAGGGGATGTTGCAACAGGAGAAGTCTGCTTTGCGTGAGAAAAATGGATAGCTTGGACAGCCGTCAAACTTGGTGCTTGGTGCATGGTGAAGCTTAGAGGCTTCTTTAAAACAAAAACAAACAAAGAAAGAAAAAGCCACACATTAGGGTTTGAAACATAAGCACAGAGATGCTTAAAGAATAAAATAATAATTCCTTTCCCCGTCGCTAGAGATCTATAGACGGTTAACAAATAAAAGCACTTGTTTACACGAAACATATGTGCAGAATGGCACAGTTCCCACCCCCTTCCTTATTCCTCTCCCAACGGCACTGCTTTTCGAAGTCTCTGTCCCAGGGGAAGCGAGGGATGTGTATACCTTACATGTCTGTTTGTGCTTAAATATGTGTCACACGCCAGGATGGCGTCAGGCTTGCGCAACTCCGTGGGATACCAGCCCCGTGTACATGCTGGCGCCTCGGGCAGGGGCGGCGTTCCCAGGACGTGCAGCGGGAACGGTGCCCACTCAGAGCTACGCGAGGCGGCAGGAATATCGTTTCCTCTTCATAATCTCTCCCGGAGCTCTTTCCAGATCCACACATTGATCTACCTCATTTATTTTCGAAATCGAACTTCAGAGATCCCATTGTCCGGCTGGGCCATAATTTACGCCGCCAGTCCCAGTGGGTGGACAGTTCGTTTCCTTTCTCCGCCAATTGCAGAAATACTCCGGTGAATAGCCTTGTGCTGATCTCTCCGCCCACCTTCCTTCCAGAGTGTCCACCGCACAGAGGCTGAGCAGTGGGACTCCGCTCTCCAGGGGCGCCTACGTTTTCATTGAGAGGTGATGTCTAACCAGTCACTCCCTGATAAGGAACAGTACCCCCCAAGGAACAAAAGAGCTCCCCTGGCTGACTTCTCCCCCGGAGTCAGGTGGGAACGGCCCTGACCCCGGACCTGGATCCCTTATTGCTCCGCCGTATTGAGTGTGTGCGCACGCAGACTGGGTGAATGAGAGGGAGGTGAATTGGATGAGAACAAGGATCAAGGCAATTCTTTGAACTTTGAAAAGGGCTGTCATCCTAACCCTCCACGAGGAAGCAGGAGAACAAAGGGGTGTAAGGCCTGCATTTGTAGAGTCCTTGAACCTCAGCTGGAGCCGCTGAGGAGCTCAGACACCAAGTGGGAGTTGGCCCCCGGGGCTGGAGGTTTTATAGTGTTCGCTGGGGTTTTCTCAGGGGTTCCATTACTCAGTGTGCGTTTCAGTCACCTACTGCCGCCTCCCGTAACAACGGCTTATTACCTCTCGTGGTTCTGTGGAGTGACTGGGCTCAGACGGGTGGTCTGCACGTGGGGTCTTTCATGTAGTTACAGTCACATGTGGGCTGTTGTTTTGACTGGAATTGCCCAAAGGAAATTGTTACTCCCCTCCTCCCCCCAACTTCCTGTAGATTCCTGTCCTAAAGAGATGGAGACCTGGATAAACTCTTTAAATAACTGTAGACAGCGATCACATACCCCCAGGCTTCAGTCTTCTCAGGCGAGCATCTGTAGCACCTTCTTTAGTTCCGTAATGTGACGCGGTTTGCAGAAATTTCACTAAATGCCCTTCTCTCTCCCGGGCATGCTCCGTGTCCCACTGAAAATATGCTTAGCACGCAACCTGCTCCAAATGGGCTCTAACCAGGGTGAACTCCCATGAGACCCCCTCGCTCCCCTGCCAGCACATCCTCAGACCACAGCTAGGTCTAGAGGAGCCGTAGTCCACTGACAACTCAGATTCCCTCGGATCCTCTTCCATGCTGAGCTCTTCTTTCTCTAAGCAGCTGCCAGTCCGGCTCCATTATAACCGGGCCTTACCTTAATCCTGTTAAATCCCACCCAGTTCCTTCAGTGCAGTGTCCCAGCCATCGCTGGGAATTCTCAGGGCTGTTCTCTCTCTCTCGACCTGTCACCCAGTTTTTTTCTCATCTCAGAACCAGCAGCCCCAGAGGCCACCCGGAC
Source organism: Eptesicus fuscus (assembly GCF_027574615.1). Taxonomy (NCBI): domain Eukaryota; kingdom Metazoa; phylum Chordata; class Mammalia; order Chiroptera; family Vespertilionidae; genus Eptesicus; species Eptesicus fuscus. The sequence continues at coordinate 9,808,694 of NC_072494.1, forward strand.
ACCCCCTCCCAGTCACCCACAGTTATTTTCCCCCAGGCACTGCCTCCTGCTGGTGTTGCGGGATCTGCTTGTTGTCCGGCTCCCCCTAGAATGTAAGCCTCTGCCACAGAGCCCAGAACAGTGGTCCCGACCCACAGCAGCACGTGGGGAAAAGCCCGTGATGAGTGGGAGGGACGGCCCGTCCTCTGAATGAGCTGGGAGGGGCTTCAGCCACGGCCCCGCCTGCTCTTCTCATCGTCCATGGGAGGAAATGGGAAGCCGTCCGAGATTCTAAGTGACTTCTCAGCTTTGACATTAGAACCGGGCTTGCAGTTTTCAAGAGCTTTCCAGGCTCGCTCTCCCCGCCTGCCTTCCTCCACGCTCCGGGGGATGTTCTGATGGTGAGCACGGAGGCTGAGAGAGCCTGGGAGGGCAGGCTCACACAGCCAGAACTGGGACTCAGAACGGCTGCCTTCACCCATTGGGTTGGGGATGACAAATGCACTTCATTTCAAGAGCCAAGTGCAATGAACTGGGGCACCATTGTGAGAAGGAGTCTGAGGCTATATTCAGGTTTAGTAGCAAGAGTATGTGATTGATTAGTAATGTCTGCCACAGGCCCGGGAGGAGGCATGGCAGCGTTATGCCATCCCGGGGACTGGACAATATTGCAATGTTAGGCTCCTTATCCAGGAATCCTTCTTGCTCACCATTCCGCTGCGAACGCCAATTCCTACATTCCTGCCTCAACAGTAAGAAGCCTTATGGGAAGGCTCCCAGGCGCTGCTGAGTTGGAAGGGAGCAGAATGTTGTTAGAAAGGGACTAAATGCATTTTTAAAAAATATGCTTTTATTGATTTCGGAGAGAGAAAGGGAGAGGGAGAGAGAGAGCGAGAGAGAGAAACATCAATGATGAGAGAGAATCATTGATCGGCTGCCTCTTGCACACCCCTCACTGAGGATTGAGCCTCCAACCCGGGCATGTGCCCTGACCAGGAATTAAACCATGACCTCTTGGTTCATGGATCAATGCTCAACTACTGAGTCACACTGGCCAGGCAGGAACTAAATGCATATTTGGTTATTCCAAAATCTTCGTCCCTCACACAGGGCTTAATACCCCCTCCCTTAGGAAGGACACAAGTGGGTTTATGAGAGGAGGTCAGATACGCCTAAATCACATATATATATTTGAGGGATTACGTGACCTCTGGACAGACTTAGCTGGTTGTGTTCTCCTCTGAGTCCGCTGAGAGCAGGAACCAGCCCCGGAGCGTGCTGTGTGATGCTGGGACCGGAGGAGGATGTGCTGCCCGTGGCCACAGAGCAGAGAGCTCATCTGCACGGAATATGCAGGCTGGGCCACCGCGGCCGGGCCTCCCAGAAGTTAGTGAATGAACCCACAGAGGCTCAACGAGTCACGAGCTAAGGCCTGTAAAATCATTTGCATCGCAGGCCTCACACGGGCACAGTGACAGGCATGTCCATGCGCTCCCCTCTGCCTGGACGTGTCCTGCACGGAGCTAAATAATCCGGGGCTTAGACATGCACCTGGGTTCTAGGAAATGAGGCCCCGGTGAGGGAGGCAGACTAGCCACCCCTGGCCCGGCGCGCACCCCTGCTCCCATGCCTCTGCCCTTGTCTCCCTTCCCAAGAACCAGCCTGTGTTTATGCCAAACGGATTTTCTTGCAATTCCCTGGTGCTTGGCGTCATCCCACACCTCCATGCCTTTGCTAACCCTCCCAGGCTGTCTGGCAAACAGCTCTCTGTGGTTCGAATCCCGTCTGTGCCCCTGAGCGGCTGTGAGGCCCTCCCTGGGCACGTGATGGAACGGCTCTGTTCCCTCCTCTTACAGGGAGGTAATAATAGCTCCGCCTCCTGGGATTGTTCTAGAATGAAATGGGTTCATTCGGATCATGTGCTTGGAAGCGTGTTCAGCACTTAAGAAGCACCAGACAAGAGTCACTAAGGATTATTGTTTCTCATCCTTCAAGACTCCACCGGAACATTATTTCCACCAAGAAGCACTGCAAAAAAATGCCCTCCCATCGAAAGACAAAAAGCTTACCTGGAAAAGACATTTGCAACACATGACAAGGGTCTGATTTCCTTCATTTATAAGGTACCTGCGGACCTGCCTCTCCACTTAATTGAGCTACTTCCCATCCTACCCCAGCTCCCTCCCTTCTCTGTTCTGACCCTGACCTCTAAAGCATGAAGGTCACTGTGGCTTTGGTGCCAACAGCCTGAATGATTCCAATAACTTAACCCAAGAGCTCAAGGGAGGCCGAGTGTAAGGAGTGTGATGCAACCATGAAAACACGTGCACAGAGGCTGCAGGTGGGGTGGTACGTGATCCCCGCTCTGCTGTAACCCTCTGCGTGACAGGTAACCGCTGGCCCTGGGGGTAAGCGAGTATACAGCGTCTGAGATTCCTTCTGCAGGGGCAGGAGAATGTCCCAGATGCTAAATTTCACATGTTGTCTTAGACTCTGCACTTCTAAAAGCACAAGAGCCCGGCTGGTGTGGCTCAGCGGTTGAGCATTGACCTATGCACCAAGAGGTCACGGTTCAATTCCTGGTCGGGGCCTATACCCAGGTGGCGAGCTCCATCCCCAAGGTGGGGCATGCAGGAGGCAACTGATCAAGGATTCTCTCTCATCATTGATGTTTCTATCTCTCTCTTCCTCCCCTCTGAAATCAATACAAATATATTTAAATAAAATAAGAAATGGAAGCACTAGAGGTTACCCAGAGAAGAAAAAAGACTTGCTGCGTGGAGGAACTCCAGCAAACAATCTTGCCTCTCTCACCAGGGATTTCGTTTAGTGACAACCGGACCATCGCACCCACAGTTTCTAGCTTAATCACATGACATTTGTGGGAAGGCGTGTTATATGGTTACGTGTTAAGCAGTGGGTTAGTATCTTGGAGCCACCGCGGTAAATAATATTCGCAGGAACATGTTGGATGCTATTCTGCAGGTTACATCTCTTAGCCCTCAGTTCTGGGGAGGTGGGTGTTAGCCCCATTTCTGTGGGAGGACACAGAGGCTCTGGGAGTCAGAAACCTGGCCGAGGGCACACCGAGAGTGGACGGCAGGGCCAGGGTAAACACCCATGCTGGTCGGAGTCCAGGACCCAAGGACTTGACTAAGATTTACTGGCTTTTAAGGAAATAATTACAGGTGGCTTAGAACAACTAAATAATCGTTACACGAACTGCCATGACACGTCGGCTGCTGGTCTAAGCAGTGTTTTCTCTCCCATCTCCAGGTTTATGTCCAACCCACCTAGACCTCTCCCCCAACAACCCCCCGTAGCCCTAACCCAGCTGTTTACCTGATTCCTGCTCCCCCACCTCATGGCAATGGCTGCCGGCTGAGCCATCTAGTAGGCCTGCTCCCCCAGCCCCTCACCCCAGATTCCTTCTCGCTATGGCGATTGTCATGGGCAGCTTCTCGCAGGAATAGAAATGGACCCACTTGGCCATGTTGCCCGGAACTTAGACACCGCATCCTACTGGGCTCAAGAAATCTGGCTAAGAACCCTCCGTGTTATTTGTTTTGTGGTTGTTATTTAAACTCAAGGGCTGCCGAGCTGCCTGAAGAGACAGAGGGACAGATGACAGTGTCACTTGGAGGAAGGCCAGGTGCCCGGAACCAGGAAGCTCTAGCTCTGGGGCTGAACCCTGGGTCCCAGGACACGGGGAGAATCTGAGCTCCCTCGGGTGGCCCGGGACCTCCTGGTCCCTGCGGAAGTGCCGGACGCCGATAGAGGTAGCTTCCTGTCTCGGGCCAGGTGGCAGGGATGAAGGGAGCGAGGCTCGGCCTGGCTGTGTGGGCTTCTAAGCTGCGGCTCTGAGGTCCCCAGACAACATTTTGCACACAGATGCGGAGCCAAGGAAAGGAGCTTAACTGGCATGAGCCCAAGGGGGTCACGGCTAACACATCAGACTCCGTGAATGCAAAGCAAGTCCTGATAGAAAAGCACTGGGATTGAAGAGGGAGGAGGCGTGAGGGGCAGCTCTCGCCGGGGCTGGGAGAAAAGAGCAGTCTGGGTAAGTGGCCCCAGGATGTCCCCAGGCGCGAAGCGGTAGGAATGTCCACTGCTATTCCCTTACCTGTTAGAGAATTCTAGAATCACCACTGCTCAGAGGACCTCCGTCAGCTTCTGTGATGCAGACCGAGAAAGCAGAGACCCAGGAAAGGGAAATGACTTGCTCAAGGCCACACAGCGAGGCGAGGCTGCAACCCACCATCCTAACCGTGGCCCCAATGACCTTGCCCTCTACCTCCCGGGCTCAGCACGGGACCGGGTCTCTCCCCTCGGCCTCAAGAAATGGTGCCACTCCCTCCCGTTGTTCGTGGTTAACGGCAGCGACCACCGTAGCGGTGATGCAGCTGGAGTGGTGGTGAGGGCTCGTCACCTATACGTTACTTCAGTGGTCGGCAAACTCATTAGTCCACAGAGCCAAATATCAACAGTACTACGATTGAAATGTCTTTTGAGAGCCAAATTTTTTAAACTTAAACTTCTTCTAACGCCACTTCTTCAAAATAGACTCGCCCAGGCCGTGGTATTTGGTGGAAGAGCCACACTCAAGGGGCCAAAGAGCCGCATGTGGCTCGCGAGCCACAGTGTGCCGACCACTGCGTTACTTCTTCATGTGGAGCGGGGAAAGGGCCAGCGGGGCTTCGCCTGGAGAAGACTCCAGGGTTACGTGATACTGATAGCCGTCATCTGAACAGTTGTGTAAGAGGAGTTGTTACAGTCTTTGGTCATTGCCAGAGAATTCTGGTTCACAAAGTGTGGTCCAGGGGCCAGCAGCATCAGCATAACCTAGGAACTTGTAGAAATGAAAATTCTTGGGTCTTGCCCAGACCTACTGAATCAGTGGGGCCCCCACTCCAGAGAAGCAGGGGTCAAGTTGATCAGGGGGCTTGTAGAACAGGGATGGGCCTCTGGAAGGGGTGGGGGTAGCAGGGTGAGCTCCCCAGACACTGGGCTCACCCACACAGACGAGGCCCACCAGCAGGAGAGGTGTAGGGGGGCTGCCCAGTGAGGAGAGAACTGGACTGGATCACCCCTAAGGTGTCAGGAACTCCAGGTTTTGCATGATAAACAGACCAAGAGATGCAGTTGCTTTCCCTTGCTAGAATGTAAGCTCCACAATGGCAGGCATTTTTGTGGGTTTCTATGTTTTGCTAGGATAACCCCAGTGCCTGGAGCAAAGGCAGAGCTCAGGGGCCAAACCCAGCCCACAGCCTGCTTTTGTAAATAAAGTTTTATTGGAATACAGCTATGCCCATTCATTCACACCTTTTCTGCATCTGCTTTCACAGCACAACCACAGAGTTGAATCAGCATGACTGATCATACAGCCCACGAAGCCTGAAGTACTGTCTGGCCTTTTTTAGAAAAAGGTTGGCCATCCCTGATCTAGAATATTCCCTGGATCACAAAGGTGTTCCATAAACACTGGATGAATGGGTGAGCCGTTCTCTCGGTTGGTATCACAGAGGTACAAAGACCCCAGCTTAGAATACAGGGGACACGGGCATGGATTTCAGAGCTGGTGCGAACGTGGGCAAATTACTTGGCTTCTCTGTGTTTCTGATGCCTCATCTGTACAAGAGCAATCACATTAGCCATTTAAGATGAAAAACCCAATCATATGCTGCACAGAAAGCACCGAGCTGGCTCGCAGACCTCGTTACTCATAGCACCGAGGAGTCTTTGATACAAGGGTTCAGGCGTGACTGATCTGGTGCCATGGATCAGGGTGTCAGAAGCGTGAGCCCTTCTTCCGGGTCCTTCTAGGGAGGAGGGGAAAGGGCAAGTTCAGAGATGATGGTTAGGCAGCCCAGCGTTTGAACTTGGAGAAAGCTGCTCGTCAGCCAATTTACATATGATGACATTTAAGATAGCGAGTGAATCGGCAAGGTTTAACAGGCTATAGGTGTTCAGGTGTTTTTCCAATAGTGAAAAGTAATGAGCCGTTCAAATTCTCGTACATAGTCCTCCGAGGACAGGTTGCGTACGGCGGGCTGGGGTCAGGGCTGAGCAGCCCGGGGTCATGGGAACCATGGGAGTTGCCTGGTCGGAGAGGGCCGACCTTGGCCCTGTTTGCCAGCGGGCAGGCCGGTCCTCGGAGGGACGTGTTTTCCCATACTGTGCAAGTGCGGCCCCTTTGTGCTGTGGGCGGTGTTATTTCACACACATTATTTTTTTTTTTTTTCTGGCAGGAACTCTTAATGTGCCCAAGGTGTTCTGGCAAAGTCCCCAAGTCCTCCAGTTCCCCAGGTTAAGTCAGAAACAAAAATAATCACGGGCAAGTGCAAATCCACACGAGCGTGAGGCTGAGTCAGAAACATGTTGTAACTCAGGGCGGAGAACGGCCCTTGGATGGCTTCCCTGGTTTGGAGATCTCTGCAGAGCAGCCCACATGCCTGCCTTCCACACGTCCATCAGTTCTCTTCCCTGTGTTGTGAGAAGTATGGCAATTTCCAGAACCCTCTGGCACTCTGCTGGCAAGTGCATTTTCCTGTGTGAGAAGGACACCTGGAGGCTCGCCATCCTCCCGCCATCCCCCTCCACACCCCCATCATACTCATCGAGCCCGGGCCCCTAGCCCTCAAATCACAGCGCTCATTAAAAACTGCTCAGCTCGCCCTGGCTGGTTTGGTTCAGTGGTTAGAGTGTCGGTCCTGGGGCCGACAGGGGTCGCAGGTTTGATTCCTGGTCAGGGGGCACGTGTTTTGGTTACAGGTTCTCCAGCCCCAGTGGGGGGGGTGTGCGGGAGGCAACCCATCAATGTGTCTCTCTCATGTCCATGTTTCTCTCTCTCTCCCCCTCCTCCTTCCCTTCCACTCTCTCTAGAAATCAATGGAAAAAATATCCTCAGGTGAGGATTGAAAAACACACACACACAAAAACAGCCCGGCCCCACCATGTGGAATTTGGCTAAGAGGGTCTTTAGGGCCTGGGAACCTGCTGTGCTTAGTCGGAGGAATACGGGTTGAATGAAAAGGGAAAATGAAAACATAGAATCCAGGTTTTTATTCCTCCTGTTTTTATCTTCTATATGAGGATCTGGGACACTGTGATCCTCTCCCCGAGAGGCGGTGGCCACCTCTCTGCAGAGAGAAACACAGTTTCCTATCTCCAGCGTGGCTCCTGGGCCACTGTCCTCTGACCTTGAGCCATAGCCACCCGCTGTCAGCTGGTAACTGGAGTGCACGTTCCAAAACAGCCCCAAGCCTAGTGTGTCCCGCTGGTAACTCAAAAGTTTCTACATCCTTCCAGGAAGCACAGCACACGCCCCAGAGGCTCCTGTCAACACCCACAGGCCAATTCCAAGTCAGATGAGGAAGAATCGTCCGAGAGGAGAGTGTGGCCGGAGCTTGGAGGGCGCGTCTGGCCAAGCTCATGCAGGAGCTCGCAATCCACCTCATGTCCCTTCTGGGTCTTTCCATCCTCACGTGGGCCACACTCCTTTCTCTTGAGCAATTAAACACGGAGGTAGCTTATCCTCAATGCGACAGTGACCTGGCCAGAAAACGTAGGTGACCCTCGGTCCAGAAATCCCCGGTTGTTCATTTAAAGATAAGCAAATCCTCCCTCTCCCTGCAGTGCAATCACCGAGTAGCTGGGATCCGTCCAGGGAAAGAGTCGAGGAAATGGGCCGCAAGCGCCGGCTCCTTCCCCCGAGTCTACTCACTCCCAGTCGCCCGGTAAATGGTCTCGGTGTAGACCAGGGCCAAAGCCATCAGCAGTGTCGCTTCCACGAGAATGCCACTTTTCTCCAGATAGCGGGAGGCCCCTACCCACGTCGAGAGGCTCGGTTAGCAGGAGTGTTTGGAATTGCAGGGTTTTTCGGAAATCTCCTGTGGTCTTGGGTACAGAAGCCTCAAGAAGTCAGCAGAGCACCCCTATGTTCATAGCAGCACCATTTACAATAGCCAAGATCTGGAAACAGCCCAGGTGCCCGTCAGCAGATGACTGGATCAGAAAACTATGGCACATCTACACAATGGAATACTACGCTGCCATAAAAAAGAAGGAATTCTTACCATTTGCGGCAACCTTGATGGAACTGGAGAACATCATGCTAAGTGAAATAAGCCAGTCCATGAAAGAAAAATACCACATGATCTCACTCATTTGTGGATAATAAAGAACATTATGAACTGATGAACAAAAAGATAGATACAGAGGCAGTAAAGCATCAACCAGACTGTCAAATTACAGCGGGAAGGTTAGGGAGAGGTGGGGGAGATAAGAGATCAACCGAAGGACTTGTATGCAAGCATATAAGCATAACCAATGGACGCAAAACACTGGGGGGTGAAGGCATGTATGGGAGTGGGGGGGGGGGCAATGGTAATATGTGTACACATATAATACCTTAATAAAAAAATGGAGGGAAAAAAAAGAAGTCAACAGAGTTTTCCCGGAGGTGACACTAGGCCTAGGACTTCGGGGCTGGTCTCTGCAGCTGCCAGGATCACACACATGAGCCTCCAGGCTCGCTCTGCCCCACGTGACCCAAACCTGACCGCTTCACCCTGCTCTGCCTCGGGCCAGGCATTCGTCTCACTTATCGCAGCACGAAGCTCTTCCTCTCCGGACAGCCCATGCCCCTCCCTGCCCTTCGTGGTGTCCTCCCCTAAAGCCAAAGGGTGGACACCAAGCCTCGCTGGCATCCCGATTCTTCCCAGAGTCTCCTCTGCTCCTGGGCTCCCGCCCTTCCCCCCACACTCAGTCCTTTCTGCCCCGCTATCACCTCCAGCGTTGGAGAGGTTTGAAGGGTTTGAGTAGAGCGATGGCAGGAGCAGATGGACGGTTCAGAGAGATCTCGAAGGCTATGGGTGAACACAGGCCCGGGGAAGCCAGCCAGAGGCGAGCAGGCTTGTCAGGGGTTGCTGTGGGCCCCCAGGTGAGGGATGACACGGGAGGTTTGCTTTTTAATTATTCCCGCGCACCGCAATTCCAAGCAGCATCCCAGGTCACCAGCCAATTTTCTGCTCGCTGCCCGGGGCCAAGTGTCTGTCTGTCCTGTGTCGGGTGCCTCCACAACGCTCTCCTGCGCAGGTGAGAGCAGGTGGCGTGTGCTTTTCCTGCCCTGCCCCGGTGATCCCCGGGACTCCACGCCCAGGCGGGAGCCAAACCACTGTGGAAGGGCGCGTCGTGGGCCGGGGAAGAGAGGACAGGATGCAAGGCAGGGAAAGGGGGCACCTTCCCCGCCCCTGACCTCCCCCCCCCCCCCTGCCATCTCCCACCCGGCAAAGCTGCAGCAGGGGCTGGGCACGAGGTCTCAGGAAAGCTGGGGAGGGCAGGCAGCAGCTGTTTAAGTATGCGGGATACCCCTAGATGTGTAAGTATGCGGGGTACCCTTATGTGTAAGTATGCGGGGTACCCCTATGTGTAAGTATGCGGGGTACTCCTAGCTGAAATCCCCATGCTTATCACATATCTTTATTTACTTAGTTACACAGTGGTTCTCAACCTTTCTCATGCCGCGACCCTTTAATACAGTTCCTCATGTTGTGGTGACCCCCAACCATAAAATTATTTTCGTTGCTACTTCATAACTGTAATTTTGCTACTGTTAATGAATCGTAATGTAAATATCTGTGTTTTCCGATGGTCTTAGGTGACCCTGCTAGCTGTTCTCAACCTGTGGGTCGCAACCGCTGTTGTAGAGCCTAAGACCATCGGAAAACACAGATATTTACATTACGATTCATTAACAGTAGCAAAATTACAGTTATGAAGTAGCAACGAAAATAATTTTATGGTTGGGGGTCACCACAACATGAGGAACTGTATTAAAGGGTCGCGGCATGAGAAAGGTTGAGAACCACTGGAGTAGGTTATGGAGAGCAGGTTTGCCTTTTGCCTGATTCCTGTTCCACTTAACCCCAACCTCCCATTTCCCCATTTCCTTATTTCTTTCTCCCTACTTTTAGCTCATACTGCTGTGTTTTTTTATTACCCAAATAAACCACTGGGGTTGTTTCTGGAAACAAGACGGGTCTTAATCACATCTCCGCACGTATCTCTCTATTATGTCCCCCTCCATGCACATAAACACAGGTGCCCCCTGTCCCCATGACTTAGCACCCATGCAGATAAGGAACCCAAATGAGTGACACACACAGATGCACGGAACAAGGTGTGTGCCCACAAGAGCCTGAAGTGTTCCTTCAGGGGGAGCCCCAAGATAAGCATGTTGACATGCCCGGGAGCACTGGGTGAGAGGGCCCCTGGCGTGTGCTGCCCAGGAGCCAGGGTGCCGAGAGCGCAGGTGAGGGCCGAGCAGGAAGGACAGGGAGCGGGTGGGCCAGAGGCATCTGACAAAAGCTGAGTGGTCCATGCAGGGATCCCAGGATTATTACGGTTTCGAGGCGTCTGTCCAGATCCGTTTGTCTGTCTGAGGCCGTGAACCGAGAGGACAGGAGTGGGCCCACATCTGAGGCTGCCTGGGCTCCGCTCCGTCCGCACAAAGGGAGCAACTGGTAACGTCATTACCAGCATCGGGTAAAACTTCCTTCCCGGCTGCTGGCAGTGATGAGGGCGGGCAACTCTGTGCTTCTGGGTTGTACTTGTCCATAGGTATGTACATATCGGAAAAAACATAGCATATACAGGGTATGGTATGATCCGTGGTTCCTGGCATCCACTGGGGTCTTAGCATGTATCCTCTGTGGATAAGGGGGGACATCTCAAGGGCCTTCCATATCGGCTATAACACTCGTTATCATCTGTCTTTCAGCATAGCCAACCTGATGAATGTGAGTGACATGTCAGTGGGGTTTTGCTTCCGTTTCCTTGGTGACTAATGATGCCAAGCAATTCTTTGTGGACTTCACTGACCATCTGTGTGTTTGGGAGAAGTGACTATTCAGATCCCTTGGCTATTTTTTAAATCGAGTTGTCCGTCCGCTATTATTGACTGTAAGAGTTCTCGATGTATGCGAGATACGAGTCCCTCATCAGATACATGACTTACCCATATTTGTATAAACATAGAAAAATTGGGGGAACAGATACTTGGGCTCTTAATTCGGTGCGAACTTAGGGGGCCCGCCCTGAGCAGAGGAAGCAATGAGGCCAGGAGCAGGTTCTGAGATGCGCCTGGGAGCCTGGTAGGCTGAGACGGACAAGGAAATGCATGGCTACAGCGCTGCTCCTTCATTACTCCACAAGGAGTCAGATCTCACCCTTCATCCCCATTAGTTCCACAGCTATTCCTTGAGGGCCTACCTAATGCCCAGCCTTCTTCTAGGAAACAAAGAGAAATAAGACTGCTCCTTGCTCGTAAGGTGTTGACAGTCCAGAGGAACACAGTCCGGAGAAAGACACATAAACAAATATTACTGTTTGCAATTGAACGTGCTGAGTACAATTACAAGTACTACAGAAATTCGGGGAAAAGAAGGGAAGTCAGTCTTGATCACCTTAGAGTTTCAGATGGTCCGTTAAGTCAGGGAGTCTTCATCCGGGATCTTCGGATAGAATTCAGGGGATTGCTCATTGGGATGAGAAAAAATTATGTCTTTATTTTTCATTTTATTATTATTTTTTTAAAAATATATTTTATTGATTTTTTACAGAGAGGAAGAGAGAGGGATAGAGAGTTAGAAACATCGATGAGAGAGAAACATTGATCATCTGCCTCTTACACACCCCCTACTGGGGATGTGCCCGCAACCAAGGTACATGCCCTTGACCGGAATCGAACCTGGGACCCTTGAGTCCGCAGGCTGACGCTCTATCCACTGAGCCAAACCGGTTTCGGCATGTCTTTATTTTTCATACCTGAAGTTGAAATGTAGCATTCTCTTCACTTACGTGTGAAAGGGACAAACCACAGTAGTACATAAAAAGCACAGATATGCACACATTTTATTCAAGTTGTTGTGGACGTTGAGATATTTCTGCTCATCACTACTTCAGAAATCATGGTAGTTATTACACCTACCACTAGATCTTATTATTTATTGTACTAATAAATAAGCAATATATTATTATAGCCAGATTTGGTTTGTTCAAGTTTTGATTGCCATATTTCAATATAGTTGGTTTCCTTTGTAATCCCATATGTTTTCTTTTGTGTATTTATAAACTGAGGCGGGGTTCCTGAGCTTACTCAACTGCCAATGGTTAACTGGCACAAAAATGTTCAGCAGTCCTGCCTTAAAAGTTCTTTTATTCTTTTAAGAGAGAGAAAGAAATATTGATTTTTTGTTCCATTTATTGATGCATTCATTGGTTGCCTCTTGTATGTGCCCTAACTGGGGATCGAACCCACAACCTTGGCATATCAGGACAACACTCCAACCAACTGAGCTACCCGGCCAGGGCTAAATAGTTTTTCATTTAGTCTGGAGGTTCCACTGATCCTGGAACACAGACAAATAAGCAGATAGTGTCAAAATAGATGACAGAGGTCTGAATACGCTACAAAGAACAAAGAAGAGAAGAACGAATTCTTTCTACAGCAACCAGAGAGGGCTGCAGGTGACATTTGAGCTGACTCTTGAAGATGAATAGTGTGGAGAGAGCTTGGGGTCCAGCCTTGCATCCGGTCCTTAAGTCACTTCTACAGCTCATTCCATCACCTGGAACCCAGCCCCTGCCCAAAACGCTTGTACCTGGAAGCACGCTGGGTGGCTGGAGTGGGAGGTGAAGGGAAGGGAAGGGGGAAACCTGACAGCTGGAGTCACTCGGCACCAGGCAGGCCTGTGTTTACGGATCCAACAGGAGACAAGATGGAAGGAAGACGTAAGACCACCAGGGGCCGTGGAGTTGGGCCACACAGAACAGAAGAAAGACCCTGGACTTGGGAATCAGTCACACCTGGACTCCACACTCAAATGGACCCTAGTGACCTGCGCGAGCGTAGGCACGTTATTTCTTCTCTTTGAGCCTCCGTTTTGTCACGTGCAAATATGAATTAGGCTTGTACACCCTATGGAAAAGTACTTGGCACAGGGTAGGCCATCATTCACTGTCGGAGCCTCTTCCTTTCGGTTTGCCCAAAGCCAGCCTTGCTGCGCCGTCGGTAAGAATTTGACCTTGATTATTCATTGTCTAGGCCCAGTAATAATGACTAGATTTATTAACTGCTGACTGTGTGCTTGACCTTGTGCTAAACACTGTTTCTTTTCCTCCTCCCAACAACCCATGAAGTTGGAAATCTCTGTTGTGCAATTGAAAACACTGAGGCTCAGAGACGTTAAGAAATGTGATTTGCCCGAGGTCTCTCAGCTGGGAAGTGGCGGAACTGGAGTTTAGACCCAGATAGAGCTGACAGTGAAAATCTATGCGATGCATCGTGCTGCACCCGGAAAGATAGCTGGAGATTGCTCCGCTGGGTAAATCTTTAATCCGTGCCTATCAACATTTGACCAAAGCTCAAGAATGCCTGGCTTTAATGCCTATAGACACTAAAATAAACAAAAGAAAGAAGCAACGTGAAAATCCTTAAAGGAAGATTATCTAAATAAACACTTATAAAGGATTAAGCAAAAAAAATAAGTACCTCATAGCCTGGCCAGTGTGGCTCAGTGGTTGAGCGTTGACTTATGAACCAGGAGGTCACGGTTTGGTTCCCAGTCAGGACACATGCCCGAGTTGTGGGCACGATCCCCCCTCGGGGGCGTGCGGGAGGCAGCTGATGGAGGATTCTCTCTCATCATTGATGTTTCTAGCTCTCTCTCCCTCGTCCTTCCTCTCTGAAATCAATAAAAATATATTAATTAAAAAAATAACTCATAGACACAGACAACAACATGGTGATTACCAGGCAGGAAAGGGGCTGGGAGGAGGTTAACAACCACAACAACAAAACACAAAGTAACAGTAATATTCGGGGCACTGGATGCCATCACCATTGTTCCCAGACAGCTGAAGGCGACAACGATAAGATGGAGGTCAGCAGTTCTTCCCCCGGGCTTTGTGACTGGAGTCGCCTGGGCTGGCGATAGCTCCCCTCACAGTCGGTACACCCTGACATTAAGCCAAGGAGATCCCAATCCCGAAGACGGATCTTTGGGTAGTGCTCACAGTTTAGTAAACATTCCCATTTGCAGGGCATCTGCTGACCCTTTCCACCCTGGGGGGTGTACAGGGCCAGGTTATTTGTAATCTCAGAATAGGAGCCTGAGGTTCAGAGAAGCAAGGTGACTTGCGCAAGGTCAGTGAGCCAGGAAAGGACAGAACCACCATCTAAACGCCAGCTCCTGCCCCTTTTCCAGGGCTCTTTCCACCTCGACTGGCATCTCCATCCCCGTCCAAATCAGATAGGGGGGTGAGGCTCCTTGGAAGCAAACGTCTAGACTCCTGGGAACTGTGTAGATTTTCGGCAACAAGGCTGGAGCCTAGGTTGAAAGAAGATAGTATTTATTATAAAAGAAAAAAAAATCTAGCATTTCTTGAAATAATAGCTTTCTTAAGATATAATTAGAAATTTGCCCTTCTAAAGTGTACAATTCAGTGGTTCTGAGTATTTCACAAAATTTTGCAACCATCACCACTAAATCCAAAGCCTTTTCCTCAGCATGGAAAGAAGCCCACAGCCATTGCAGTCGCTGCCCATTCCAGATACCTTCCCCTCTGGAAACCGCCATCTGCTCTGTTTTTATGAATTTACCGGCCATTTCACGTAAACAGAATCATTCAATAGGTGGCCTGTTGTGTCTTCCTTCACTTATAATGTTTCCAAGTTTCATTCACATTGTAGCATGTATCAGTACTTCGTTCTTTTTATGACCAAATAATAAATCCACTCTACAGACATGTCACGTTTTATTTATCCATATATCAGTTAATGGACACTTGCACTGTTTCCGCCTCTTGGCCATTATGAATAACACTGCTATAAACATTCATGTGCGAGCTTTGTGTGGTCATGTTTTCATTTCCCATAGGCATGTACCTAGGAGCAAAATGGCTGAGTTATATGGTAGCTCCGTGTTTAGCTTTTTGAGGCTTTGTCAGAATAAGTCCGTTCTTTGATATACTAGTATATACTAGAGGCCCGGTGCACGAATTTGTGCACATTGAAAGGAAATTAATTAGAAGAAATATTTTAGAGGCCGGGGAGGAACCGCAGGCGGTTGGCTCCAAGGCGTGTCCAGCCCGTCTCACCCAGTCCTGATCAGCTGGACCCCAGCAGCAAGCTAACCTACTGGTCGGAGAGTCTGCCCCCCCGGTGGTCAGTGTGTGGTATAGCGACTGGTCGAGCAGTCCGATTGGTCAGACACTTAGCATAGTAGGATTTTGTATATATAGATATTTTATTGATTTTAGAGAGGAAAGGAGAGGCAGAGAGAGAGATAGAAACATCAATGATGAGAGAAAATCATTGATCAGCTGCCTCCTGCATGCCCCCCACTGGAGATTGAGCCTGCAACCTGGGCATGTGCCCTGACTGGGAATGGAACCATGACTTCCTGGTTCATAGGTAAATGCTCAACCACTGAGCCACACTAGCCAGGCTAGAATAAGTCAGTTCTTCATGCTATACATTCTATTTATTTATACTATTTTCAAAGTGGCTGCACCATTTCACATTCCCACCCATATGTGAGGGTCCACATCCTCCCAGCACTTGCTACTATCTGTTTTATGTATTATTATTATTACTAGAGGCCCAATGCACAAAATTTGTGCATGGGTAGGGTCGCTAGGCCTGGCCTGCAATCAGGGCCAATCTGTGAGACGATCTGCAGGGCAGTCAGGGGCCCCCGCTGGCACCCGCCTTGGCTGGCCTGGTGCCGCCCACTCGCCAGGAACTTTTCTGGGAGGAACTGGTGGGGTGATGCAGGGGGGAGCGGGCCTGCTGGCACCCACCTTGGCTGGCTTGGGACCTGCGGGCTGAGGGCAGCTCCTGTGTTGAGCATCTGCCCCCTGGTGGTAAGTGCATGTCATAGCGATCGGTCATTCCACTGTTCTTTTGATTTGCATATTAGCCTTTCATTATATAGGATTATTACCATTCTAGTGAGTATGAAGTGGTATCTCACTGTGGTTTTGATTTGCATTTTCCTAGTAATTAAAATGTTTTTCTTAGTTCTGTGAGCTGCTGTAGCAAACTAGTAGGACCTGAGTAGGAGGTTGTGGGAACCTGTGATCCAATAGCTCGCTGTCAGAAACACTGATAACAACCTGGACTTGCAATTGACATCTGAAGTTGAGAGGGTAGGGGGTGGGAGACAGCCTCGTCTTAAAGTCTATTTTGTCCGATATTAGTATGGCAACTCTAGTTCTATTTTGAGTACTGTTTGCATGATATAGCTTTTTCCATCTAAATTTTACTTTCAGCCTATTTGTATCTTTGAACATAAAGTGTGTCTCTTGTAGAGAGCATATAGTTAGATGGAGGTTTCTTTATCCAGTGTTTTGAATCTCTGGTTTTTTTTATTAGAGTTCTATACCATTCACATTTTAGTAATTACTGATAAAGGTAGGATTTGATTTTTCCATTTGCTTTTTTTTCTGTATGCCTTATGGATTTCTTGTTCTTCTCTGCCTTTATTATGCCCTCTTTTGTGTTAAATAGGTATTTTCTAGCATAACCCATTCCCTTGCTGTTTCTTTTTATATACATACTAGAGGCCCGATACACGAAGATTCGTGCAAAAATGGGCCTTCCTTCCCCTGGCTGCCGGCACTGCCTTCGCTCTGGCTGGAGCTACCTTTCTGCCTTCCCACACTGCCCAGAGGCCCTGAGCAGCTGGGGTGGTGCAGAATGCCTGCGTCCTGCCCCGCCCCCAGCCGCTTGGCGCCTGCATATGCAAATTAACCTGTCATCTTTGTTGGGTTCATTTGCATACTCACTCCTGATTGGCTGGTGGGTGTCATGAAGGTACAGTCAATTAGCATGTTACTCTTTTATTAGTGTAGACATATGCATATACATACACACATACTTATACATGTATGTATACATATAATATTTTTCCTTTGTGGTTGGCCATAGGGTAAATAAGATTTTAACTTAAAACCATCCAGTTTGCATTAACAGCCTGGATTTGTACAACACATTCCCAGTTACATTTTTCTTTTAGTTATCAGGAAGGAGAAAGTAAGAAATCTGTGCTTGGAAACCCTTTCTGTGTCTTGGCCTGAGAAGCCGTCTGGAGTAATGTTACCCATGCATAATGCTCCTCTAGGGACCAATTATGGCCACATGAGAGGGGTCCCTTTTTGATTCCCAGGGTATAGATTTTCAGAGTGATCATAGCAACTTTGTATGAACTTCTCAGCTTCCAACATGAATTCAAATATATCAGTGATTCTCCAAGTGTGGTCTGGGGAGCCGTAAGTGTTCCTGAGAGCCTTTCAGAGGGTCCTCAAGGACAAAACTATTTTCATAACAATACCAAGATGTTATTTACCCTTTTTAGCCCTCATTTTTCCCAGGCAAGTACAGGTTGGATGCAAAAGCAGAGATGAGAATTTACTGTCTCTCTGACGCCAGGCATTAAAGAGATTTGCAAAACTGTGAAACAATGCCACTCTTCTCTCTAAGTCGTTTTTTAGAATATAGTGATATTTCATAAAATAGATTGTGTATGCTAACATATAATGGTTTAGTACTGTTCACCTTAAATGAGTTAAATATTTTTTAACTTCTCAGTTTTAATTTATAAAATGGCACTATTGATAAATGTTGCGCATTTAAACCAAAGCTTATTTGGGATCTTGATAAAATGGAAGAGTATAAAGGGGTCCTGAAACCAAAAATTTTGAGAGCTGCTGACATATGATGTCACTCAGCCTTCACTACCTGTGGAGAGCAGGACAGGCTCAGTGCTGTGGCTCCGTGGGGAAGGAAACTGAGGCCAGAAGCCTGGAACTGTACCTGGAAGGACTGGGTTGGATGGGAAGGCAGGCAGTGATTCTGAGGCCAGACCCAACCCCGTTCATTGGAGTGACTGGAGAGACACTTCCTGGGAGCCACAACCTCTTGGTGGCTATTGACCCATTGACCTCTTCCAAGTTCTAGGTATTCTCTCCACCTTGGCTCCCGTGAGACCATGTTTCTAGTTTTGCAAATGGCTCCTCTTCTCCTCTCTTCCCCTTAAGCATTGCTGTGACCCAGCAGCCTGTCCCCAGGCCTCTTTGGTCTCACTCTGTGGTGTCCCTGGGTATGCTCGTCCACAATTACACATGATGGTTCCCAGATGTGCCTCTCCAGCTCAGATAGCGCTCTTGAATGTCAAAGCGAAGTCCTGGATGTTTCTGCCTAAGGACTTCAGATGTTTTAAACCCACGTGCTCAAACCTGTGTCATCACTAAGCATTCAGCATAGTGTACTAGTCACAGGTAATGTGCCCGTGAGCAAGACACCATCCCTGACCTCAAGGAAACAACATTCTAGTAGAGGTCAGTCCAAAACCACCTTCCGTGTTTCGGGGCCTGGTTATTATTCTCGCCATCAGCCCAATTACCCAACATTCCTCCTCCTTCCCCGTCTACTCCGTCCAGTGAGTCACCAAGTCCTATACATTCTATTTTTTTCATTTCTCTCCATCACTACTGCAACACCCTCAGATCACATGTCCTCATTTCTCCTGTGAACTCTTGTAATAAACCCCTAGCCACTCGCCTGGCCTCCTGTCTCATCCCCATCTAATCCACGCCTCATGCTGCTGCCTGAGTGACCATTTCATCACCTCAAGTCTGCTTTCCTTACTGCCAGCCATTACTCCCTCTTCTCTGGAAAATAAATCCAGACTCCTTAGCCTGCCTCATGACCTTATTCAGGAGTTGACCTTTGTTTTGTTTCCTGTCACTCTCCCGAATGTATCCAAGACATTTCAAAGGATGTTTTTGACAGTAAGAATGCCCTCCCTGATCACCAGGTCATTATTCATGGCCCTCCTCAAGGGTCTTTTTCGCCTCTGTAAGATTTTTATGACCTCTAAGAAGTCTGGATTATTTCCCTTCAGTCTTGCACAGGTCTCTCTTCATTGTGGTACTTATCACACTGTATTATAATTTATTTCCATAGTGATCTTCTCCTTAGATAGAACACCTTTATGGCAGGAATTGTCTTTTATTCACTTTGGTATCACCAGTCCTAGCCCAGTGTCTGGCATGGAGTAGGGGCTAAGTAAATACTTACTGATTTAATGTTGAAGATCTGTAAAATATGGATCCTTTAACCTTCTTCTCATTTTTTCAATTTACAATGGCCATCCCATTTTCCACTCAATTACCCAAGCCAAAACCATGGGTAACTCTGTTCATCGATTGCACACTCTTCCTTAGCCAATGAGTCACTAAGTCCAACTCATTCTCTTTCTGTCATCGCTCTCCTATGTCAACTGCCCTCCATCACCACCTTTAGAGAAAGTCTCTGTCCCTTATGAACACGGCAGCCACATTTCCAACCTCAAAAATTGGAACATGGAATTTTTTGGGTCCCCTCCAGATATAAGGGATTCTGGGAAACAGAATGTATTTTCTAAAACGTTGGAATGCTTCAAATGTTTCTGTAATTTCCAGGGACAGCAGTAGAGAATATTTGAAATAAAAAAAAAGCCACTAAGAATTCAGGTTGAGTGGTCATCTGATCTTGGCAGTAAAGTTCTTGGCCTCTGTTTTAAGGGTCTCAGACCTTAAGCTCTTTATCATCTATGTGACAAAAGGCAAATTCACAGACAGGAATAACCCAAAATGCAATATGGTAAGTACCTAATGCAGGAGGAAGTAATTGAGAAGAGAGATACAGAGGAGGTCTGACCTGAACTGGGCTTTAAGGTCATTGCAGCGGAGAGCTGCCCAATGGAAACACCCCAACTCCAGTCCCCACTGAGGGAACTGGACCCTTGTCCACCAGCCAAGGTTGACTGGCCAGAGAAACCTGGTCCATGGGCATCCTCCTGGGCAGTCTGAGATCTAGGACTTGGATCAGCATGAAAAGATGAACCTAGTACAGTGGTCAGCAAACTCATTAGTCAGCAGAGCCAAATATCAACAGGACAACGATTGAAATTTCTTTTGAGAGCCAAATTTTTTAAACTTAAACTTCTTCTAATGCCACTTCTTCAAAATAGACTCTCCCAGGCCGTGGTATTTTGTGGAAGAGCCACACTCAAGGGGCCAAAAGAGCCGCATGTGGCTCGCGAGCCGCAGTTTGCCGACCACGGGCCTAGTCCATCAGATTCCCTCCAGGAATCGAAAGTTGGGAAACCAAAATGGCAGCTCTGGTAGCACAGGCAGGTGCGAAAAGACGTGCCTTGAGGCAAAGGTGGGGCTGGAGAGTCCAGGACAAGCCGAAGCCTTCGCGAGCCCAAGTCACAAGGACATAGAAAGCACGAGTGGACAGAGCAAGCGGCCAGCAGAGGACCCAACCCTCAGTGTGAGTGGCCGTGGGGTAAGAACAAGAGAGACCGTGCGGCTGAAACGAGAGGCAGAGCGGCCAGTCCCTGAGCTGGAACTCGATGTCTTGCCAGCTCCAGTGCAACTCCATGTGCAGCCACTCCTCAGCCTTCTTTTCCTGGTGATTGTTTGAATGCTGTTCCTTGCAACCTGAAAGCTACACTGAAACAGAGTCAACCAGGCGGAGCAGATGGAGGGAGAGTTGGAGTAGCCCAGCGTAGCGTAATCGCAGTAGGAAGGTCAAATTCCTCATGGACAACTCAGGGAGAGGTAGAAAGGGATTTTATTTTATTTCTTCAAGTAGGAGGTAAATGAAGGGATGCCTTAATTTTTTTAAATAGGCCAAATTGGTATTGGGGTGTAAGTGAGGGGATGAATGAATGAGTATAGGTGAAGGCCAGAAAGGACTCAACTGTGAATAACAGGGTCAAGACTGAGACTTGACTCCATAGGCGACAGGAAACCAGAGCAGTTTGGAAAAGGAGGGATATACCACCCACATGGGATTCGAAAAACCATGGCGTTCTTGGAGGACATCCCATTTCCCAGCGCTGAAGCCTGCTGGTCCCAGTCCCCCAGTGATGGCTGCGCATGGATGGGGAGCGTCCGGCTGAGAGAACACGAAAGCCGCCTGCGGCAGGGAGCAGAACTCCCCATTAGGATGGTCGGAGGGAGGAGGCCCCACTCAGACCGTCTAGAAGCTAGGAAGGACAGCCAGACGCTAAGAGGTCAGGGAATGTCACCTCCATGGGCAAACCCAGGTGTGACCCGCTCTAAGTGGGGCCCCTATAATGGCGGGGCCCCCTGTGCACGGCCACGGAGAACCCAGCTGTCAGCCAGTTCTCTCCTCCCAGCCGGCCATGCACTGGCAGCAGCTGTCTGCTTCCCACCATGTCAGCCTGGGCCCGGATCTCGGCAACTCTTTAAATGTCCCCAAATCCACTCACGTGACATTATAACGAGCAGCAGCGGAGAACCTCCAGACAGTTTCAGGAGGGAGTTTGCATTGCGCACTCCACAGCCAACAGTGTTAAAAAGCCACCAGACTGTCTGCTCCAGAGAGCCCTCCTCTGCTGGACGGCCACCAGGGGGGTTCTTCTTCGTCCCAGCCCCCTGTCTAGCCACCTGGGTCCTCCTCCTCCTCCTCCCAGATTCCTCCTGCTCCGTTTTGCAAAGTCATTCTGCTCTGCCCTCAAATGTGTCTACCCAAACCCAAAACACAGCTTAGGCAAATCAGCCGGAGGGGCCCCCACCCTCCTGGAGATAGCCATCGGGGTTATAAATAAAGCATTGTGTTGTTGTTGCAACAAAGCCATAAGCATACAGATTAGCATCTTCCAACCCGGGCCCCAGCTGCATTTCCTTGGCCCCATCACTTTGCGCTCTGGGCCGCTGGTTCTTATTCTTTGACAGGAGAGGCACAGGTGGGTCAATCGGGGTGAATCCCTCTACCACTCAGCTCCGTGTGACTTAAGAGTCAAGTGGAAGGACAGTTGCGGGTAGAGAAGCCAGCTATGTAAACCCAGGCCTTGGGGTGGTGGGGGAGATAGGAGTGAGAGCTGGGGGTACGGGGGAGGGGGGACAGGGACTGGGGGGGTCCCGATGGCCCAGAGGAGGAGGAGAGGGAGGTGTGGGGCCCCCCAGCACTGGCTGTCCCTCTGGCTGCGACTGCAGCCCAATGCAGAGCTCCTGGAGAAATAAATGGCTTTGTCCCCGCCGCCCACGCTCTGACTGCATTAAGGCTCACGCTGGGCCCGCGATGACTCTTTGATGAAGTGGCTGCGGCTCCCTGCAGGGGCCGGCGGTCTGGGGAAGAGAAGGGCCCCCGGCAGAAAACACACCCAGCTTCCCAGGCCGCCCCTGTCTCTCCTGCTTTCTCCTTAGAGTCGATTTTCAGGGTGTCGCTCTCCTCCTCGGCCATCTGTAGCTTCCCTCAGTGCGCAGGGAGGGGGGGCCAGCAGCCCGGTGGCCGGTCTGTGTGGGAACACCTATGGAAGTCTGCTGGAACGGCGGGAGCAGAACAAAGTCGCCTTTATGTCCAGCTTTCCAAAAGCCTTTGTGTGCCCTAGAAGCCGGTTATTATTGCGTTATTAAGGCCCAGCGCGCGGGGCCAGGGATGGACACGCTCGAGCGGACCCAGGCAGCTTCAGCTCGATCAGACTCCTCATCCTGTGACCTAACGTGACTCCTGCTCGCCATCCTTGGACGGGGGAGCAGGAGGGCGAGGCCAGGGCCTTATAGAAGGTGCTCGGGGCTGCTCACCAGACTGGTCCGTTCAGTTCCCGGGAATCATTTGCTGCATACTCCACTTTGGCAATATTGTGTTTCTTAAAGCACCAGCAATGCAGCGTGGGGGCGGGGCTGTTGCATAAGGACTAACTGAGACCAGGTCTTCCCAGGTTTCGGCAGGCAGATGGCTCAGGGAGGTGGGGAGGCCAGAGCGTTCAGGCTGATGGGTGTCGCTGGGGCCAAGGACGAGAGGGTGGGGTGGGAGCGGTGGCGTGGGGGTGGGGACAGTCTGGGCCAGTTTGCTGAGCACCGGTTTGAGCCCAGGTCTGTTCCAGATTGTCCCGGACCCCTAGTCACAACAGCTGTGAGCCTTGTCATCTGTCCCAACAACCCCTGCTTTCACAGAGGAAGAGCGGAAACCCACAGGGCAAGGTGACCTGTCCAAGGTCACTCGGGTCGATCGGTGTCCCACTGAGATACGGGGCGTGGCAGCCATCCTCCGGGTCTGCAGGCACGGCGCCCTTTAAATGGCAGTGCAGTTCAGTGCTGGTGTGTGGACAGATGAGTCCCGGGAAGGCACAGACCGTGTCCTACATTGCCCTTCATGGGGCATGCAGCAGGCTCAGGCACAGCCTCTGAAAACACAGCAAGATCCATGGCACATCCTCCAGCCAGCTCCGCTGCGCCTCCCTTCACCGAAGTATGGAGAACAGTCTTGCTGTGTTTGTAGCAATGCCATGTCTCTATCACACGCTGCGGCCGTCCTGAGCGCAGAGACTGCGCCCCACCAATCACAGCACGTGGTAAGAGGCAGATGCAGAAGACATGCTCAAGAGTGGCAGTAAAGGAAGTACTTTAGTTAAATACGTAGGGAGAGGACTTTTAAAATTTTAATCCTGCCCGGCCTGTGTGCTCTCCGTGGTTGAGCGTTGAGCTTTGAGCCAGGAGGTCACGGTTCGATTCCCAGTCAGGGCACAGACTCGATCCCCAGTGTGGGGCGTGCAAGCGGCAGCCAATCAATGATTCTCTCTCGTCGTTGATATTTCCGTCTCTCTCTCTCTCTCCCTTCTTCTCTGAAATCAATAAAAATACATATTTAAAATTTTAATCCCTCTTTAATTCTATGGGGACTGTAGACTTGACGTGGAAACCGCATAGGTGGAGTTAGGGTGGGGTAGCTGCAACAGCCTGGAGGGGGCTGTGTCCCGGGACACCGAGCAGTCTGCAGGAAGAGGGACAGACTTCTCTAGGAGTCAGTAGGAACCAGTTAGCCTGCCCTCTCAGGCGCTGGTCAATGTGCTGTTGATTTCAACTTTTAAAAGTCTTCGTGTGTATATTTTTCTGAATATGGAGCCAAAACTGGCTCATTGTAAAAACAAACACACACATTTAAGGGCCCCAAACCTTACAATTGCATAGAAATGTAAAGTGAAAAGTCAGAGGCCGCTGTGACCCCACTCCAAACTGTAACCACTAGTAATAGTTGGAGAGATCATGAAAGAGTTTGCAGCCAAAAGATGTTTTGTAAAAGAAAAAGACTTTAAAGATATGCAGTAAGTAAAAGGCAATCATCAGATTAGTAATAAGGCAGTTATTAAAAATATTTTGTTATTTTTCTGGATTTGTGTTTCTGTCAACTTAAATTTTTTTATTTATTATAATTCCCTCAATTTAAGTAAATATTCATAATAATTTTCTAGTCATAATTTTCATGCTTTCTCTGACAGAAGATCCCCAAATCTAAAAAGCTTCAGGCCTGTCGCCAAACCCGGATTAGCAGCTAATCAAGGGAGAGAGTGGGGCGATATTCAAGTTACTTTGGTGTTACTCCTAGCTGGTGAGTCTGTGTGTCTGTGCCAGGTCCCACTCCAAGAAAACAGTATTTCATCTTCTCTGGTGGCCTCGTCTTCAACCAGGCCACCAGAGAAGGCAGCACGAGCGACCACAGAGCCTAGATTTGGTTGGATCTGGGGCTTTCAGCGGACACCTGTAAAAGGAGAATCCTGTCATCTGTGGGACGAGGGCGTCGGGTTAGATGAGCGACGATTCTGATGCGGACAGCTCCGCGTGGCCAAGGCCGGTGTCCGGGACGCGCTGTGGCGAGCACAGAAGAATGCCTCATGCATTTTTAATTTGCAATTAACTGCTGCGACGCTTGTGCAACCCGATCATTCCCATAAGCAGGCTAACCCTATCCCTCACGTAGTCTTTGCATTTTTCAATTATTCAATACATCCTTTCTCCTGACGGGGCCAAGGCAGACTTCGGCCCGGCCCCTGCTCTCGACCGGAACCGCCGAGTCTGCAGAAGCGACTCCGAAGCAGTGGCGCGTCACTGTTAAAGCTGTCCCACCACATTCAAGTCTAGAACTTTCCAGTGTTTAAGCTGTCCTTATCGGTGCGATCCTATTTTATCTGCTCCAAATTCTCAGAGGGTGCACCGAGCAGGGGGAAAAAAAATGGAAAAAGGCTAAATCACTTTTCTAGAGACAGAAATTACTAGAATACAGGTCCTCCGATGCCCATCCCCCCCAGTGAATGTCAATAGATAGAAATAGATGTCTGGGACAGAGGAGTGGACACTCTGGTTATCACCAGTTACTGGTGTGTATTAGCCAAAAGCCCGAGGATTTTATGACAATGGGAACATTCCTCTCTGCTGGCCTTTCCTCTGCCCTTTCCTTCCACCTCGCTCCTAAGGGTTTCACTCCTTTTTCCATTTGTGTTTTTCAGGTTGATTTTAAAGCTATACGCACCTCATCACTGCTGGGCCCGGCCTGCACTGCACCGTTTGAAGCCATGGGGCCCATCTTCCAGCTGCCTGTCCCCCTCTAGACATGGCCTTCCCATGATGCATCTGGCTGCCTCGGTCCAGGGGCCACTGTCTCCAGGAAGTCTTCCCTGACCATCACCTTCTCCCCCACACATCCCCCCGGAGAGCCAGGCCCGCCACGGGACGTGGGTGGCAGAGTGACACCCAGGCAGCGTGAGGACAGTAGTTATCCACTGTCGGAGACAGACCTGAAGTTCACGTCAACTATGAGAGGAAAGGCGACTGAGAGTAGCCCGTCCTTGAAGGTAAGCGAAACTCTGTCCGATCCCCCGCCAGCCCCAGCGCACAGCTACGTGTGCTGGCCGCGCGCCCAGCCGCCGTCCGATAGCACAGAGTCTAGAACAAGACAGCACGGGCGGGCTGGCTGGCTCGGGCTCCCTCTCCCGGGCCTGCTCTCCACCCGGGGCTGGCGATTAGGCGGTTTATTCTGGGTGCAGGGCGACAGCAGGCCCTTTTGCCACAGGGCACCTCCAGGGTGTGCACCAACCTGCTCGGGGCCTCTGTTCAAATATTGATGACCAGCGGCTTGGTCACGGCCGGTGCCTCTCGCTCCACCCTCCCCGTGAAGCGGGGCTGGCTCCTCTGAAGGCCGAAGGCAGGCCGCTCGGCGAGAGCAGCTTCCAGTCCCACTCCGAGGGCTCATGGAGGGAGGACGGCCCACAGTGTGTATGTGATGTGTCGGTGAGACGGACACAGCGCTGGGCCCACGCCTGTCCGTCTGAGGCCCCCGTTGTCAGGACCCGCTCTGGGCGGCGTCTGTCCACGTGGTTGTCCGATCACTGTCCTCCATGACTCCCTCAGGCCACTGGAGACATTCGAAGTCACCCGTGCAGTCACCATTTCACCCCCATGAACACAAATCAAATGCAAAGTGCAGATCGCAGTATCCAACTCTGGCTCCTCGGAGTTTTTAAAGGGGAGAAACACATCTTGGTTTCTCAACCTACCCAAGTGCTGCCTGGGAGGGTCCTTTCCTACCTAACATCTCACATCTCTGGTGAAATTTTAGTTTCCAGAGTTCACCGTACACCTGTGCCATGTCCTGGCCTCTGTTAGAGATCATCTGCAGCTATCAGAACGGCACGCGTGGATGGAGTAGGAAAGGCTAACTCACGCCTAAAGAGTGCCGTCAGAATGCCAAGGTCTGGGCCATGACTGTCTCCTGCCTCCCTACAAACTTAAAAGGTCGATATTAGGACCCCCATTTTGCAGATGAGTAAACTGAGGCTCCTGGAGGTTATGCAATTCTCTTAAGGTCACAGAGGTTTCTGGATTCTGGCCTGCCCAGCCCCTAGGACCCAGGGCCAGTGCTCCGATCTGTGAGCCGTGCCTATGACAGCTAACAGCTTGTCACCTCCAGGGAGTCCTGGGCCCTCGGCAAATGCAGTCCGTCTGCCTCTGCCATTTGCTTCAGTGTTCGCCGGTCTGACATTCCACCGCAGGAAGGCAGACTCATAAAACATTTTATGCCGTGAAACTGCTGACACGGGCGAATCTTCCAGACAGGGCCCGAAGAACAGACGGCTCATTCTTTTCCCCCGGGTTCCTTCGCCACGGCCAGCGCTCCAGGCGCGGCATGGAGGATCCGGGCCTGTAAACCCAACGCTCGCTCTTCTCCTTGATGGCGAGGGCGTCTCCGCTTTGTCCTTCAGCTGCGCCGTGTCCTCCCTTCCTCACCTGTAACCTGAGCAGCGCAGGTGTAATAGGACGAAAGCTCTTCTGGAAGCGACTAGTCGGGTGTCTTGGCTTTCGTCTGAGAAACATAACCACGACGGGAACTGGACACCCAGCGGGGTAATCACAGCGGGTGTCCGTTGACTCTTTGGTACGTGCGGGCACCCTGCTAAGGGCCTTAAGTCGTTTCATCTCATCCTCCCGCCACCAGGAGCTGAGAACTGGGAGTGTCCCCACGTTACAGGCGGGAGAACGGGGCACCGCAAAGCGAGACACCTTCCAGGTGACACAGGTGGGGAGCGGCGGAGTTGGGTGGGATGGCAAACCAGCTGGCCTCCTCCCAGAGCCCATGCTACTAACCACTGTGCTACACTGCCGCCCAGACGGAGGCATTATCGTGTGTCCCTCGAGATGTTAAATGGTTAGGGCAGTGGTCGGCAAACTCATTCGTCCACAGAGCCAACTATCAACAGGACAACGATTGAAATTTCTTTTGAGAGCCAAATTTTTTAAACTTAAACTTCTTCTAACGCCACTTCTTCAACATAGACTCGCCCAGGCCGTGGTATTTTTGTGGAAGAGCCACACTCCAGGGGCCAAAGAGCCGCATGTGGCTCGCGAGCCGCAGTTTGCCGACCACTGGGTTAGGGGAGCTGTCAAAGGACAACCATTTGGCCTGCACGCTCCTGCCAGAGGATTCCACTCCAAACACACACCTGGCTGCGCCGGCCCCAGGAAGGGAGCCTTGCACCCCCACAATGTCAGCTCTACTGTCTCCCTCGGCCGGTTCTCAGGAGTTTGCAGTTGCTACTCACGCTCTCCCTCCTGCCCGGCCCTCCGGAGAAGCCTTCCCCACCCCCAAGGCCAGGCTGCCTGTCTGCCTGCCGTTGGCCCTTCGCGCTCCCTGAGCTTCCCTGTGTCCTGAGGGGACTCCCCCGGGGACACCCTTTCCTTCCGTGCCCACGGCCCCGTCCTGTCTGCACGGGTGGCGGCTGCTTCGTAGCTTCAGCACGTCGGACGGCCCCTCACCTTTGTCCACAGCGAGTCGATAAACCTTGCTAGACAGTGGTACCTGGACTGGATCCTGGATCAGGTGACGGACAGTATAATGGAAAAACAGGTGAGCCCAGGAGAAGCCTGTAGTGGGTGAATCCTGCGGTGGCGGCTTCGGTTTTCTCGTTTTGATCAGTAGCCTGGTTCTGGTTCTGTAAGATGTTAGCATTGGAGGAAGCTGGGGGCCTCTCCAGACCATCTTTGCGACTCTTTAAGAAACCTAACACTCTTTCAAAATAAAAAGCTTAAAAGCCAGTCATGAGATGGCTTTGGAGCAGTGTGTAAGGCCACCCTTTTGGAGTCAGACCAACCTAATGTATAATCCTAACCACCAGGCCACTTACTACGTATTCTGTATGATCGTGGGCAAATCGACGGCCTACAGTCTCTCTGAACTTCATTGTTAAATGGCCGGCGATGAATGGTAGTTGGTTTTGTCGCAGAACACACAAGTCCAGGCGTCCTCAAACTACGGCCCGTGGGCCACATGCGGCCCGCCGAGGACATTTATCTGGCCCACCGGGTATTTTTGCTATTTTGTTTTTTTACTTCAAAATAAGATATGTGCAGTGTGCATAGGAATTTGTTCATAGTTTTGTTTTGTTTTTTAATTTCTTTATTGATTAAGGTGTCACATATTTGTCCTCATCCCCCCATTCCCATCCCACACCCCTCCCCACGGATGCCCCAACCCCCTGTTGAACTTAACCATTGGATAGGCTCATATGCATGCACACAAGTCCTTTGGTTGATCTCTCCCCCCTCCCCACACCCTCCCCTATCCTCCCTCTGAGGCCCGATAGTCCAATCGATGCCTCCTTGTTTCTGGTTCTGTTCTTGTTCCTCAGTCTATGTTGTTCATCATTTCCCCTAGATGAGCGAGATCATGTGTCACTAGATATATACTTATAAGAACTGAATGTGAGACGAGCAATAATAGTTATGCTGACAGGCAAATTAATCAGTCTGTAGTGAGTTTCTTTCTGGACCAACAGTTCTTTTGAGACCCAATTTCAATGTTCACCAGTTCCTTATGTGTACATGTCAGCACTGACCCCTCAGCTCTGGATGGTGGACAAATGGTGGTAACGGAGGTCCGACTCCCTCTGGTTTGGTCTCGGCCGGACCCAGGGGCACGGCTTCACCCGGACTCAGGGGCACGTGGCCTCACCCAGACCCAAGGGGCGCGTGGCCTCACCCGGGCCCGGGACCCAGCCTCACCCGGATCCAGGGACACATGGCCTCACCTGGATCCGGGGGCACGTGGCCTCTCCCAGACCCAGGGGCGCGTGGCCTCACCCGGACCTAGGTGCACGAGGCCTCACCCGGATCCAGGGACACATGGCCTCACCCGGACCCAGGGGCGCATGGCCTCTCCCAGACCCAGGGGCGCGTGGCCTCACCCGGACCCGGGACCCAGCCTCACCCGGATCCAGGGACACATGGCCTCACCTGGATCCGGGGGCGCGTGGCCTCTCCATAGTTTTTTTTTTTTTTTTAAACTATAGTCTGGCCCTCCAACGGTCTGAGGGACAGTGAACTGGCCCCCTGTTTAAAAAGTTTGAGGACCTCTGCACTAGTCAAAGCAAAGCATTATTACTGTATTCCATTCATAGCACGGTGCTATAACTATAACAATAGGTTAAGACTATGGCCTGGACTTTCCTTTTCACTGTTTCCCAATGCACGCCTCCTAGCACCCTGACAAGCCCTGTACTTAAGCCACATCCACACATCTACTCAGCAAATACCTCTCTGAGTGTTCTAGCCACCGTTCCGCCACCGGTGACATGGCAACGAATGACACAGGCAAAAATGGCTGCTGCAAACAGCTCACATGCTGGTGGAGGTAGACAGGCAGTAAGTAAGTAACATGTACAGCGGACTGGTTCTCAGCGTGAGCCCCCCGTCCGGCGGCAGCAGCAGGGCCTGGCAGCTTGTTAGACATGCACAGACTCAGAGGCCTGGGCGTGGGCCCGGCAGACGGGTTAACAAGCCTTCCAGGCAAGTCCCCCCCCCTTCCAGGTGATTCTGATAAGTGCTCGGGTTTAAGAACCACGGATACCATGTCAGTGATAATCAGTGTATTGGACTAAAGCAGGAAATGGGGCGGGGTGCCCGGGTGAGGAGGGGGTTGCAATTTTATTTTATTTTATTTTACTTTTTTTTATATTTTTATTGATTTCAGAGAGGAAGGGAGAGGGAGAGAGAGATAGAAACATCAGTGATGAGAGAGAACCACTGATCGGCTACCTCCCACACACCCCCTACTGGGGATTGAGCCCGAAACCCCAGGCAGGTGCCCTGAGTGGGAATCGAACCATGACCTCCTGGTTCATAGGTCGATGCTCTACCACTGAGCTACACCAGCCGGGCGGGGGTTGCAATTTTAAATAGGGTGGTCAGAAAAGCCTAACTTTGATGGTGACATCTGCTCAAAGATACAAAGAAGATGAGGGAGTGGGCCTCCAGGGGAAGACTGTCAGGCAGGAGGAATGGCAATGCAAAGGCACTGGGGCAGGAGCAGCCGGGGGTGTTCAGAGAACAGCAAGGAGACCAGTGCAGTCAGACTGGGGTGAGCAAAAAGAGAGAGGGGGAGCGGGAAGCGAGGTGGAAGGTCATGGGGCTCCAGACTACGTAGGGACTTGTAAGCCACTGCAAAAAGTTTGACATTTCCTTATCGAAACATAGTTTGTCCACAAACATTCTACCTCTTCCTATATAGGTTAGAGCCCTCCCTCACCCCCAGCTCACCTGCCTGTCCTGGTCAATGGCCCTAGGCAATCCCTCTCTTCCTTAGATGCCCCACCCCCTGCTGTCGGAAGGAGCCTCTCCCATCCCTAACGCCCACAGGGCCTTGATTTATCCCGGAGCCACAATGCATCCTGGCCTGGGTATAGGCTTGGCCTGCATTGTGCCCTGTTGAGTTGTGCCCTGTTGGGTTGTGTCCACCTGAAAGAGTAACTCAGTCCTTTTCCCCCGTCCTCCCACTGCCCATCACAATGTCCGTGCATTGCAATGTTACAGAAATATTTAGTGTATTTCCCTTAATGCATCGGGAGAGAAACCAGCGCATTCCTGGCACTGGCTAAGTATTACAAATGTTGCCAACGATTTTGCAATTTTCCTCAGAGGTAATAAGAAAGGAAATGCAAAGATTTATTCTCCAACCACCGAAGCATTTTGGATGCAGTTGTAGGACTCGCCCAGAGTGTGACTGAAACCCGCACAGTCACGCCCTATCCCCAGCCCCTCTCCCCGTGCCTGGTGCCTTCGGGGCTCTGTGCTGGCGATGGCTCGAGTATCGCGGGAGTATCCTCGATTTCCCGCTAGCCTGGGCCAACAGGGACCGGGTGGGAGGTGGGTTTGAATTCCTGCTCCACTCACAGGGGTCTCTTCCCTTTTTTTTTTTTTTTTTTTTAATTATCATGAATCCTGTGAGCATCTGAGGAAGCCTGGGGGCCCTTTCCCAGGACTAGAAGGTTTTAAAATAAAACATAAGATTAAAGAGGAAACACATTTTACTGACATAGAGTTATCATTATGTTAAAAGTTATCAGAATATTAAAAAAATAAATTTGTTAGAGTAATACTTTTGCCTCTTCGTTAAGTAAAGTAACAAGATCTAGAGGCAAATTTGGTGAGGGCCAAAGCCCCGAGGTAACCCTGAGCCGAAGAGAGGTGCGGGGCCGCTCCCAGCAGCTGTCACATGACAGGGAATGAGCTGCACTTCCTGCTCCTGACCTGGATCCAGCACTGCCATTGCCGCAGTGGTTGGCGGGCTACATTCATGATGGAAGGAAATGCCAGGTTTCAGTTTGTCTCTGACTCTGACTGGGAGCGGTGAGTGGGGGGAATAATATTTTCCCATCCTATTTCATTCTGTATGCCATGCAGAGACCCTTTAGCCCCAGAATAGAAGGGGGGACAAATTCCCTCTCTCAATTTCAGTATCCAGCTCTGTAAAACGATGCCAAGTCAATGGCAGCTCTATTTCTAGCACGAGCGGTAGTAGTTGAGGACGCCCTGGTCATAGTCCGGAATACGCTCTGGGTCACTTCTTCGTTATAACCAGTGTCAGATCTGTGAGCTGACCCTCCGGCACTCACCTTTTCCGGGTGAGAACTCCTACTCCCCAAGTGTCCCTGCCCGCCTGGGGGAGGACGGCCTGGCAGCCGGAAGGGACGCCCAGCAAAGAGCACGCACTCCAGGTGCAGTCACCCCACCTGCAGCCACACCCACCTGCAGCCCTAAGTTAGGGAGGGGCACGGGCGAGTCCAGGAAGAAATGTGGGGGCTACAGAAAAGGGGACAGTGCTTGGGACAGTCTCCCCTAGCTCACACCTCTTCCCCAGGGCCGGCTGGAAGGCTCAGTGGTTTGCCAGACAAGGTCCTCTGTCTGTCTGCGGTCATGGTCTCAGCGAGGATGTTCTCAAAACCCGCCAGTGCAGTCCAGGATACCTTGCCCGTGCCTACCTGGCCCGTGTCTTCTAACTCAGCCTCCACTTACGTTCCACCTTAAAATAGTGCCTGACTCTCCTTGAGTGACATGAAGTTGGGTTTCCAAGCACCTGTAAGGGATTTCCTCTTGGCCGAGCCCTCGGAATTGTTCTCTTCGTAGACCGTGCGATTTCTTCAAGCGCCCCAGTGCGCAGCTCCTCAAACCGGTTTGCATCCGAGTCACCCAGGAATCCGGGCGAATCCGGGCGGCTGGGTCCACCCCCAGCGATTCTGATTCTCTGGGCTGGGGGACAGGGGGGCGGGGCGCTGAGAATTTGCATTTCCAACACACTCTCAGGTTTTTTTTTTCCCCTCTGGGAGCCCCGTTTCCTCATTATTAAAACAGGGCAATAACACCTTCTTTACAGGGCTGTCAAGGAGATGAGAAAATGGTAAGATATGTAAATATATTCAAAAGCACTAAGCCCCTAACAGAAATGTAATAACTACTGGTTCGTTCCCTCGTTCCCTGGAAGGCAGCAGAAAGTAGCTGGGGCGGAAGGGAGTGAAGAAACAACAGTGCTGGGGTGCTGGGGTGCATGGAAAACAGGCCATTTAGAAGCTGCCAGCAGCTACACTTGGCTGATGGGTCACATGTACATATGCAGGGACTTGATCACAAGGGCCTTTTGTGCTGTTACACATACACACACACACACACACACACACACACACAAAACACAGGCCAAAATGGAGTCACTTTCGCTAACCGAGTCCCAAACCAAAACTTCATAACCAATGGCATTGCAGGGGTGGGACTTTAAACCAGTGTGTCTGACATGTCCTCCTCAATCCTCAGGTGCCAGTTAGATTCACAGGAACAGATGAAATAGCCCAAGGAGTATGTAGCAGGAGAGAAACCCTGAGGGCTGAGTGCCGGGAACAGCAACGTTTATGAGTAATCCCTAATGGAGCTCACCTCAAGGTTAATGACACCGGGTGGGGCTCGTAATACCGGTGAACAGGTAAACTCTGGTTTAAACGGACATCAGGTCGGCCTGGGTCAGTGGCACCCACAGCATCCAGTGCAGCACTCAGGAGGGAGAAGCAATGCAAGAAAACATCCCCCAGAGGCCATAGTGGTTGAGCGTCAACCTATGAACCGGGAGGTCGCAGTTCGATTCCCGGTCAGGGCACATGCCCGGGTTGTGGGCTCCATCCCCAGTGGGGGCCATGCAGGAGTCAGCCAATCAATGGTTCTCTCTCATCATTGCTATTTCTATCTCTCTCTGCCTCTCCCTTCCTCTCTGAAATCAATAAAAATATATTTAATAATTATTTTTTAAAAATAGGCCGTAGGGCCCATGCCGGGAGCTAGAGGGGAGACAGCTGATGATCATTAGGAGGTGGAGGATCCCCATATGCAGGTGAGCAGCTGTCCTTGTCCATCGCCCTCGACAGATGGCTCTTCCCCAAGAGCTGTTGTGTGAGTGAGACCCCCCCCCTGACGTGCCAAAACCTAGAAATCATCTGGGAGAAAGATACTGGGAACCACGAGTTGTCACAGAAATAAGTAACGTTCCCTTTCCTCTTCTTTAAGACAGTCAAGACCCCCATGTGGGTCCGATTTCGTCCGGCCCCAGCTCTCCTGCCGGGCTCGGCCCAACCACCACGGACCAGCAGGGTCCGCGCAGCCCCGGCCTGAGCGCTCGCCTCTCCTGCCACCCACCGGCTCCGGACCCGGCTGACCCGAGGAGGACAGATGACCCGCCAGCCAGGTGAGGGAAGCGAGGAAGCTAGAACGGGGTCTGCGCTCTTCCTGTGCGGGACAGACCCAGAGAGGAGGCCCTGCGGCCCTCGTAGGAGGCCCAAGATTGGACCCCGGAGGGGATTCCTGTAACCGCGTCTCCGAGTAAGGATATCCAGTGCTTACGAAAACACAAGCTGTCAGATAAACGGGGCAATTTCAGATGTATTCCCCCCTTAAAGGGTGATGTAAGTAGCCGTTCATTCTCTCTCGTCTTAGGGCAGTGGTCGGCAAACTCATTCGTCAACAGAGCCAACTATCAACAGCACAACGATTGAAATTTCTTTTGAGAGCCAAATTTTTAAACTTAAACTTCTTCTAACGCCACTTCTTCAAAATAGACTCACCTAGGCCGTGGTATTTTGTGGAAGAGCCACACTCAAGGGGCCAAAGAGCCGCCTGTGGCTCGCGAGCCGCAGTTTGCCGACCACGGTCTTAGGGACTACATTATGCAGACAATCAGGCACCTGCCCGGGGCCTGGACCTCCCCGGATAATGAGCCGGCCTTCGTTATCCTCAAAGGTGTTTTCTAAGAAGAAAACCTGTGGCCCGGCGCTTGGAAAAAATGGGAGCCCTGTCCTGATGTCACGGAGCGTGGGCCTGGGTGTGGCTGCTCGGAAGGGGATGGGGCTCTGGTGGGCCGGTCACAGGCTGAGAAAGGTTCCATCAGAAGGATCGGAAACACCTGTGCTGGTGGGACCCTCATCTCCGTAGACCGGTCCCGAGGACAGCGGGAGGGGGCGGGCGGGGAGAAGCAATCCTGAACCCATCAAGCTGTTGAAACAGCCGTGTCGGGGCAGAAGGCCTCCTCGGAGGACCCCCGGTAACACCTGTGCCCCAGGAGCCCGTGTTCCGGCTCTGAAGTACCTGCGGCTGGAAGGTACTCTTCCTCAGGCTGCACCTGGGAGCCGCCCGGAACGCTGTGTTCCCGTCTGTGATGGCTCCTGGGAATGCTAAGGCTCGGAGCTGTGCGTCTGAAGAGAACATCTCCCCAGGCAGTGCCCCAGGGAGGGAGAGCCTAAGGGGCCTGGGTCCCAAGGGGAGGGGGCTCAGTGGGAGCTCCCTCAGCCCCATGGTCATTTCTGCAGTTCCCTTTGGGGTCCCCCAGGTGGGCCTGGCCCGCATCTCCCATCAAGGCCCAGCAGGAGTAAGAAAGGCTTCTCCCCCGCGGGGTTTCACAGTCGATGCATCTTTACAGGGAGGGACCCCCTGCCGCAGGCGGAAACGCTGTTCTCCCGGGTCAGACGCCGATTGAGTCCTGCTGGTGGGATGAGGTAAGAATTCGCTTCGGCGGCGCCGGAGCAATGGTTCTGCTTGTTGATTTGTTTGCTGTGGGACCTTTTCCCAAAGAAAACGCGCAGGAGCACACTGCGTAAAGGCCCAGCTGTCCGGTTCTCTCCGGTTCCCTTCCCTCCTGGGCGCCCCCTGCCCCTCGGAGGCCTCCGTCAGGTCACCCGGGACCCCCAGGGTGTCTCCACGAATATGGCTAAGTGTCCGTTCCTGGGTTGGATTCTTGGATTCCTGCACGATCAGGCTCCATGAGCAGAGCCCCCTTCCCAGCAGAGCCCCGCACACTGCATCCGGTCCGCCCTGCGCCTGCTGCTGCCGGGTGCCCCCAGGAGACCCCGGTATGAAGCCGAGACAACCCGGCAGCTCCCACCCAGCACGGGGGCTGTGGGCGGGGCTCCTGGCATTTCATCTGTACAGGCCCCGATCCAGTAAGAGCCTCACTGGGCTGCCAGCAGCTATGAATGACACCCCAATTCCAGGGCTACCCCAATGGACTGAATGGGTCATCTCAGGATGAATGTGTCCATGATACGGGCACGGAAAGCTAACCGGGGCGTTCTGGTCTGATCTGGGGTGGGGGAGAGAAGGGTTACCTTATTTCCAAGCATCTCGGGTCAACAGCCCACTTCAGGCGCTGCAGTTGCTGCTCCTGCATAATTCAGAGGCAGGGTCACACGTGTCACGGAGGAAGCCTATAATTAACATCGAAGCACACGCATTAGACTCTAAGTGGACTCCGCTTGTTCTTAAAAGGGTGGGGGAGAGGCAGAGCGGGAACTTGGCCTCGATTTTTATTCAGGGAAACGGCCTTTTGTGGTTTCATAATTTTTGCAAGGAGCTAAGAACACGTTTAAGGTACAGTCGCTGCTTTTAAATGACACAGCCATCTTACAGAGGCCGTCACAAGGTTTCGAGAAAGTAGCAGGGCCTTGATCCGCGGGGTAGCCAGTGGGATGCCATATGTGATCTAGCCCGACACCATTCTCTCCCCGCCGCCTCGTGTCCCGAGAGCAAGGCAATCGGTCAACATCCCTCGGCGCCGCTGCGCTGCTCACCGTGCAATCTGCATGGCATTCATCCGGCACGTTTATATGCAGCTGATGAGGAAGCCGGCGTCGGTTACACCTGGGCCACCTCGGCGACCAAAAGAACCATTCTTGTACGCCACCTTCTATTGTTGATCCTCCGTGGACACGCTGGTGGGATTGGGGTATTTCTGAAAAGCCAAAGAGAGTGGGAGAAAGGCCAGCACAGGGAGGGGGGCAGTGGGGGAGAGGAGGCGTCTGGGATGGTGGCTCCGTGGTTCTGATCCCCAGAGGCGCTGGAATCAGAGATTTTTGTCAAGTACCAATGTTGGGCTCCACCTCCAGAGGTTGTGACTTGACTGGGGGTGGGACCCAGACACTGGCATTTTCCACGCCTCCTCGGGGGTTTCAGTAGGCAGATGGGGTTGAGAACCACTGGAGAGCAAGGTCTGGGTGTCAGACAGAGCTGGGCTGAAAATCCCAACCCCGACACGCACAACTATTCTTCCTGCGTGTCCCTCATATATTAAAGGAAAATAAAGCCGGGCCCGTGTGGCTCAGCGATTGAGTGTCGACCTAGGAACCAGGAGTTACGGTTCAATTCCCGGTCAGGGCACACGCCGGGGTTGCAGGCTCGATCCCCAGTGTGGGGCGTGCAGGAGGCAGCCGATCAGTGAGTCTCTCTCATCACTGATGTTTCTATCCCTCTCTCCCTCTCTGAAATCAATAAACACTTTTTTTTTTAAAGAAAAAAACCTATGCTATTGGGTGACTGTAAGCATTAAATTAATATGTAGAGCATAGAGTTGTTTCTCAATAAAGTCCACTCTTCTTTCCTTTAAAGAAGTACCCTGACGTCATCCAGGGAGAGAGAACGGAAGCGAGGATAAGAGAGGGGCCGGACGCTGCCAAGGTCCTCGGTACAGGCTCGGTGTATCTGAATTCTCTGTTACCTTCTGCTCTCTCCTTCTTTTCTGGAAAAAATGCCCATGTCAGTCAGTGGCTGGTCCGCAGGATGTGGGTCTACCCACTCGGTGATCTGCTGGACTTTGTTCGGGCCGGGCAGCTTCCGTGTACCTGCCATTGGATAGGTTTTCTGGAAGTTAAGGTTCAGGAGAACCTTTTCATGGGAACAGCATGGAGATGGGAGGAGACTCACCGGGCCAGAGACTTCACTCTTCTGTGTCACACACGCCTTCCACTGCACGCACTGATTTCCTGCGAACCCAGCCCTCCTGAGAGGCCTCCGTGAGAGAGCAGGGCATTCTGCATGGCCCTTCCCGGGACACCAGAGGCCCTTTTCATTCCCACCCCTGACCTGAGCGCACAGCCTGCGGGAAACTCTGGAGGCCGTGCATGGAGCTCGAATGAGTGGGTAGCAACCATCGACGCCTTTGGTTCCCGGAGCCGCCCTGGCCACAGAGGCAAACGTCATACCCCAGGCTCGATCGTTCTTGATTCCGCTTGCACTTCACAAGCTGAAGGAAATGGGGCGGGGGAAGCAGAGCTCTCCATTCGGGTACACCTGATCCTGTGCCGGCAACCCTGCCCCCGCCACTGATTGGCATCAGCCTGTGTCCGGCGGTGACACAATAGGGTCCCCTCCAGCCGAGGGGGCGGCCTCTGCTCCGTCGTGGGGCGTGGGGCCTTTCATTCGTACACTTGCCTTTGCGCAGAGCTCCTGCCCGGCCCTGGGCCAGCTCCCTGGGCTCGGGGTCTTTGCCAGCCCACATCCGGGGGCTGGGATTCCCAGTGTTCCCGCTGCAGAGTCTCCCGCAGGCAGGAGGCTTCGGCCCGGACATCACAGCCCAGATCAGGGAGGAGAGACGGGGAGGTGGCGCTGGTCTTTGGTGTAGCCCCTTGTTCAAGGAGCTGCCAGCCCACCGGCCGTCCACCACGCCATCCAGCTGCCACTGGGGTTGGCAGCTCTCTGCCGTTGATGTCTAGAATATTCAAATGGGCAGGATGGCTGCTCCCACGGGCAGGAAGGGACCCTGGATTCGGGGTCCTCCCTTCTCCCTTCCTTCGCCCAGACCCCCCAGCCCTGTTCCCTGCGGTCACCAAGCACCGGAGCCATGCCAGGGCGCAGCTATTTTTACTAGAGTGTGAAGGTCCTCGGGGTACAAACTATATTTAGCAGAGGTTAAAGTTCACATTACTCAATCAGAGGGGCACAGGATGAAATCATTAAACAGCCTGTGGACTTTTGCCGCCCTAATCTCTCTTTCAGTTCCTCCTACAAACACCTCTAGCCCTTCCTTTTCTCAGGAGAGGGAGTCTTTTGCTTTTTATTCATTTATTCATTTATTTATATTGATTTCAGAGAGGAAGGGAGAGGGAAAGAGAGATATCAATGATGAGAGAGAATCATTAATCGCCTGCCTCCTGCACGCCCTGTACTGGGGATCGAGCCTGCATCCTGGGCATGTGCCCTGACCAGGAATCAAACCATGACCTCCTGGTTCATAGGTCGAAGCTCAACCACTGAGCCACACCTGCCGGGCAGTCCTTTGCTTTTTAGTCCTCCTGGCCCTCCTTCTGCCTCAGATGAGATCTTCTTATAGCCATCAAAACCCTCGAGTTAGCAGGAATCTCTGTGGAAATGTTAAATGGGACCCTTTCCAATGTGGAAAAATGTAGCCTAGCAGTGTCCGCCAACCTTTCGGACCTCGCGGACCACCGGTTGGTGACCGCTGGCCTGAAGGGTCTTAGGAACACAAGCTGCCCACCTGCAGGCTTGACAAGCTAAAGCAGCAGCCCTGCATCCCAGCCCCAGGGGGCTAAGGGCCCTGCGGGACCGTCTCCAGCCCCGCCCAGTTCCTGCCTCTGCTCTGGCACAGGTGGGAA
Organism: Eptesicus fuscus; assembly: GCF_027574615.1. Lineage (NCBI taxonomy): Eukaryota > Metazoa > Chordata > Mammalia > Chiroptera > Vespertilionidae > Eptesicus > Eptesicus fuscus. Next base: position 9,848,272 of record NC_072494.1, read on the forward strand.
TCTCAAGGGCACCTCTTCAGACAGGGAGTCCTCACATACCCTCATGGATGGGTTCATGGAACTGCTGCGAAACTATATATAATGAAACCTGTTTTGCCAAAGGTCAAGTGCGCTAAGCAAAGGCTAAGTCCCTACGGCATCTCATCAATGTTATAAGGAAACAGTATTCGAGGACCTGCTGCATCCCCCGGCATCAGTCTCCGTCTGCTCGCCAGGGAGCCCCGCCTGACGCCAGGCCCAGGAAACCTTAGTGACCGTCCTTCAACCGCCCGACATTCCATGGCTGCTTTTTGGGGGGAACTGCTGCCGTTACCAGTAAAGCTCTTCAAATGCAGGTGACAGATGCTCTGGTGGCTGCCACTTTGCTGTAAAAGTGCCGTCAGCAGGCCCAGCAGCATCCGTATCCCCGGTGAGGGCAGGAGACATGCAGGATCCCATCCCAGGCCAGGGAAACCGGCATCCGTCCTTTCGCGAGATCCTCTGATGACTCCGGTGCACCTTCCTGCTCATAAGCACGGGCCTCCGTGATCGCCGGATGGGAAACCGAGCGGCCTGCCTCCGGGAGCCCAGAGGAGGGGCCCCGGCGCAGGGAGTCCTCTGCCTTCTGTTCAGAAGTTAGCTTCTCTACGAAAAGGGGTTCTACACCCTGTATTTTGCCAGAAGCCAATCACAAGCCGACGGACAAAGAACAGGAAGCTGGCCACACAGCGGAGCGCTCAGCATAAGGAACGGAGCCACGGATATTTTTCTTTGTTGGTGTTGCCACCATTGATTCGTTTATTTTTTAACTTTCGATGTTACTTTGTCTTGGTTTCAGGTGCACAGCATAGTGGTTAGACAGTCTGAGACTTTACAAAGTGTCCCCCCAATATTTCCAGTGCCCCCCCTGGTACCACACATAGTCATGGCAATACCACTGACTCTATCTCCCTCCCCAGGCTCTCGTTCGTGACTGTTTTGTCATTGCCAATCTGTGCTTCTTCGTCCCTTACCCTCTGTCACCCAGGCCCCAGCCCAGAGCTGCGCTATGAAGCAAAAAAGGAAAAAGCTTGTATGTGAAGCGCCAGCATGTCTCCGAATAGAGAGGGAAGATGAGCGTGCCCCTGGCAATACTGTTACAGATAACCGGAGAAGAACCAAGCAATGCTTAGAGTGATGGAGTTACATTTATTATTATTATTATTATTATTATTACGCGCGGGCCCAGAGGAAAATGTCTCAAATTCTGGGCCCCAACATGGAGGAACTTTCCCTATTTATATGTTTTTACCTTCTTTGTCTCCCAAATATGGGGTGTTTCCGGTCCCCTTTGCAAGTTCCTAAAGAGCCCCTATGTGCTGGGGCCTTGAGACCTCAACCAAAGGCCTGGCCTGGTGCCAGCACTGATAATTTTGTCCGGGGAAGGTTTACTGGCCTCTCTGAAGTGGGAGTAGTCTCATTTTCCTTATTATTTAAGCAAGCCAGCATTTACAGAAGCCTATAGGAGGGTTAACATTTCAAACAGCAGGTTTTATATAAGACGGATGCTTCATTACAATAGGTGGACTCTGAACACACGCGGTGACTTAGGATTTTCCCACCTGACTGTAAGGAACCTTGTGTAAGAAAGAGGCCCCAAGGAGGGCACACACGCTTGCGGGGGAGGCGGGGAGCCAGGGGACAAGTTCCCACTGTTCCAGTAGCCACGCCGTCTAGAGACTCCCCTCAGTTCTTCGGTGAGCGAACCCAGGTTCTGCAAGAGCGGCAGTGGCTGCATAGGTCACATGTGCCGATGTTAAGGTCTCCTGCCATGCCTCCCGGGTCTCACTGCATGGAAAGGTTCGCTCATTAGCAACAGGTCCTTCCGTGGCTTATAAAACGCCGCAGGAAGCGTCCTCTCTGGGTTTCTAGGCTGGCCGTGACCTCTCCGCGTCTCTTCCCATGGAAGTCCCGGAACGCAGGGAGCGGGTTCGTGGCTCGTTGGGAGTGTCCTGCCGCAGGATGGACTGGCTGGCTGGGGCTGTTCCCTGGGAAGGGCAGCAAGACAAAGGCAGCTGGGCCCACAGCTCAGCCAGCCCTGCGAGGGCGGCACCCGAGGAGAGCAGGAGGGTTCCCACATGTCAAGGAGCGGAGGGGGGTCAAGATCCCGATGAAATGGAGCGAGTGCGGTCCACCCTGTCCCTCCCACTGAACGGGGCCTGAGCAGGGACGGCTGCAGGGCTCTGACTAGGAAGTGGTGGCAGGTGGACTGGGGAGGACACCAGAGCTCAGAGTGCCACTGACCGGCCGTGACTTTCCCCCGTGTCCTCTGAGTCCCCCGGGCTGGGTTTGGGGCAGCCCCGGAATTTGAAAATGAGCACGAGGTTTGGATGAAGAGAGCTCTCTCTTGTTCTGGTGCAATTAACATTCAGCAAGTGGGCCGGGGGGGGGGGACCCCAACATGTGTGAAAGGCAATTAGGTAGCATCTATCAGAAATTGGAATCTGCCTGCCTCTTAACCCTCAGTTCCACTCCTGGAAATTTAACCCACTGAAATATTTGTGATGTGCTCAGGGGTGCTTACTGTGGTCTTAGGTGTAATGGCAACTGAATATAATCATTAATAAAGCATGATAAATGACGATAGATGAACTTACATTTAAAGTATACATAAAACAATAAAGTCTAGAATATCACACTGTGGTAATAATGACCATTTTAGAACAGTTATATTGGAGCCAGGTCTACTGGCATGGGAATAAGCTGTGATATATTGTTAAATGACAAAGACATTTGTTAAATAGTGTACACATACACCCACAACCCGGGTTTTATAATTGTGTGTGTGTGTGTGTGTGAGTGAGAGAGAGAGAGAGAGAGAGAGAGAGAGAGAGAGAGAGGGAGAGAGAGATGACAATTGGATAATTGACTGGAAAAGGAGCCGGAAAGATAAAAACCAAGCTGATATCAGCAGTTATTTCTGAGGAGTAAGATAAGAAAGATAGAAAAGGTACTTGCACTTTTTTACTAGCTGTGTGTGTGTGTTAACAAAGAACAAGTGTTTTTTTTAAATATGTTTTATTGATTTTGGAGAGAGAGAAGGGGAGAGGGAGAGAGGGACCTGGATAGGTTGACTCCTGGACATCCCCCGACCGGAGATTGAACCCGAAACCCTGGCTCGTGCCCTGACTTGGGATGGAACCGGTGACCTTCTGGGGCCCAGGATGATGCTCAGCCAGCGGAGCCACACTGGCCAGAGCAAGAACAAACATTACTCTTGACACTTTTCTAAAAATGGCAAAAGACCTACTTAGGCAAGTTTGATAGCAGTATCCTCCGGTGTTCTCATTTAGAAATTCACTCGCTAGTCTCACTGTTTCTGGGAATTTAGCGTTTTGTTCATTTTCCTTAAGGAAGGTCTATTATCTCACTTAGTATCTCCCAGTGCAGCGGTTCTCAACCTTTTTCATCTCCTGGTACACAAACAAATTACTAAAATTCTGCGGCACAAGGCAGGACAGTTTGCCGATCTGACCAAAAAAAAAATAATAGATGTAATTTTGATCATTCCCACCGGATGGCTGTTGTGGTGGTGGCCGTTGTCATGTTGTTATATGACGATCTAGAGGAAAGGTGGCCTGTGCCCTGACTGAACAGGCAGGTACTTCATGTGGGGAAAATCCTCGCGGCACACCGATGAAAAAATCGCCCTCCTGGTGTGTTAAGTTTTCTATTGTTGCAACACAAATTACCTCTGCATTTACCAGCTCAGAACAACCAAAATTAATTTTTTTCACGTTTTTATTGATTAGTTTATTTGAGAGAGAGAGAAGCATCAATTTGTAAAACAACCAAAATCATTATCTCGTCTCGTCCCTGAGAGCCAGGCGGCCGGGGGTGTCTTGGCTGGGCGCTTCAGTCAGGGTCTTTCTGGAGGTTCAGTCAAGCTGTCGGCCGGGGCTGCCGTCTCTGAAGGTCTGACCAGGCCTGGAGGGTCCCCTCGCAAGCACCTCACACAGCTGCTGGCGGCAGAGCTGGGCTCCTCGCCGGCTGGGGACAGGGGCCTCCGTTCCTCCTCACACAGGACTCTTCCAGGGCTGCTCACAGCGTGGCAGCTGGCTTCCCCTCCAAGCAGGAGCCAGGGCGACCAAGGTGGAAGTTGGGATGATTCTTCAGCGTTATCTCAGAAGTTGTGACGTACTATCCTTCTGTTATAGTCCAAGGTCACACAGACCGACCTCGGTACAACATAGGACAGGGGCGTTTGAGGGCGGGGGGTGGAATACACTAGACCACGAAGGCAGACACCATTGAGGGCTGTCTTGAAGATTGGTTACCACAGCTGCTCACTTTCTCTTCTCCCGAAGTTCATAGACCTTCTAAGAACATGTCAAGTGCAGCTCTATCCCTACAGCATCATTGGTCCATTTAGGGGCTCTGGAACATCCATTCCTTCACCAAGGAAAAGGCTATGCACTAGTAGAAAACTCTAGTGTTCAAGAAGGCCCAGCCTTTTCCTGTGAACAAAGGAATTTTGATTTCCCTAACGTGTGATGATTAAGGAGAATTGGGTGAACGTGGGAAGGTAAAGAATTGGTCCAGAAGGAAAACATGGGTAATAACCAGGCACCTCAGTGAGAATCCGTTCAACAAGGGGCCGTGTCATACGCTCCTACCTTGCAGCCCAGTCTTTCATCCTTACAAGCCAGGACCGTCGCCTCTGTTCTCAAGTGGGAATTCCCATCAGCCGCGGAGACGAGGAAGTGGAAAGCTTGCCAGCTTGAAGATCAGCAGCAAAGGCTACTAGAATCATCTGCTACTGAGAACATATTAGATGGCAATCAATGAAACCTGCGGGTTAAAGGACCCCTGTGGCTATGCCCAAGAACAACATGAAGTACTGCAAGGCATGGCATAGCTGAGCAGTTAGAAGAGAATTTCTTGACATGTGCATACCCCTGACTGCAAAAGATGCATATTTACTCCTAGGAGTAAAATTGGATGGTGTTATTCTGTATAGCGCAGGTTCTGCCAAGCATTTAAGTCTTTCATAATATGCTTGTAGATAAGATAGAGAAAGGAAAGTAAGAGTTGATTCATCCTAAGTTGAGCAATCCTAATGCAAAGAGTGCTGACTAAATCATTGTTGTCAACTTGAAAGCAGTACCAGGCCTCAGGATTTTGAGTTTGGCCTTGCCTCATTTACCATAAACTATTTGAACAAAGAAAATGTGCTGATTATATTTTCGAGTGCTATCGACTTAGACAAGCGAGCCAAGAAGCTGGATAATAAAATCTGAATTCCCCAAGGTCTCCCACAGGCTGAAATGATAGGACAGAGCCCATGGCCTGACAATGGGCAGGAAGAGGCAGCATAAAACCCTGCCCAAGTACAAAATGGAAGAGACCTGGCACAAGACCAGCTGCTGCAGGAAGGCTTGAAGGGAACTACAAATTTAATATGAGTCAGCAGCTTGCCAGCTCTGCCAAGAAGGCAATGCAAAAAATTAGTCTGCATTGTGAAGGCCACAGAGCTGGGAATCAGGGAGCTCTTGATCTGATGAAATGCGGATCTCATCTGTAAAAATGTGCATTCCTGGAATGATTGACAGAGTCCTCTGTGACCGTATGTATCTCCTAACACCAAGGTTATACCGTTCTCGGTTTATAACACTTCCCTGAGTGACCAGTCTGGTAATTCTATTTTTAAAAAAAAAAAAAAGGAAATACATTGATTTCATTCTTTTTTATGTGTTCAAACGATATTTATTGAGAAAAAAAATATTTTCCAGGTACTCTGCTAAAAGTCAGGAACACACAAATACCTCTTATCCCAGTGATTCATTCAAACACCAATATAGGCACTGTTGTGAAGAGATTTGGTCAATGTAATTAAGGTTCCAGGTTCCAGGTTAGTAAACCTTAAGAAGAGAAATTATCTGGATGGGCCTGACCTGATCACATGGGCACTTCGAAAGTAGAGTTTTCACTGGTGGCAGAAGACTAAGTCAGAGGTTCAAAGCATGAGAAGGACTTTATGCACCATTGTTAGCTGGACAATAGAGGGGACCACAGGGTAAGGAATACTGCTGGCCTCTGGGAGCTGAGAGTTGCCCCCAACTGACAAGCCAGCAAGGACCTCAGTCCTACAACCACAAGGACTTGAATTCAACCACAGGATGAGCTTGGAAGAGGCACCTGAGCCCCAGAGGAGAAGGGCAGCCCTTGCCAACACCTTGATTTTCAGCCCAGTGAGACCCTGAGCACAGCGTTGGGCCACACCATGCCCAGACTTGTAACCCACAGAAGCTATGAGGCAACAAGCCGGTGTTGTTTACAACACTAAGTTTGTGACAGTTTATTATACAACAATAGAAAACTAACACGGAATCGATAAACAATGAAGTAAGTGCTCTGATGGAGCGACGTTGCAGCCTACCTGCTTGGTTGATCCATCAAAATCCATTTCCCCTTCTCTCTCCTCAACGCATGTCAGTTTTGTTCAGGTAGCCACTCCTCACCCATGCCTTCATGATCTGATTGGCTGTACCCCTAGCTCCCAGTGAGGGGCTGGTCGGTCTAAAACAGGGTCGCTCAACTTGAGCACTGTTGACAGTTTGGCCTGGATAATTTTGGGGGGGCGCAGGGGTCCTATCATTGTAGGGTGTTTAGAAGCATCCCTGGCCGCTACCAAATGTGTGCCAGTGGCATATGCTTTCCCTGTCCCCCACGGTGACAATCAAATGTGTCTCTAGATATTGCCAAGTGTCTTTGGTCTGAGGAGAGGGAGAGGGAGCAAAATCACCCCAATTGAGAACTACTGATCTGAAGGGTAAGTTCACCCACCTTGCTGATGATTGGCTAGAATAGGCATGTGACCACACTGGGGAAATGAGGTGCAAAGAGAGTTTTGGGAGAGGTTCTGAGAAGTCTTCCTTTTCCAGGAGGGTTACTGGGAGTTACTCTTTCTCTCTTTCTCTAGATGTGGTTCCGGGAGCAGCTGCAGCCATCTCGAACCCAGCATGGCGAGGAAGCCAGTCCTGAAATCTACTCTCCCTCTAGACTGCTCGTTATGGTGAGCCAGATAATTTCCTTATTGTTTAAGGCAGTTAAAGATTATTCAAGAGAGCCCAGGGAGTAGCTGGTTTTTGCAGCTAAAGTTGCCTACCTTGTGCCAGTGTCCAAGGTGACAGCCAAGTCCAGAGAAAGATGCATCTCCGAGGCTGAGGCAAGACAGAGAGAGAAAAGAGGGTAGGCCCAGAAGAGCACAGTCCATAGAGCGCTTCACGCCACACATTTTTTAAGAAGATCTCCTCTCTTTAGCAGCTTTCAAATATGCAATCCAGGGCTATGAGCCATCGTCACCACGCTGTACATTACATCCCCATAAATTCTACAACTTTGTAGCTTTTGACCCCTTTGCCTATTTCACCCACCCTCCACTCCCCGCTCTGGCAACCACCAATCTGTTATCTGTATCTATGAGCTTGGTTTGGGGTTGGTTTGTTTTCCTTTGGACATTCCACAGACAAGTGAGATCATACGGCATTTGTCTTTGTCTGTCTGACTTATTCCTCTTAGCATAATGCCCTCGGTGCGCATCCATGTTGTCACAGAAGGCAAGATTTCATTCTATTTATGGTTGAATGATATTCCAGTGTGTGTGTGTGTGTGTGTGTGTGTGTGTGTGTGTGTCTCACATTTTCTTTATCCATTCATCTATCGATGGACACTTAGGTTGCTTCCATATCTTGGTTATTATAAATAATGCTGCAATGAACGTAGGAGTGCATATATCTTTTCAAATTTGTGTTTTTGTTTTCCCAGAACAAAATATCCAGAAGTGGGATTGCTGAATCAAAGGGTAGATCTATTTTTTTAAATATATTTTTATTGATTTCAGAGAGGAAGGGAGATGGAGAGATAGAAATGTCAATGATGAGAGAGAATCACTGATCGGCTGCCCCCTGTACACCCCCTACTGAGAACCAAGCCCCCAAACCGGGCATGTGCCCTGACCAGGAATCAAACTGTGACCTCCTGGTTCATAAGTTGAAGCTCAACCACTGAGCCACTATTTTTTGATCTGTGGGCTATTTTTCAATCTTTTGAAGAAGCTCTATATTGTTTTTCATAGTGGCTGCACCAATTATAATCGCATCAACAGTGTACAAGGATTCCCTTTTCTCTATGTCCTCGCCAACACTTGTTATTTTTATTTTTTTTTATAATAGTCATTCCAGCAGGTGTAAGGTGATATCTCACAGTGGTTTTCATTTGCTTTTCCCTGATGATTAGTGATGTTGAACATCTTTTCCTTATCTGTTGGCCATATGTATGTCTTTGGAAAAACGTCTATTCAGATCTTCTGTCCATTTTTTAATCAAGTTGTTTGTTTGCTTGTTTTTGCTATTGAGTTGTATGAGTTCTTGATATATTTTGTAGGTTAACCCCTTATCAGATTATGATTAGCAAATATTTTCTCCCATTCAGTAGATTGCTTTTTCATTTTGTTGATTGTTTCCGTTGCTGTGCCGAAGCTTTTTAGTTTGATGTAGTCCCACTTGTTTATTTTTGCTTTTGGTACTAGATCACATCACATATTTGATCCTAACACCACCCCGGAAGAATATACTATTATCCTCAACGTATATCTCAAGAAAGTCAATGGCTTATTCATGGTTACAAGGCAATGATGAGTCAAGATTCAAACGCAGATTTTCTCCTGCCAGATATACCTTCCCCCATACTTCTTTAAACCACGACTTCTTTCTCATCATCCTCCTGCTCTACAATATTCAGTGCATTCCATTGTCTCTAGAAAAAAGCTCAGACTGAGGAGCTAAGGAGTCAACGTGTTCCATAAACTCGCCTCCACTGATCACTCCACAATGTGTGGAAACAGATGATTGTTTCTTCTCCACTCGTTTTAGTCCATTACTTCATAAAGTCCACGTTTATTCCTGAAATTGTGCAAAATAGCCCTAGCTGTCAATGAGGTTTCTTCCTCTTACCTCTTAGAGCATTTACTAAGCTCATGCCACCCCATGTCCTCAGGCTGCACCACATGGGGTCCTACTAGTGGTGTCATAAAAGCACTCGCCAGTCTAGTCCCCACCTGCTTAGGGAGACCCCATCACCATGTACCGTCTCCTTCTCATTCATCCTCACTGAGGCCTTCCTCTTGGGGAGCTTCACCCCATTTCTGCACGCCCTCTCACTGTGAGAACTCCGGCGTCTGCCTTCTGAAGCCCTGCATCTCAACCCTCCCAGTCCCAGAGGGGCCGAGCGTGGTGATCCACACCCAAAAAGCAAGGCCACTCTTGGTCACCTAAAGGCCAAAGCAGCTTTGCCGGCGACTTCGCTCATTCATCTCGCACCCCAAGGACAGAGTCCAAGGAAAACAAAAACAAACCTAGTCTTCAGCCTCCTTCTGCAGCCCCTTCCCTAATGGGGCTCTGTTGGAGTGAACACAGACCCCAGGCTGCCTCCTTCCTTCCTTGTGTTTCTAGAAATGACATTAGCCACTGGGTTTTGGCGGCTTACTCTGGGCCAGGCATTCGTATGCTAAGCACCAGACAACGTACCTCATTTAATTAGCACTTGGTAGGGTAGGTCTCCTTATTTATTCATTTTTTTTCAAAATAGTCTCTTACAGCGACGAGAGCTTAAGAAACTCGCCCAAGGTCGCACAGTTCCTCAGAGCCTGGCCTCTCCTAAAGTCCTTGCTTAATCAACAGTATACTGCTCGAGGTACCCAAGGCACAGCCTCCCTCTGTCCTCGCCAGTTAAAATAAAAAGCCCTTTAAAATGAGCTCATGCAAAGCGGCTCCTCAGGCACCTGCTCGCAGACGCGCTCGGACGTGCTGTATCCGCTGTTATAAATCATTGCTGACGCATACTGAGTGCTTACTATGTGCCCGGCACTAGTCTAAACACTTTGCATTATTAATGCATTGAATCCTCGTGACAACCCCGTAGGATAAGCATTATTATGATCCCCCATCCCACAGATGGAAGCAAAGCAGCAGCACTTTGGTTGAGAAGCGCACCGCTCCTGAGGGGCAGAGCTGGGCCGAGGACGCAGGCAGCCTGGTGCCTGTGTCCACCCTCTCCCCACCCTGCCACTGGTCCCTGAACACCTACTATGCTCCAGGCACTGGAGCAGGTCCTCTCTTACATTTCCTCTCATCTTCCCAACATTCCTGCGAAAGGGTTAGGTCCTTCGTTTTACAACCAAGGAACCTGGAAGTCAGAGAGATTACATAAACCTGCCTCAGATCTTGGTTGGTAACGGTAAACATCCAGATTTCACCAGCTCGAGGCCGTCTTGTCAAATCATTTGCCTTTTCAGACTGCATGATTTTTCTAGAGCCCCAACCAGATTCTCTCTCTCCGCTCCCCCCACCCCACCCCGATATCCCCCCCGCCACCGCCCCGCTCCTCCCAGGATCTCTCTGAGAGCTCTCGCTGGGTCTGTGTTCTGGGCACCGATAGGAGGAGGAGAAAGATAAAAGAAGGTGATGGCTGCCAGCTGCAGCTTCAAACAAAATAGAGCCACATTTACAAAGGCACCAGGGCCGGTTGCCTAGCAACAACGTTCTGCCTCCCCAACCTGCTCCGTTCCATCCTTACCCGCCACGCATTACACACAGCCCTTGGCCTGCAGTGCCCTCTGCGACATCTCCCTTCGAGGCCGCCTTTGTTCATTTTAACCTGATTTTCTGAGCAAATGCTTGCAGCTGGCAACTTGCAGGGAGTCCAGGAAATAAATTTGTTGCGCAGATGGCCCTGGGGCAGGCAGAGCAGAGCTGCCCGCCCGGCACGGCCCATACCCAGGCGCTCAAAGGTTGCCCAATGCTGTGGGAAGGAGAAGGCCTCGTTTCAGCCTCTTTGTCATCTCCCTAAAGGTTTTTCGTTTCTTTCTTTCTTTTCTTTCTTTCTTTCTTTCTTTCTTTCTTTCTTTCTTTCTTTTTTTTTTTAAGAGTTTTGTGTTTCCCATATGGCAGGTCCTTTAAATAGTTCCCTGAAATAAAAGTTTAACTGGAATAGAACTAAAGTAGACTGTCTGGACTTCTTTTTCCATCTTATCTCCCATGTTTGGAATTAAGAGGCTCTTACATTTAAACTTATCTTCAATTCAGCCAGCCCAGAAGGCCTTGGGGCTATTTTTGTCCTAGAGTCTCCAAAGGGGGTCGGAGAAGGTAGAATAGACCTTCTCTGAGCTCTTCCTTCGCGCCCCAACGCCGCCGAGGGGGCAGTGGTCGTGCGGCCGCGGCCAGGCCCAGGCGTCTCTGACTTCACAGCCAGCAGGTGATGCTGACCGGGACCCAGGGCTGCCCGTCACTCCCAAGGGCCCCTTTGTCCGTAACAGGAAAGAAAAAACATTAGCAGTTACCTTTGACAACTAAGCTGGTATGGAGACAAATGTAGTCCAGGCTGGATTCACTAATAGGTGCGTTTATTATTTGTGTTGTTCTGTGTTTATTCTTTTCTGATGTTCAAAGACCTGGAAACATGCCGTCGGCCCTGAAAGGATTGCGGGTCCAGGCCACGGCGCCGAGCGAGCCTCATGGATACGACGGCTCTGCTGCCAGCGGGCCAGCCTCACGGAGGGGTTGGTGCCCAGCCCTGTGCTCAGGGCCCTGAGGCTGGGGAAATGGAAGGTCTGGCCTGGACTCAGGCAGCTTCCCGCCTGGCTGGGGAGGAAGACAAAGGCGATGGTCGCCATCACCGAACCACGGGCACCCAGCTTGGCAGCCACCGAGAAAGTCATCTAGGCCCCTTTCTTGAGCAGTTGCCTCTCACTTAAAGAAATAATGCACTTTGTTTTTTTGTTGTTATGGTTGTTTTTAAATATATTTTATTGATTTTTTTACAGAGAGGAAGGGAGAGGGATAGAGAGTTAGAAACATCGATGGGAGAGAAACACCGATCAGCCGCCTCCTGCACACCTCCCACCGGGGATGTGCCCGCAACCAAGGTACATGCCCTGGACCGGAATCGAACCTGGGACCTTTCAGTCCACAGGGCGACGCTCTATCCACTGAGCCAGACCGGTTAGGGCGAAATAACGCACTTTGAAAACACAGCAGATTGATGAGTCCAGAGAGGTGGGAGGTGGCTCTGGCAAGCATGGGGTAGACTGGATATTGGGGTTAGAGACAGTCAAGGGAGATTTCTGGGTTGGGGCTGAAGTCACCATCTACATAGACAGCAAACAGAGAAAGAGGAGGCTTGGAGGAGGAGGCAGTGAGTCTAGCGTCGGGCAGGTTAAGTTTGAGATGCCTTTGGAGGGTGACAGGCAGAGACCAGGGCTGCCTGACTCCCCACCAGGGTCCCATTTCCCTGCAAGAGGATACGGATGGAGAAATCTAGTGCCTCATTGCCTTTATGGGTCTGATGCCCAATTGGACACGGGGACGAAAGCTAGAGTCTGGGGTGCTGTGGCAGATCCTGGCCTCAGACATCCACTCTCCCGCTGAAGGCAGCTGCCATGAGCACATGCAACTCCCTGCCTTGTTCTGGCCTCCGGAATAGACGTGAGAGAGTCAATGCCCTGGAAGCAGCCCTGAACCAGTCAGGGACAGGAAGTTGGTAGATCCATATCCCAGCGTCTTCGTCCTTCAGTTGGGATAACTCTGAGACACGTATTATACAGACTTCCCAGAATTCCCCAGTGAGACTGAGGTCCTAGAGTCCTGGGTGAGGCTGGAACCATCCTGGCCATACCTTCCTCAGACGAGATGGCTTCTTTGGCTGCAGGGCTGTGCAGCCAGAGCCAGGACCAGGTGCATCTGGAGAGGACGGGTTGGCATTCTTTTTTTTTTTTTTTAATATATTTTTATTGGTTTCAGAGAGGAAGGGAGAGGGAGAGAGAGAGATGGAAACATCAATGATGAGAGAGGATCATTGATCGGCTGCCCCCTGCAAGCCCCCTACTGGGGATCGAGCCTGCAACCGGGGCATGTGCCCTTGACCGGAATTGATCCCGGGACCCTTCAGTCCGCAGGCCGACGCTCTATCCACGGAGCTAAACCCGCCAGGGCAACATTCTTAAGTTCACTCATTTCAAGTGTGTATTTTGATGCATTTTTGTGTATTGATAGAACTGTACCACCATCTAATTCCCATCACCCTAAAGAGGAAGCTAGAGCCCATTAACCATCACCCCCACTCCCACCTCCGTCCCTAGGCAAACACTAACCTACTTTCTGTCTTTATATTTTCCTATTTTGGACTTCTTGTATAAATGAAATTACATAATATGCAGTATTTTGTGTCTGGCTTCTTTCACCGAACATGTTTTTGAGGTTCATCTGCGTTGTAGCGTATACTGGTACTTCGGTCTTTCTTATTCCAAATAGTATTTCATTGTATGGATAATGCTATACTATGTATTCATTCATAAGTTTTTTAAATTCATTTTCAGCTTTACTGAGGTATCATTGACAAAAAAATAGTACACGTATAAAGTGTACAAGATGATTTGACGTATGCATACTTTGTGAAATGATCACCACAATCAGATTAATTAACACATCCACCACCTCACATAGTTACCTTTTTTAAAAAAGTCCATTCATCAGTTGACAGAGAATGAGATGTTTCTGTTTGTTTTTAATATTGCAAATAATATTGCTGTGTGTATCTGTAAACATGTTTTTTGTGCTAACATATATTTTTATTTCTCTTGGATAGACACCTGGGAATGAAAGTGCTGAGTTGTGTTAGACTTTTTTTTCTTATTGATTTTTAGATATAGAGGAAGGGAGAGGGAGAGAGAGAGAAACATCAATGTGAGAAACATGAATCAGCTGCCTCCTGCACACACCCCCATCAAGAATCAAGCCCACAAGCTGGGCATGATGTGTGCCCTGACCGGGAATCGAACTAGCAACCTTTCAGTGCAACACCCAGCCAACTGAGCCACACTGGCCAGGGCTATTTGACTTTTTAAGAAACTATCAAAATGTTTTTCCGAAGTAGCTGCACCATTTTACATTTTTATCAACAATCGATGAAGGCTTTTCAATTTCTCTACATTCTCAATAACATGTATTGTCATCCATCTTTTTTATTATAGCTATTCTAGTAAGTGTGAAGTAGTATTTCACCATGGCTTTGATTTGCATTTTCTAATGACTAATAGTGTTAAGTATTTCCTCATATGCTTTTATTGGTCATTTGTATATATTTTTTCAACATGTGTCATCTTGACAACAGACGAAACTATTTTAAAAACTATTTTGGTAGTCAGCATGGGGCATGATCATCTAGATCACATCTGATCAGCATGGTGTGTAAGAAACCTGGTTGCCTGCAGCCCATACCCTGCACTTCTACAAATGCAGGCAAAAAGTTGGGCTGACTGTTTCAGCAGACACATGATGCCATAGCCTCAGATTAAGACTGTGGTCAACCAAATATCCCAGATCCTGTTCGCATTGATTACTGTGGACTGGGTTCCTCCCTTTTCCTATCTGGGCCGTTGATTTTGTTGAGCTTAGATGCTGGAGTGAACATTTATCCCTGTTGAATTTTATCTCGTCAGTGTAGACCCAATATGGTCACCTGTGAAAATAATCCTTTATTTAAATCTGCCATCTTCCTTTACCTGCCTGGCAACACCATTTCTGACGCCAGGATATTCAAGAAGTGAGGTTATTTTAGGCGTTGTGGTGGTTGTTGTTTTTTGTCTTTTCAGAATCAAAAGGAACTCTTACTTTTCCATAAGCAATCCAAAGACTCAGTTGCAACACATGAAATTTGTTTTTTAAAGAAAAACACACCTCAAAAATAAAACTAATATAAAAGACCTACAAAACTCTGGGTTGGGTTTTTTTTATTGTTCACAATCAATGCGGGAACATGTCTTTAAAAAGTTGTTAAAAGCAAGCACTGCCATTAAACTTGGCTGCGCTTGCTTTTAACAACTTTTAAATTCATTACAACTGGTAATGGCCAGTTGTAATGAATTTATGTTTTAAAATGAGATTGATGAGAAGAGAAAGCATATGCAATGTCATTGAAGTGCAGACATTTCACATGTAGGGTATCCTGTTAACATGTAGAGTCTTTCTAATTTCACTCTCAGTGGGAATTTTTCTGGAAATGCTGGAAGTGACTTACTGCCATGTTGAGCACAAATTATGTTACCCATCACCCTTTCACATCCCACCTCTTCCTTGAAGAGTCCTCGGGCCTTCCCAAACCACTCTGACCTTCTCCCAGTCCCAAAGCAGAATGGGATCACTCGTTCTCCTCGGTTCACAGCACATCTTTCTTGGTTTGCACGGGGCCTGCCTTTGTTTTATTTTCTCTTGTTCACTCTCCATCCCCAAGCCTCCTTCCTTCCCTTCAGTTCAACTTGTTGTTTAGATAAATGTGCATTTACATTAAAGTGTTCATATGTCTATGTTTTTAAGTTACATAAATACTGTTGTGCTGTGCATCTTTTTTTGTTTCTTACTTCCGTCTTCCAACACGATGCTCCTGGGAGGCAGCGCGTGCTCCCTCAGGCTGCATGCTGTTCCAGCAAATGCGCAGGCCAAGTGTACCTTCCGTGCACTTCCGCCTGGATCCTCAGGCTGCCTCCCAAACACTCCCTGAACATCCATGGAAATTTCCTGGACTCACACTGTTCTTTATGCTGTTCAGAGGAACCGCGCATAGAGAAGCGTCCTTTCTCCTTACGGACGGTTTCTCTGAGGTCTGTACCCAAGAGACGGATTGCTGAGTCATAGGACCATGCACACACAACTGCAATAAAAACTGCCAGGCCGTTCCCTGAAGAGCTGCTGGTGTTAGCCTTTCCACACCAGGGATGCAAATGTTTTGTGTGAACCCGTTCTCGCCAGCCATTGGTATCATCAGATTTAGGGTGTTGCCCGGGTGATGAGGGGAAGTACATTCTCGGTGGTGCCTCACTGGGCTCGTCTCTGATTGCTGGTCAGATTGAAATTCCATCTCCTCATATGATTAGTCACTGAGGATTCCTGTTCTGTGAAATGCCTGTGCATATCCATTGCTTGTTTGTTTGTTTGTTTTCATTGATTTCAGAGAGGAAGGGAGAGGGAAAGGTAGAGACAGTAACATCAATGATGAGAGAGAATCATTGATCAGCTGCCTCCTGCACGCCCCTCCCTGGGGCTTGAGCCCACAACCTGGGCATGTGCCCTGACCGGGAATCGAACCATGACCTCCTGGTTCATAGGTCAACACTCAGCCACTGAGCCACGCCAGCCAGGCTCCATTGTTCTTTTTTTCTACCATTCATTTCCATCTTTTTATTGCTATCTCCAGATACCAACTGTTTTCATCAGGGTTTGTTGTTGTTGTTGTTGTTGTTGTTGTTGTTTTTAAGTTGTGGGTGAGAGGAGAGACTCCCATCCCCTGAAGACCACCCCTGGCCCTGGACATCCTAATGGAGCCCATGAAACACGTACTCTGAGAATCTGATCTTGGTTGGTACAGGAGGAAGTTGCTGTGGCTGGTGAGATACTCTTCTTCTGCAAAGAGATAATCTGACAAGAATCCCGAATACTACCTAGAGCTATCCGTAGTCAAATGCAAACATTGCACATTTAAAAGTCTAATTGAAACAAATTGGAATCTTCTTGCTTTTTATTGTTCATCTTTCCCACTAAGCTATAAGTTGCATAGGAACAGGGACCTGGTCTGTCTCTCTTGTTCACGTGCCCATGTGGGACCCATGCACAGGGTGGATCCTCAATGCATGTCCTTTGAATGGATGAAGGGAGCCTAGACCTATCAGAAATGGAGTAATAGCTCCTTATGTCTTCATATCACACCTGGGCATCAGCTGACCTTTGTGGCCAGAGATGGAGCTACTGGATGGAAGAGGCTATAAAATGCTTTGATGGGGCAAACACTGCTCAGTTAAGTGGCTTCTCAATGAGCACTTTGAATTGATCTGCCCGGAATTAAGCAATAAACAGAATAAACACGCATTGTTCCGGACCTGACTTCACCCCCTGGCCTCAGTGAATCCACACATGCCTGAGTTTATCTTTCTGATAAATAGTAATCTGAGAGAGAGAGCCTGTGGAAATGGTCTCGAAATGAATGAGTAATGCAACTGGTTACAAAGTTCTCAAAGAAAGCTTGAAGATATCTCCTCCTCATCCTCTTGGGCTTCTCTGGCCTCTGTTCACCGGTTGGTAGGATTGGAGGGCAGGATTTATATAAAGTAATAATCAGTTGTTCTGGTTTTTTTCTTTGCCTCTACTCCTCTCACTTTATTTTTTGAGGGATGAAGAAGATAAGACTGGAAAGGTTGCAGATGTCTAATGAAAGCATAATTCTTTTCTTTTTTTTTTCATAACACTAAAACTATGAGGCAAACCAGTAGGGGGTGTTAAAGATAAAATTACCACTCAGAAATCAATGGAAATGTAGTTATACGCAATTATTGCATGTTCTCTGTGTCCCCAGTAAACGAATTGACCTTTAAAGATAAAATTGCTCTTGATTGTTTTTTAAACCTCACTTTCTGTGCTTCCAAGATTGTTTCCAACTGTTATCTGTATTTTTTTTTTTAAAGCTCCAAATGGATCATTATAAATAATAGTAACCCAAACTTCTTGGATTACAAACTTTCCCTTATGTTTTAAAAATATTCATATCTTACCATGAATAAACAAATCATGGTATTGCCCTACAATGGAATAGTTTGCAGCCATTAAATCGTATTTTAAAGGATATTTTGAGATATGGATATGCTCATAAACCTTATATTAAAAAGTCAAGACACAAAACCACATATAGAGAACATTCTTTGTGTTTGGTGATGTTTAAAGTGATGATTGTAGGGTTATGAGTGTGATTATGGATAAGTTTTATTTTCTTCCTTATATCATGCATCTATTTCTCTGTAATTTCCAACTTCTCTTCACTAAATGTCACTCTTATAATCAGAAAAAAAATTATAAAAATGCTCATATATCTTTTCAATAGAATTTAATTTGTCTTTAAGGTATCTTTTGAGGTAGGTAGGAAACAGACACTTTTTTTTCTCATTTTAAAGTGGATATATACCGAGGCATCATAAAGGGTCCTGCCTCAACTCACATCATTTATACCAAAGATCCGAGTCTGAGAGAGGAACTGACCTCCCTTACATAAACCCTGGGAGAAAGGCACAGGGCTGGTCCCTTCTCTGAGCCTTTTGGCGGCTGGCTCTCAGGTCTGCCTCCCTGTCTGCACTGACTGCCCCCCACGGAGACCCAGAGAGTGAGCCGTGGCTCCCCTTCCCTGGCTCAGCTCTCTCCAGCCTTTTGCCAGAGAAAGGAAGACTCTTGAAATGTATCTCCGGATTATCACAATTGCTAAATAACCTGCTCGATCTGTGAGGTCATTTCAGATCACCAATGCTATTTATTATTTGCTGGATTACTGGACGCCTAACTTCAGGATCATAGGACTCTTCTCTCCTTGAACATTTCTTAAGAATAGGGACTGTGTCTATTCTTTTCCAAAGATTCCCTGCCAAATTCCCAATACAGCGTTATTCCACTTGTCATGGAGTCGTTCTAAATACTCATTAACTCACTAACCATCAGCCTTAGGACCTTGTACCTTGAGGGCACTATGCAACATCTTATTACCACGTGCGATGATTCATTCATCAATGTGGGATCTCTAACTTTCCATTTGGAGAATCAATAAATCTTGGGATTTACTTTTTTTTTTTTTTACTTTAAATAATTTTTTTGTTTTTCAATTACAGTTAACATATAATATTATATTAGTTTCAGGTGTATACCCCAGTGATTAGACATTATATAACTTACTAAGTGATCATCCTGATAATTCTAGTACCCATCAGATACCATACATAATTATCACAATATTATCCTACCTTATAATAGAGAAACATGCAAATTGACCGCACCTCTGCTATGCCCACAGCCAATCAGAGTGAACAAGATGGCGGTTAATTTGCATATCCAGGCGCTGAGCGGCTTGGGTCCAGGAAACATCCTCTGGACCCAGGCCGCTCCTAGCCTGTAGGCCCATGCTTAGGTCCTGAGCGGCAGGGGTCCCAGAAAGCCCCCTGGCCACTCAGAGCCTATGGGTGTAGGCGCCAAGCAACCTGGCGGGCGGGAACATCCCCGCGTCGCTATAGCGATGCGGGGATGTTCCGCCCCGCCCCCAGCAGCTTGCAAAGGCTCCTGCACAAAGCGGTGGTTTGGGGCCACGCCCTCAGCCAGGCGCCCAGGACCGGGGGCTGCCACTGGCCTCTGGGGTGTGCCGAGACCCTGGCGGCCACTGCTGTGTGCTGCCCGGGGTCCCTGCAAGCCCCCAGCCTGAGCGCCTGGCTGGGGGCATGGCCCCAAACTGCCGCTTTGTGCAGGAGCCTTTGCAAGCGGTTTGGGGCCACGCCCCCAGCCAGGCGCCCAGGACCAGGGGCTGCTGCTGGCCTCCTGGGTTTGCCGAGACCCTGGCGGCCACCGCTGCGTGCTGCCCAGGGTCCCTGCAAGCCTCGAGCCTGGGGCCCATGGTGGGGCTGGCTTCTGGCCTTGGGGCATTTGGAGACGGGGATGTTCCCACCCCGACCTAGAGGCTTTCCAAGCTCCAGCACCAAGTGGCAAATTGTGTCCATGCCCCAAGCCTAGCGCCCTCCACAGGGGGATGGCTGCTGGCCTCTGGGGTGTGCGGAGACCCCGGCAGCCACCACCGGGTGGCAGGGACACGCCCCTAGCCCAGTGGACACAACTCAGGGGCTGCATGAGCTGCAGAGGATACACCTTTTTTTAAAAAAATTTTTATTGATTTTTTTTTTTTTTTTTTACAGAGAAGAGGGGAGAGGGATAGACAGTCAGAAATATCAATGAGAGAGAAACATCCATTAGCTGCCTCCTGCACACTCCCCACTGGGGATATGCCTCCAACCAAGGTACATGCCCTTAACAGGAATCAAACCTGGGACCCTTCAGTCTGCAGGCCCACGGTCTATCCACTGAGCCAAACCATTTTGAGAGTAAATACCTTTTCTGACAACTCATTGGCTAAGCTCCCTGTAGGCCACCAATTGCAGTGTTCTTGGTAATTTGGGTTATAAGAATCCAAGAAGGTAATCTAGGGTTTTTCCACCACACTCTTGAAGGAAAAAATGAAGGTCCCTTGAGGGGTCCCAGATTGGAGAGACTGCAGGCTGGGCTGAGGGACAACATCCCCCGCTACCCTCTCTTCCCGCTGTGCACGAATTTCATGCACCGGGCCTCTAGTTGACTATATTCCCTATGCTGTACTTTACATCCCCGTGACTATTCTGTAACTACCAATTTGTACTTCTTAATCCCTTCACCTTTTTCACCCATCCCCTTAACCCCCCTCCCATCTGTCAACCATGAAAATGTTCTCTGTATCTGTAAATCTGTTTTTGTTCTGGTTGTTCATTTATTTTGTTTTTTAGATTCAATTGTTCATAGATATGTATTTATTGCCATTTTATCATTCATATTTTTATCTTTTTTCTTCTTCTTAAAGAATGCCCTTTAACACTTCATGTAATACTGGTTTGGTGGTGATGAGTTCCTGTATCTTTTTCTTGTCTGGGAAGCTCTTTATATGTCCTTCAATTCTAAAGGATAGCTTTGTTGGGTAGAGTAACCTTGGTTGTTAAGTGCTTACTTTTTATCACTTGAATATTTCTTGTCTATTTCTGCTAGCCTGCAAAGTTTTTGTTGCAAAATCAGCTGAAAGCCTTATGGGAGCTCCTTTGTAGATAACCAACTGCTTTTCTCTTGCTGCTTTTAAGATTCTTTGGCATTTTAATTATGATGTGTTTTGGTGTGGGCCTCTTTGAGTTTATCTTGTCTGGGACTCTCTGTGCTTCCTTCACTGGGTTAGGGAAGTTTTTCACCATATTTCAGGTCGTTCTGAATGATAGTTGTTCTGTAGTTTAGTTGTAATTTTCATGTGATTGTGGGAGGATGTGGTTGTGGGAGCACTGCATTAACCTACCCCACCATCTTGACCGGAAGCCTCTGTGATTTACTTTCAAGTGGCTCTTTTAATGTTTGGATGTGTCAAATGACAATTCTTTCTTTTTTTTAGCCATAGCTCTTGATAAACAAACCAACCAACCACCACCAACAACAACAAATAACTACCTGAGCTCATCTATAGAGATTTTACTTTAACTGGCCCCCAGTGGGGCCCAGGCATTGGCGTGAGTTTTTTTTAATCTCCTTTGATAATTCTCATGCTCCAGGGTTGAGAACTACTAAGTTAAAGTTTGAATTTTTGCCCTCTGACATATTTAGTATCTGTGATTATTTGATACCTAGTTTTTGGTCAAGAATGCAGCATCCAATTATAACACAGATCCCACGGGGAAGATCAGGTTTGGGATTTTCCATGTGAGTTCCAGAAATGCACTGCAGAGACAATCAAGTATTGTTGGACATTTTATATTATCCAATACCCTCAAAAGGAGCACTTAGAAGAGACCTGATTCTTAAACCGATGCCGTAGTTTAGGAAGGATGACTTCCTTGCAATATCGAGGCTTCTAATCCATGACTGTTGTGTATTCCTGCATTTATTTAGGTCTTGTATCAGTCAGGATCCAGGGAAGAGACAAAAACCAGACCTGTGATTTCGACAGGGAGAACTTAATATAAAAACTTGTGGACTGATACAACTTGGTAAAATAATGGATGCCTACTTAAAAGGGTATATGATTCTAAGGGTACAGAAGGGGCAGCTGCCAAAACCAGCTGCTACCTGTGGAGCAGAGGGATGGTGAATATGTGAAGACACTTGGAAACTTAGAAGGGCTCCTTCTCCACTGCCAAGGCTGAGATGCAGACCTTTTGGGAGAAGGTGCGGCTGCCATAGCATCATGGGGAACCACCAGCAATGGAAAACAGGAGGGTGTGGGTCTCCACTGACTACAGGAGTGGGCCCCCATTGGGTAAAGGAGGATGTTTCTAGAGGACCTGGCTGGCCAGCTGGTCCCAGGACCTCTGTTGTGGATAGAAAAGGTGATAAGGGGTATCAGTTGCTCATTCCCAACCTCAGAAAGAAAATTGTCAGTATTTCCCCCAGACTTGTTTTCTTGATGTTTTTAGAGGCTGTGGACAACACCCAGGGGAAAATCCCAGTACCATTCTACAAAACCAACTTTGATTAGCAGTGGGAGGCGACTTATGGTAAGAAAGGCAGGCTTAAAAAGGAAAAGGAGGGCCCTGGTCAGTTTGGCTCAGTTGACAGAATGTCCGTCTGTGGACTGAAGGGTCCTGGGTTCAATTCCAGTCAAGGGCATGTACCTCGGTTTCAGGCTCCTCCCCAGCCTGGGTCCTGGTCAGGGTGCGTGCAAAAGGCAATCAATCAGCGTGTTTCTCTCACGTTGATAGTTCTCTCTGTCTTTCCCTCTCTCTCCCACTCTCTCTGAAAATCAATGGAGAAATAGCCTCGAGTGAGGATGAAATAAACAATAAGGAAAAGGAGGCTACCTGTGTGGAAAGAGGGACAGTTTTGCTGCTACGCCAGCAGTCCTGGCCCCTCGGGAACCGGGGCTCACTGGTCCCTCCAGCCTCCCAGCTGCTGGAACTGGAATCAGTGCCCCGGCCCCCTCCCCATCACTCTGCTCTAAAGCATGGGGTCTGGTTTCCTGCACAGTAGCGTGGACCCAGATGTGTGAGGACAGAGTCTGTTCTGATTGGCGATTTCCGAGGAGCCAGGAGGAGAGGCTGTTCCCTGCAAAGGCAGCGATGCGGGTGTTGTGACAGCAGAGAGAGAAACAGGAGTGGGCGAGGGAACACGGTGATTGGAGACACTGTCCATTTGGCAAGAAAGAGCGGAGTCGGAGGCAATAACGCTTCAGAGGCTGTAAGATATGAGTGACTCCAGATCAATATCCAAAGAATCCTATTAGGCAGAAGCTGGTTTTGAAGCGGAATTGGCCAAGGGGGTGGAGGGGGGGTGAATTTAACTGCTTCTGGACAGGACACTGTATCTTAAATAATCTCATGGCACCTTTTCCAATGTAGGCGAGTGCCCTTCGTTGGCTAAGAAAGAGACCTAAGTGAACCTGCTGGGTTTGGAACAGGCTCCTGAGGTGCTTTGGCGACCTGGGACCCCCAGGCCCTGGCCCCCAAGCCTCTGGCCCCCAAGCTCCTGGCCTCCACATCCTCTCCAGAATTCTCCTTCTCCATCAGCTGGGCGAGTGGGGAGGGGAGGGAATGTCTGAGGAGGGTGGAGCCAAGAAGCCATGGTAAGGAGCTGAGCAGTGTCACCCCGGAGTCTGAGCAGACCCCACACAGTGATGGGGCCCAGGGGACTGGCCCTGAAGAGCGAAGAGGCTTCCCAGGAAAGAAACAGGGGGTGGGGCGCTATTCCCGAGCCTGCAAGAGATTTTAATTTAATTTGACCTTGACACCATTTTGAAAAAGGAAAGCGTCCTTGAATTCTCTCAAATGCAGAGCAGTAGAGCGTGTGTGTGTGTGTGTGTGTGTGTGTGTGTGTGTGTGTGTGTGTGTGCAGATACCGCTCCCTTGAGAAAAGTGTGAAAAGAGGGACTTTAAAGATGCATCTCTGTGAGTGCCCAGGGCATCATGGAAAATTCTATTTTAAAAGAGCTGCCGCGCCTTTAAACGACATGTTTTGGATAGCCCTCCTGTCTTTTTGTTTGGAAGCAAAACATGTCTGTTCTTTGCTTTGATTCCTCTCTAGCGATCCTAAAGCGAAGGAAACCGCACGGTGACGTAGAAAGAGAGAGGGCTTGGGGCTTCCTTGGAAATGAAGCAGGGGCTCCGTGACGCGGGGAAAGCGGGGCACCTCCCAGCCTCAGTTCACTCTGCAGAAGAGGAGGTCAGACCCGTCCTCTGGGGCGCAGAGTTCTCACCCCCTAAGCTCAGGCCTTTGTAAAACCCACCCTGCCTGTGCGCAAGACCTCTGCCCAGCGCCTCGCTCCCCTCCCAGCTGAGAATCAAAGGCTCCTGATCGCCGTCAGTTCTGTGGTAGACATTTCAGATGCGAGGGGAAGCCCCAGGACTCGCCTAAGACCACCCCAGTTCCCAGCAGTTCTGTTCCTTCCACATCTCCACCCGCCCCCCCCGCCCCCTGGCCGCCAGCTCTGTCTGTGCATGTCAGTGGGAACGCCCGGGTCAGCCGGCCCTGCCTGGCCGTGGCGTGCAAAGCCCTGGCTCCTCTCGGTTCCTTTGCTCTTGTCTGCGGGGCCTCCGAGGTTGGGGACAAGGACCACAACGTGATGGTGTCTCCCTCCGGGGAGCAGGCGTGGCTGGCACCCCGGGAGGCTGCAGAGAAGGGGGAGACGTGGCATCATCCAGCCGGGAGATGGATGGGCCCGTGGCGTTCCTCCCAGGCTGCCCACCCTCTCGCTAGAGACTTCAGTCACACATATTCCTGACATGGATGTCCAAACAGGAAGCCCGAGGGAACTGGCTGTCTGCGTCTCGTTTTGTTAACAAGCGGCTGAGAGTGGACAAGTGCGACGTGACTGCTGTAGCTCTAACGCTCTGCGGCCTAAGAAAGGGACCCTGCACGGAGCGGGCCTGACAGAAGACAGCGTTCGCTACTTGGAAATCAAGGGCTCTGCGCCGCGCAGGAGCTGCGAGCCTGTGTTTAGAAGTCAAGGCCGACCTTGGCTGACCCTTCCCTACCTGCCAGGAGCCAGCGACGCGAACCAGGTGGCCAGCTCCAAGCAGAATTCAATTACCCGGATGGCAACTGTTTCTTAATTCAAAACTTTAGCATCGCCCTTCTTTTATTTTTTCTTTCCCTCATGAAAAATGAGAGGCGGAGCGAATGCACTGAGTCTGAGTGCTGCTTGGCCATGAGATTAGCGGCCTGCAGCGCGGTGCTGGCCTCCTGGGCTGCTCCCAGGAGCAGGAGGTCCTGGGACCCCCCCACCCCCCACCTCCTCGCTACCCCCCGCCCCGGGCTCTGTTCTTAGGAAGCCATAGAATGGCTCCTCTCTAATTAGTCATTGCTTTAGCAGATGGTCTTTCTTTCTTCCTTTTTTTTTTTTTTTTTTAAAGCATAGATATTCAGACTTCTTATTCTGAAGGTGAAAATCTCCAGGCTGGGCTGGCTCTGTCATTTTTAGTGGCTTTATTCCCCTGGCCCTCAGCTGTGGTTTGGCCATAGCCAGATCAGTGTAGACAGGCGGAGGTTTGACCGACCGACCGACCTCTGCTCACCCCACTCCACCCCACTCCTGCCCTCTGTTTGCTGCTCACGCTCAGGCTCACGCTGGCTGTGTGTGCGGAGACACACCACGATGGGCAAGGAGGTGGGCGGGGAGAGGAGAGCCAGCCTGAGGTAGACGCTGCTCTGCCCTCTTCTCTAGAGCTGCTTCCATGGCTGCTGTCATCCTTCCCTGGGCCTGTTTCTTCCAGGCTGAGGAGGTATTTGAAATCGAGACACATCCTTGTACTTCTTGCACAGTTACTATGTGGCAGACAATGGTTAAGTTCTTCAGTGTATCATGTCTGCTGGTCCCCATAGCAGCCGAGGGGCATAGTCACTGATAACATAGATTCCAAAGCCCAGCCATGGGGACTCAGTGGTTGAGCGTCAACCCATGAACCAGGAGGGCACGGTTCAATTCCGTGTTGCAGGCTCGATCCCCAGTGTGGGGCGTGCAGGAGGCAGCCGATCAATGATTCTCTCTCATCATTGAGGTTTCTCTCTCTCTCTCTCTCTCTCCCTCTTCTTTCCTCTCTGAAATCAATATGTATATATATATATTTAAAAAAATTATAACCAGCCAGAGAAGCCTTTCCAGGTGTGCAGGCAGAGCTGACCACGTCTTCTTCCATACCCCCATGATGTGCTTCATAGATGCAGCATCTCTTGCTGGGTTACCCTTTGCATCTCTCTCTCTCTCTCTCTCTCTCTCTCTCTCTCTCTCTCAAATATATTTTTATTGATTTCAGAGAGGAAGGAAGGGAGAGGGAGAGAGAGATAGAAACATCAATGATGAGAGAGAATAATTGATTGGCTGCCTCCTGAACACCCCTCACTGGGGATCGAGCCTGCAACCTGGGCACATGCCCTTGACCGGAATCGAACCTGGGACCCTTCAGTCCGCAGGCTGACGCTCTATCCACTGAGCCAAACTGGCTAGGGCTGCATGTCTCTCTTTTAAGCCAGATGCTGAACTATTTAAGGGAAGAGAGTGTGTCTTGGTCATCTTTATATGCCAGCATCAAGCGTGGTGCTAGGCTCAGAGGAGATGCCCAGTAATGGCTGGTCTGGGTGTTTGCATGAACGTGCTCTGACAGTGTGGGGTGCCAGAGGTGGGGGGTAGTGGGTTCTTGCTGAGAGGGGAAGAAGGAGAGGGAACCTTTCTTATGCGCTTATCTGGAAGGGTCCACGTGTGGAACCAAGAGGCCGCCTCCAGGTAAGACCTCAGCGGTGAGAGGTGAATTGTGCGGGAACTGTTTCTGGGCCGGCCTTGTTTTCGATCACTTTCTGCTGCTGTTACAAAAACTCCCCAACTTTGATGAACCAAACCACTTTTTGATGGTTTTGTATCCTCTTCTCTCTTTTTTAAAAAAAAAAAAAATGTATTTTTATTGATTTCAGAGAGGAAGAGAGAGGGAGAGAGAGAGATAGAAACATCGATGATGAGAGAGAATCATTGATCCGCTGCCTCCTGCATGCCCCACACGGGGGATCGAGCCTGCAACCGGGCACGTGCCCTGACCCGAATCAAACCATGACCTCCCGGTACGCAACCACTGAGCCACGCCGGTCGGGCCGTATCCTCCCCTTTTAACGTGGCTTTTCACCTGGTGACAGGACAATCCGCCCGGTCCCTGAAGCCCAGGGTCCCTGAAGCCCAGGGTCCCCGCAGAGGCAGCTGTGGGCGAGGACTGTTCTCAATAGGACCAGCTTCCACAGAACTTGCTCAGTTGTTTTGCAAGGAAGATTTAAAAGCCAAGAATAGCAAATCCATCCCCTCCAGCGGTAGCACTCATTTCCTTAGTGCTCAGGGCTGTGTCCCCGGGACCAAGACTAACGGTCAGGTGAGTTACCCCCTGCCCCTCCTCGTGAGCCCACCTGAAGCCGCGTCTATACTGTTTAGATTTTCGGTCTAGATTCCTTCTCTGTTGCCGTGTGAATTTTGGTTGCAATGTCCCCATGGCTGTTGACTTGAAGAAAACACACGGTGAGTTTTTACATGCCAGGGTGCTGCGACATTTAAGCGTGTTTAGGATTGGGGTTGGGGGGCTAGAAGAAGTGTATGGGGAGAGGGTGTGAGAAGACCCCATCCTGGCTCTTAATTTCAGGGCCTGATGTCAAACACATGAGAAACGACTAAAGGAGCCTTTCTCATTGTTGTATTTACTAAGGCTGCTCTGGATAAAGGCAAATGATGGAGGTGGCCGTTGGGTTAAGGGAGGCGGAGGAAAAGGCTGAGGACTTGGCTGTGTGGTGGGTAACAGCCCCTGGGACAGGCTCTAGGTCAAGCATGTCAAACTCGCTCCTTTAAATAAAGGAGGCACGCGGCCCGTGGCCTCGAGTTTGACATGCTTGCTCTAGGTCAGTGGTTCTCAACCTTCCTAATGCCGCGACCCTTTAATACAGCTCCTCATGTTGTGGTGACCCCCAACCATAAAATTATTTTCGTTGCTACTTCATAACTGTAATTTTGCTACTGTTAATGAATCGTAATGTAAATATCTGTGTTTTCCGATGGTCTTAGGCTCTACAGCAGCGGTTCTGCTGCGACCCACAGGTTGAGAACCGCTGCTGTAGAGCCTAAGACCATCGGAAAACACAGATATTCACATTACGATTCATTAACAGTAGCAAAATTACAGTTATGAAGTGGCAACGAAAATAATTGTATGGTTGGGGGTCACCACAACATGAGGAGCTGTATTAAAGGGTCGAGGCATTAGGAAGGTTGAGAACCACGGCTCTAGGTGAAGGCTGACTTCTCTAACATTTCCGGAGGCAACACTTGAGGGCTTCAAGTCATTAACAGACAAAGTATAATCAGAAGAGAACAGAAGAACCTTGAAGGGGAATTAAGAGGTGTATGGAGTCTGAAGGAAATGTTACAGGGGTCGGAATTACTCAGCTGACAGATGTTTGATCGTCAGCGGTGTGCCTGGACCTGTGCCCTTGTCTGCTGGTGGACAGGAGGACACAGATCGGCAATGGTGGGATGGACATTGGCAGGCAGAACTCTGGTGAGAAGCACCGGCTTTAATTCAGCGAGAATGGTGGCTGAGCGGCTTTCTGAGGCAGCTAGGAAACGTAGAAGATAAAGATAGCTTGCTTATGTCCAGCTGGTGTGGCTCAGTGGTTGAGCATCAACTCATGAATCAAGAAGTCACTGGTTCGAGTCCTGGTCAGGGGCACGTGCCCAGGTTTGGGGCTCGATCCCTAGTAGGGGTGTACAGGAAGCAGCTGATCGATGTTTCTCTCTCATAGGTGTTTCTATCTCTATCCCTCTCCCTTCCTTTCTCTCTAAAAAAAAAAAAACATTAAAAAAAAAAAAAAAAGATGCATGCTTCAGATTGTTCCCTTGCTAGCTCAGGGCCAGAGACTTCCATCCTTCCAGATTCCTAGCTCATTGATCCCCCAAAGTTTTGCCTCCCACGGAACAATGCTACCCGGGTGTAGGCACCAAGCCCTTATTTTCAAGCCCTGAATTGCAATGGTGTGTTTATTCAGTTCAGCAAGTACTATTCAAAGTGCTAGCATTCTTGGCTCAAAACACTGACTTGTATCATATTTTTCATACAACTGCTGACTCTCTTCACCATGACTGGGCCAACCCGCCACACTTGGCGGCCTTGGGGTCTCGAGATGCTAGTAAAGGTCTCTAGGCCAATCCTTTCATGGTGCCCCAAGCTAGGAGCTTCAAGAGCGCGGATAGGAGGCAGACAGAATTTTTTTAATTGATTTCAGAGAGGAAGGGAGAGGGAGAGAGAGAGAGAGAGAAATATCAATGATAAGAGAGAACCATGGATCGGATGCCTCCCACTGGGGAACCAAGCCCACAACCCCAGCATGTGCCCTGACTGGGAATTGAACCTCGACCTCCTGGGTCACAGGTCGATGCTCAACCACTGAGCCACGCCGGCTGGGCACCATCCCATGCGTCTTAATTCCATAGGCCTGTCCATAGCTCCTCATTACAACCAGGCGGGATTTCTCTCCATCACTCATTTCCATAAAAAAAAGTTGGCCAACTCCTGATTCTTTACTGTATTTTTTCCCCCTTCACCTCTTAAAATTAGCCCCCAACTCCTGCCAATAGCCCTGACCCCTAAAAACACCTCTGAAGAATGCCCAGAAATGCCCTAGACCATAACGCGTAGGTGTCGTGTTTAGAGAAAGCATCATCGTCCAGGGAGCAGTAGGAGGCCGTCTGATGTTCTGAAGTGTCTGTGTTGAACCTGTTTCTTTCCACAGAACAGCTGTGGAAAACGGAAAACTTATCCGAGACCCTGACAACGGAACGGGACGCTCCTCCGGAGGTAGGATCAGCTGTGGCGGGAGTGTCTGTGGATCTGCGCAGGGCATTTTGATAAAATACTCAGTAGGCCGATGGACAGAAGTAGGGAGAAAAGGCTTTAGCCGAGGTCGTCTTGGTGGGAGAAAAGAGGCGTGTGGCAAGCTTCGGCATTTGTGAGGACAGCCGTGCGGAAAGCAATCCCTATCCCCCCACCCCGACTTCTTTGGTGCCCCGCTCAGAAACCACATTTAGAAGTAGGAAGCTGGCTTCCATTTTGCAATGGTGAGGCCAGGCTTCCCCCATCACTCGCTGAGTGGTCTTGTGAGAAGAAAGTCCTCGATCAGAAAAAAAATAGAGCTAAAGCCCTTTACCTTTCAGATTTATGAGAATCCAAGGGGATTTTACATGTAAAAGCATCACGTGGCGGTAAAGGCAAAAATTCACATTTCTGTGACCGTTTCTTCACTTCTCCCCACTCCGAAACACAGCGGGTCCTGGGAGGCCCGTCAGTGATCGTCAGCTGCCAAGTCATTAGCTCTCGAGACAAGGGCAATCCATGCCTTGATCTGCCAGGGTTATACTGTCGAATGAAAAGGGGCCATTTTACTTATGGGGAAAACAGGGATCAGCTGGCCGGAGAAATCTCCTTGTTGTACTTTGTCATTCAAACCAGGACCCAGGGGCTGACTCACCTGAAACAGGCTGAGAGAGCTTGAGCAAGCAAAACCCTCCAGGTGAGCAGTGATGGGGGCTGTCAGGACAGGTAAAGAGAACATCTTCTAGACCCTGGAAGGAGAGCCCTGCTAACACCCCGTTGGCGCCTCCTGTCGAATCCGCAGCCTTGGGAACTCTCTGTTCTGGGTTGGGAGGCTCTTGCCCCCTGAACTCAAGAATTTGAGTTCAGGTGACAGTTCTTTTTGCTCTTCCTATAGCCCAGCCTGAGGATCCCGGGAGGAGCCACCAGCCCGGGACAACGCATTCTTGGGCAAAGGGAAGAAACGGCTTCTTCTAAAGAGGAATAAGAATGACCCTGATGTTCTAACTGATCACAGGATCGCTAGTTCTTCCTCCCTTTCCCACTCCCTCTCCCTCCCCTCCCTCCCTTTCCTCCTCCCTCTTTTCTTTCAAGCTTCACATCTCTATTTGCCCATGTTCCATGAATCCTTAGAGCTGATAAGGCCAGCTCTTACTTGCTTAGGAAGTTAATATTTTCCTTGTATCTTGTAGTATTTCCCAGAGAGGTGGAGCAACTTTCTCCCGGGAGCCTTGTGCTTTCCCAGAGCAGAGCCGACTTCCTGAAAGCATTGTTAACCATCAGCAGAATACTTTGCTTTCTAAATCGTCGAGACCTGCAGCCGCTGCTAAGAAGCAGAAGCTATAATGGGAGGAAGACCCACCACGCCTCTGGACCAGGGCTCTAGGGGGCGGAATCCTGGGGTTCGGAAGGGCCCCTCAGAGCACCCAAGGCTGCGCTGGGAGAGGCGCTGCTGTGCCGGGTGGGAGGCATGGAGAGGCGCCGGACGGGCCTTCAAACCTGGAGGCAGCCCCTTTGCTAAGGACATGCATTCCTGAAGGGCCCGGGTGTTCCTTCTTTTGAAAGGCGAATCCCCAAACAGGACACTTCACGCCCTAGCCTGAATGAACTCACTGGGTGCCCTTGGGGTTGTCATTTGGGGAGAGCGCTTGGGGCCTCTGGCTAGGCCAGCTCAGACCCATTCCTCCTGGCAGAGCGGGAGGTGGATAACGGGGATCCCCGACCAGAGGAGGCTTTGGGGAGGGCACCTAAGGCTAGGGAGGCCATCTGCAGGTGGGCGCGGGGCGGGACTCCGCAGGGAGGCGGGGTCCTTCAGGCTCAGCCACACCCGACCCCCGACCCCACCTGGGCGCTCCCCTTAGTCCCAGAGGAGCTCCAGAATGCACTGGAAAGGCCCCTCCGCGCGAGGTGTTTCTGTCCCGGTTCCCCGGAGACGCGGGGAGCCCGGTTCCGTGACAATCCACCCGCACCCACTGCGGATCTTCCGTGCCCTACAAAGCAGGCCGGTCACGCAGGGCGGCGGGAGGAGGGGCGCGGCGCTCCATGGCCGCTGAGCCCCCGCCGGCCAGCCAGTCGGCGCGCCCCGCAGTGGCGCGGCCAGGCCTCCCGGGTTGTGGGCACGCGCGCCCCGGGCCCGGCGCCCTCCTGCCGGGAGCCCCGACTGGCTGCAGCCAGTGCGGCCCGGGCCTGGGGGTGGGGCCCGGGCGGGGCGGGGCCTGGCCGGCGGCGGGTGTCGGGTTGCTCCGGTAACGGTGACGTGCCCGGCGTGGGCGGGGCCAGCACGCAGGTTGCATATTTTAGGAAGTGAGGAGGAGGCGCGGGCCGGAGCTGCGGCGGGGTCTGGGGCGCGGAGCAGTGGCGGGAGGAGCAGACACGTGGCAGCAGCAGCGGTAGCAGCCCCGGCGGCGGCGGCATTGGCCCGACCGCCGGCCGTCCTCCCTCCGTCCCGCCCCGCGGCAGCCCGAGCTCCCTCCTCGCCTCGCCCCCGGTCGCGCCTGCTCGGCCGGGAGCCGCTCTCTTCTTCCCTCTGATTCTCCAGCGGCAGGACCCGGTGCCGGGCACCGACCACCGCCACCATGGGGAAGGGGGTGAGTACCGGGCGCGGGGCGCCGGGGGGCTGGGCGGGAGGCGCAGGGGGGAGCCGGGAGGGCGCCCGCAGGCGGCCGGCGGGGAGCGGCGAGGAGGAAGCGGCGCGGGCTGGCGGGCGGCGAGGCTGAAAAGACGACGCACTTGGGAAATGGAGGGAGCGCGGCAAGGGGACGCGGGCGGGCGGGGGAGGGAGCGGGGCTGCGGACCCCCAGCCCGAGCGCGCCGCGGCCCGGGAGGCTGCCTTCGGGGCCGCAGGGCCGGGAGGGAGGAGCAGGGCGCACGGGTGCTGGGCCGCCGGCGGCATCCGCGCGCCTGCCCCCTCCCCGCGCCGCCCTCACCTCGCGTCTCTCGCCTTCCTCTTTCCCTCGGCCCTGCGAGCCCGGCGCCGGCGCTCCTCCCCTTCCCCCCGGCGCTCCGCCCGGCCCTCCCGGCTGCCGTTCCCGCCGCGGTGGGCCGCCGGGGGCTTCCGACGCGGGGGCGGCCGGGGTCCGCGCTCCCTCCCCCGGAGGCCCTGGGGCTCAGCCCGCTCCCCGCAGCGGCGGCCGGCCTCCCCCGGCGGAAAACGCCGCCTTCCTCTTGCTGCGGAGCCTGCCGTGCGGGCCGGTGCCAGCAAGGGTGTGTCTGCACCGCCCTAAGATGGCCTTTAAGGTATACTTTTGAGAGCTTGACTGGAGACTTTCCATAAACACAGGATGCGCCCAAAGCACCTACACTGGGGAGGGGTGTGAGGGTTTTTTTTTTTTTTTTTTTAACATTGAACGTGGAAGGAAGACAGGCTGGCTCAGCAGGGCCTCTGGGTACAATAAACCCGAAAAAGGCTGCAGGCGGCGATCGGCGTGCAGAGCCGCGGAAGAGCTGTCCCCAAAGGGAGGAGGGGGCTCCGAGCGGGGCAGGGGAGAGCGGGCACCTCTGGTTCCTACCTTCCTGTCATCCGGGGCAGTGATAAGGCCGGGGTCCCCGACCCCAGCGGCGCCAAAGTCTGGTTGAGAGTTGATACAAAATAACCCCCCCAAAGTATCAATTCATGGGATAAAATGGCTAGGTCGTGACGGTGCTGGTAGGAGAGAACCTGCCCCCTTATCTCGGGGCCTGCCCTGGACCCGCGTTTAGTTAGGTCTGTGAAGGTCCTTGGGGCTCCTGCGCAGTGGGTGATGGGGGAGGAGGGAGGCTGCACCCTGACTCCACGGGTGACGAAGGAGGCGATGGAACAGCGTGGAGGACCTGGTAGGGAGATGTGGGAATGCACAACTTGTATCTTGTAAAAGCACAGGAGGAGGAGGGCTGGCCCAGGTCTAGAAGCTGACGGCCAGGAGCCTGTTATTCCTCGCGGTGGGAACTGGGTTAGTGGCCTGTGTTAGTATCGCACCATCGAACCCCCAA
This sequence comes from Eptesicus fuscus, assembly GCF_027574615.1. Lineage (NCBI taxonomy): Eukaryota > Metazoa > Chordata > Mammalia > Chiroptera > Vespertilionidae > Eptesicus > Eptesicus fuscus. Next base: position 9,881,708 of record NC_072494.1, read on the forward strand.
GTCGTTCCTCTAAACAAGCTCCTGAAAGCTTCAATCTGCTCTCTCTAAGCCGCTCAAAATAAAATAAAAAGAAAAGTCCATTTCCTGAGCCAGATATAACTGATTTGTGAGGGTTAGAGGTCATAGATAATGTACCTGAGGCCTAGGAAGGTGAAATGACTCGCTCAAGGTCAAATGGTTCATTAGTGGCACACCAGATGTCCCTAATTCGCGAGCAGCCTGCGGCCTCCCCAGCCTGATCACACACTCACTTCTCACCATTGCCGCATATGCAGAGCTCTGCAGTCATTCTTCAAACGAAACGGGGGCATTTGTGATATTGAATGGACCAGAGGAGATGTTCGATACGTCTGTGCCCCTTTCATAACCACACGTATGCACAGTAGTGGTAAAGACGGCAATACGCCTGGGTTGTAGAGGGTCAATCAGGATGCCTTATGGATCCTAATAAAATGTCTAGTGGCTAGCAAACACGAAATTGAATTCCAACTGGCTAACACGAGGTGATCTGCTTATTTTCTGGGCTGTATTGAGTATTTTAGATAGTCTCATCATCTGACCATTAAAGGGTGTGTGTGTGTGTGTGTGTGTTGGTGCTGGTTTTCCTTGGATAAAGTTACCCTTTTTGTCCCCAGTGACTGACGGTGATAGTCCAAATGTTCAGAAGGATATTTTATGCTGAAACGTTAGGATTTTTCCACATGAGGATTAAAATGTGGGTGGAGTGGTGACTAAAGCCCTGCTGATAATTGGTTAACCAGGAAGCCCGGTGCTGGCAGCTAATTTTTAAGGTCATTGTTAATGTCTTCCCCCTCCTCTTCCCACTACCGGTGGGAGCCTAGGTTTTGATGGCATTTCAGGTGCTTTTATTTCTCCTTAAAAATCCGGATTCCTAAGCTTTTGATAGGAAAGCGAAAGAACAGCTGAATCATTCCTGGATGAAATAGGATTGTGTCCCTTTTTTCAGTGGGTGCTTTTGCCCAGTGACGAGGCTTAAATCTGCAGCTAGGCCTGCCACCCACAACTGTTTAGCCACAAGGTACACAGATTGTGAAAGGTTGGGGGGGGGGGGGGACACCACCAGGCCCCTCACGGCAGCCCTCCATTGTTTGAATATTAGCTCATTCCCTGGAGAAGGAACCCTCGCCTGGGAGCAGTGATTTCCAGGGGAAAAGGTTCAGGTGAAGGTTGCCCAGGGGATACACCTGTCAGCAGAAATCCCGGTCCTCAGGTGGCATTATCAGCTGCCCTTTTGGAGCTCAACTGGAAAGTGTGACTAAATCTCCTCCGGCTGCTATAAAGCTAGTACTTTAGACCTAAAACTGCTCGACAGAGCCCTCGACGTGCATCGGGGCCCAGGCCTGGCCACCCGCAGGTGCAGCCCTCGGACAGGAGGCCCTAGCCCAGGAGGCACCAGCGCCGGGGGGGCCGAGAGAAGGGGTCGGGTTGCATCACACCCTTTGCCCGTGAAGTGTTTGGCGAGCGGGACAGCTCCCTGCTCTGTGTTCTTTCTGTACCCTGTTCTGAGGGTGTATCCTCTTTGGGCAACTTAATGTTTAATTTGTAGTGTTCTCTGCCAGTAAGTTTGTAACACGCCAGTGACTCACCTTGGGGTGGGAGGGTAGAAAGGGGGAGGTCTGCATCATAAACCTGAGAACCTGATTGAGAGTAGGCTAATCCTGACAACCAAAAAAAAGTGGGGGGGGGGGGGAGGGTTATAAAAAAAATCCAGTAAAATGTTTATCCAGATGAGGGCTAAAACTTAACATATGCAGACCCCTAGACGGGTTATTCCTACATTGCCTTTAAAAATAAAAAGGGGGTTCAACATTGAAAAGCACAGCAGGCTTGGTACGCATCCATGCTCCGTCCCAGAACCCTTCTAAGTCCTTGTTTTCTGATGATTGTTAGCCACACATTGACAGGTGAGTGAGGTTCTGTTCAAATCCGGCTGTGTTCTTCTCAGTATGTCCCAACTTAAGAAAGAAAAAAAAAAAAGAGGCTTTGAGATTTTCTAAGGATTGTTGTATGGAAAAGGGAGTAAGATTAGTTTTATTCGTTTAAAAACACACGGTTTAAAGAAGCCCTTAGGTGGGGTCCTCACCCTGAGCACCAAGAGAAGCCAGCTCTGCCCTGGCCGGTTTGGCTCAGTGGATAAAGCATCGGCCTGTGGACTGAAGGGTCCCAGGTTCGATTCCGGTCAAGGGCATGCACCTTGGTTGCGGCACATCCCCAGTGGGGGGTGTGCAGGAGGCAGCTGATCAGTGTTTCTCTCTCATCGATGTTTCTAATTCTCTATCCCTCTCCCTTCTTCTCTGTAAAAAAGCAATAAAACATTTTTTTTTTTTTTAAAGAGAAGCCAGCTCTGTTCTGTTTAGCTGAGTGCAGGCAAGTGGGGCTGTGGCTGCTGTTGGGACTTACAGTGGGCACTGAGGTCAACTCGTTACAAACTGTGGGCTTTCGTGTTCGTCGTCAGCTCTTTCAGAACTAGAGGGCAGCTTTCCTTCACCTGAAAAACCTATTAAGGAATGACAAGAAGGGGAAGCACCATTGCTCTCCAAAGGCGAGCTCCGTGGAGGTGTCATTCAGCACGACTGGCCTCCTATTTCATAGCATCTTCGCGTTGCCACCTACTTTCGCTTTAAAGGATTTGACGTTTTTAAAACTCTTTGTAAAAAGTCTTTCAAAATAACATGGGCTTTTCAGCCCCCTCCCCCCGCTACCCGTGATGAGAGCGAGGGAGCGGGAGCGAGAACACGGTGCTGCGGTGCCTCCATCTAGCTGCCCAGGGCTCGGTGCCAGCCAGCAGGCCCGAGGAGAAACACGAGTGTCAGATCAGATGGGCTCACAGGAATCAGAGTGGCTGCGTCTGGCAGCAGAGCACTGGGCACCGTGTGCCCTCGTCCCTGCCAGAGCTGTCCAGGCCTGCGTTACGCCGAGAAGGCGCGTCCTGGGAAGCAGAGAGAATTTTAAAATCCCCTGGCTGCTGTGTTTTGTTTTTTTTAAACCGTCCTTCCTTTCTACGTTTTTGGAAAAGGAGAGTAACCAGGCCAGGTTTGGACTTTCTCACGTTGCCATGAATTGAGTGGATGAGAGGAAATGTGTTCTTTGGCTGGGGCCAGAGAGAGACTGTTCTCTGCATATGACTCACCTCATTAGTTGTGCTGAAATCTGTTGTGAGGAATCCACAAGACGATCTTCACATTGATGTGACTGGTGTGGGGAGAGCAAATTCTGTCAGTGAGAATAGAGCTGCCTGCCCCCCCTTCTCCCTACCCCCCCCCCCCCCCCCCCCGCAGTTTTTCTCTGGTTTCATTTGGATCCTGAGCCAAGGGAATTCTGGCCAATAGACCTCATTCCTTAGTTCCTTTGTGACTTGACAATGAATTATATCTTCACGTTCATTATCTCTGTGTCTGATTTTATTCAAACCCCATTTAGTGACAGCTGTTCGATGCTCTCTGTTGAAAACGTTGGCCCTGGGTCTCCATGCTGTGTCTTTGGGGGCCCGCTCCTCAGAGCGTGAGGTTTCGGGCCTGTGAGTCTTGGCCTTGGATGTGTCTGTCCAGTCTGTCATCTTGGTGAGGGCAGGGGGTCATGTTGTGTTTCTCTCTCATCCCCTGGATGCTTCCATGGCGCCATACTTGTTTCATTGTTTCAGCTCACATGACATGTCCCCCGGGCCTGGCTGCCTTTTCTCCTCCAGCCTGGCAGCTAATGCACTTCCTGCCCCGCCTGCAGGCACCCGTGAGGAGTGGGCAGGACTCCTTGGGAGCGGATTCGGGCCGCTGGGAACCCTGGTGCCAGCTCTCTCTCAAACCCACTCTCCTGTTGGGGAGCCCTGGCCCAGGAGCCGTGTGGCTGAGTGAAAAGGGGTGTGGAGGGCAGCAGAGGGAGGAGGAGCAGGCAGGAGGTTGGAACTCCTGTCGCCCAGGTGCCTAAGGTAGAGGCAGAATGCCCCACGGAAAAGAAAGGGTTTGCTTTTTTAAATGGAAAATAAAAACAAAACACGTTCCCAGATAGGGAGTAGATCTGAAGTCCGTTGACACGTGAGCAGTTTTAGAATTCTTTTTGACCCTGGAGGACATACACTGTGGCAGGTCGGTGAGGAAATGTCCACGCAGGCAGACTGGGGAGGCCGGCAAAGCCTCTGTGACTTGGGGCTGAGGGAACCCGCAGGCCAGGGCCAGGGCCGTTTTCTTTGTCCGCTGCTGGCTGGTGGGCTGCAGCCCGGGTTGGAGGTACTGAGCTGTGTGCCTAAGTGGCCTCGGTGACCGGCTCCAGCCGTGAGAGAAGGGCTGTGGAGGCATGGTGGTCCCCCGTCCCTTCGGGGCCGTGTGGGGTAGTGCGGGTCCTCCCCCACCCGGGCAGTCCTCGGGGACCGGGCTAGAAGATTCCTTAGACATAAACTAACTGCGGATTTAGTCATTTGGGCGTGATCATTTCTCATATGTTCTGTAAGTTGTTTTCTTCCGTTGAATTTATTGGGGTGACATTGGTTAATAAAATTATAGGCTTAAGGTGTACAATTCTATAATACATCATTCGTATCTTGTATTGTGTGTTCACCACCCCAAGTCATGTCTCTTTCTATCACCATGTATCCCCCCCCCACACACACACACACCTTTTTCTGTAAGTTTTAATTGATGAGATGAAATAAAAAATACTCATGAGGTGGTGGTTGTTTTTGTAAGATTTAAAAGGAATTTTCATAGTAAGTGAGGAATAGCAGAATCTATTTGTTAATTAAGACCAAGTTATAATAACCTTTTGTAGCTCTTTGCAGAGTGCATATGCTCACCTAAACAATTGTGTTTGATGATTAATTAATATCGGATCCCAGGAAGATTGGAGGCCCCCCCCCCCCAATCGCTGCCACCACCACCACCTGTTACATGAAGGAGGGAGGTAGCCCACACCACTGCCTCTGGGCCCCAGCAGGGCCAAAGACCATCCCCCCAGCTTCCCTGCTAAGGCGGAACTTGCCAGATTGGATTCAGAGGTGCCCATTCAGTGACCCTCCTGGTCAGCTTTGGGGCAGTTACCCTTCCCACCCTCTGGCGCATCCAGAATATTTGTGGGTTTTAGAAACTGCGGTTCCCAGGTGTCCTGTTTCAGATTTGATGGCAGCGCCTTGACTAATCAGCCTTGTCAGGATGCCTTCTCTAGATTCTCTAGTGGTTACACCAAGTGTTGCTCCCATTTTAGAGATGAGGAAACGGGCTGGCTGTTCAAGACCCTGGAGCTGGCGTAGGCAGAGTTGGAATGACTTGGGGATGAATTAATAACCTATCAAAGGGCGCGGACAGCTCAGCTTCCAAGAAGCCTTGAGACTCTCTCAGCTGGTGTTTCGGAAGGCTGAACTCTGAGCTCCCGGCTGCCCCCGGGCACTGAGCTGACAGGTGGGGACGGAGGCCAGGCCTCCATGATGCACGGTGTTGAGAAAACCCCAGGGGCCTTGCCCCGGCGGAGGCTGGTAGTTGAGACAGAGTGGAGGCTGGGGTGGCAGCTCCAGCTTACGCAGAAGTGACCTTCGTCCGGGATGGAAGGGTCTCTCCTGGCCCTCCGCACTGTTGGTTTGTGTGCCCCTTTAAAATCCCGGGCTAGTCTTCTGGACCGGTCCCACCTGCCCCCGCTCACCCCCTTTCAGCTCTTTATTGCCAAAGAGGAGGAAGGAGCCTCTGGGGTCTCGGGGATGCCTCCCTCTTGTAAGGGTCCCATTTATGTTTTTAAGGGAGTGGCTTCACCTTCTGACAACATGTCTTCACCTGGGCTCCTCTGGCCAAGGATCTCCACTTCCCATCTCCTGGGCACCCCCTCCCTCCACCCCGGTCAGACGGCAGCCCCCTCAGGGTGGTGACTCGGAGAAGATGGAATCCCTGGGAAGCGCAGGACGCAGTCATGACACATTGGAAGCTGTGTCACAGTGGGCAAGCCCCTGCCCTTGTCGTGACCTCCCACTTCCTAAATTAGAACGGAGGGAAAAAAAAAAAAACCAGAACAGAACCAACTTCATTTTCACAAGTGGCCCTTTGGAGAAGGGTGTGACATTGAGCTTCCCCTGTGCCCTTCCGGAGGCGGCAGGGCCGGGGAGGGCCCCTCGGGGCATGGCGGGAGGTGCCGAGTTCCTAAGGAAAAACGAATGGGAGCTCTGCTCTGTGCCCGGAGGAGCGGGAAGGCCGCAGCCATCGGGGAAACCCTGTCATCCGTCCCCCTTGCCGTGACCTTGGTGCTTCCAGAATGCTTTTACAGGAGATGATAAACCAAGTGCTATCTTACCCGTTTTGAAGCACCGCCCCCCAGACCCACAATGTAGCCACCCTGACACACGCACACACACACGCGCGCGTGCACGCCAACACGCATACAACAGAATTTTTTCTGCTTTGTAACTGTAATGATGGAGACTGATAGGGACTTAACCTTTTGCACTTGGATGTCGAGTGTGACTCGACACAGCATTAGAATAAAGGAATCGAGGAAAAAGCAAGCGAGTGCAAAGGGTTAAGTCATGTGCTTCCCATCAAGATAAGCTATTAACCTGTTGTGTTCCTTGTTGGGAAGAACTGAATTGTATACATTGTGTACCCTGCCTGGTCTTCTGGACACAACGTTTCCTAACAGGGAAAAATCTTAAAGCGGGGGGGGGGGGGGCTCACATGTTAATACTTCCTGTGTCTCTCACCACTGTCCTCATTTAAAACGGCGCCTGGTATAGCAGGACTGATGACCAGGGGTGGGCTACGAAGGGATCTCCGTTCTCAGCCGACTTAGCCACTGCGGCAGCAGGCAAGATTTTTATTTTGTTAAAAAAAAAAAAAATGGGGATAAAACCTTGGACCATGTCCAAGGCCCAGCTGCTCCATCCTTCTCTCCCCCCCTCTTTTGGGTGGAAAATATTGAAAGTCTGCAAAGAACCCAAGCCTCCCTCGTGGGGAGAGCGGTTTTAACTCTGATTTTCATATGTTTAAATTAAACGTATTTTAACGGCGCCCCGCTTGCTTAACGAGGCCCTGGGAGCCGTATTTTAACGATCCATACAAACTGGCCACACGAGTCTCCGAGCTCCCTGCTCAGTGGCTTTAAGATGCCTTTTCAGGGCTGTGCTTTCCCATTAAATCCGGGAAGGGGGTGCCACTGCCGGCGGGTGGCTCCTCCGCTGGGAGCCCTGTCCTTTGTGTCTGCCTGTCGGTCCGTCTGTCTGTCTGTCGTCCGGCACCGGGGGCCCTGTGCACAGAGGGCCGGGCTGTGTGGTTGCTCCATCCACAGCGGAGGGAATGTCAGGAATGCCGGCTATCTTTAGACCTGCTTCATGCTCAACAGATAAGGCGGAAGCTAAAGAGCTGCTCTGTTGGAAGGAGCTGTGGGTCGAGGGACACTGCAGAGTGACCGGGGAGGTGACCCGTGGGAATGCGGCACATGTCCCCACGTGTGGGCAGGGCCGACCGGTTCGGGGCGGGGCCTCTCTGTAGAGCATGAAGCGGGTAGTCGCTTCAAGTGAGTATGGTATGTGCTTGCGACCCTATCAGCCATGACTGAAACAGACCCGTACTCCGGCGGGTTTTGTTGTTGTTGTTGTTGTTCATTTCTTTAATTTTATCTTCAGCGCGATAGAATTTTAATCTGGACTCACGTTCCTCCTCCTTGTCTTAGTAGCTGGGCATGTGCCTCCGAGCGTCCGAAATAATAGCACTGGCTCCAGGGAGCGTCCCCTTTCAGAGTGTCGCCACACCTCCTTCCTTTGCCCTTCCTAGGTGGTGGGCGGTGGGGGGGGCCCGTCTGGAGCGAGGGGCTGTTCGCCGCCGGCGGCTCGGCAGCACCGGGGCCAGGCTGTGTGGCGATGAGCGCAGGCATTTTACACGGGGGGTGGGAGTGTGCAACAAGCTAAATTTAAGCCAGGGAATCGACATTTTCTCTAGAAATTGTTCCACTTTTCAAGAGGCGTGGGTGGATCCTGTGAGTTCCCTGATGAAGCACATGCTTTCCCCACATCCTGCTCACGTCAAAACAAAACCAGCAGCTTTCGTCTGGGGGGTTCTCTCCAGGCTGCGGGTTGGGGTGGGGACCCCTTGGTTTCGCTCTTTCACGTGACGAGTTTTAAGGACTCCGAGGCTGACTCTTTCACGTGAAGACGGGAAGGTCAGCATTCTTAGGTGAGCCCCAAAGTTACTTACATTTGATACTTAGTGACTTCTTCGCAAAGCCAGGGATTTAAGTAAAACTAGTACCTAGATGTACCCTATCATCCAGTCCTCCCCAGAACACTGACCGAGGGAAGCCCTGTCGTCACCCCCACGCCACCGAAGGAAAACGCGGAGATGTAAGCGTTCGCGACTGGCCCGAGGGTGCCCAGCTCGCGCCCCGCCTGGAAGCGGCTGCAGGGCCGTGCTGAGGCCGGCCACGACCTCCCCGCGGGCGGCGCGGCGTGAGCTTAGGGGCGGCGTTAGTAATAGATGATGGCCTTGCTTCGCGTGCGGCGTAAGCGCATCAGTTTCCATGAGGATGAGCCCAGTGATATTCAGAACGATGGCTCTCTAAACACGGCTCAAACCTTCATAACGAACCACATCTTTCCGCCTTCTCCTGCAGGTTGGACGTGACAAATATGAGCCTGCGGCCGTTTCGGAGCATGGCAACAAGAAAAAGATGAAGAAAGAGAGGGATATGGATGAGCTGAAGAAAGAAGTGTCTATGGTAAGTGCCCGGAGGAACGTGGCTTTGTTCTCCTAAAGACTAATTGTATCGTATCTTTTGAGTGTATGATTCCTCCCACCCCCAACACACACACAGTCAGAGACTTGCTTTATTTTATTTTTTAAATATGTTTTTATTGATTTCATAGAAGGAGGGGAGAGGGAGAGAGAGAGAAACATCAATGATGAGAGAGAATCACCAATTGGCTGCCTCCTGCACGCCCCCTACTGGGGAATCAAGCCTGCAACCCGGGTATGTGCCCTGACTGGGAATCAAGCCGTGACCTCCTGGTTCATAGGTTGACCTATGAGCCCTCCAGCCAGGCGAGACTTGCTTTATTTTAAAAGCAACGCGGTCTTTGCACTTGTGCAGATTTTATCGAATCGGAGGGCAGCGAGAACATTTTTCGTTTTCAAAGCTGTTAGAGGGGCAGAAAAGTTACCCGGTCCCCGTGGCATAGCCAGAGGGACCCCCGTGCTTCTCTGCGCTGTGATTGCTGGGAACTTCCGGCCCCTCGGCTGTGGGACTTCCCCAGGTGCAGTCTGTCTAGAACCTGCCTGGTCCTCGGAAGGCAGGGGCGGTTCTGCCCGCTCCAGGCCGAGGGACTCCCCGAAGGTGTGTGGCGGCTGAGCTCGGCCCTCCTGCAGTGGGGACTCTCCGTGGGAAGTGGGGGGCTGCTGGGCCATGCGGCCGTGGGGAAGCAGACCAGCGTCTGCCCTGGAGAGCGCCTGCCTTTCGGAGCCGTGACGGAGTGATGCTCTCTGCAGAGCCTTTCTGTGGTCGTGCTCAGTGGTGTTTGTTTCTGCTTTTCCTTAGGACGACCATAAACTGAGCCTTGACGAGCTTCATCGCAAATACGGAACCGACTTGAGCCGCGTATGTTCTCCTTTGAAACTTTTTGTGCAAAAATCCTAATTTCCTGTCACTCCCCCCCTCCCACCCCCCCAATGTCACACGCCTGACCTTGGGGGCTCTGGGAGGAACGTGACGACAGCCGCTGTCGGGGTATCTGCTTCGTGACATGCACGGCCTGTTGTTTTTTCATACACTTTTTAAAAAGCATTCTTCCCCCTGGAACTTTGAAAGTGCACATGATCATCTCCCCCACTTTGCAGTGGGTGAGACCCAGTAAAAGGGAGCACCAGGATTTGAAACTGAATAGCTCCAAAGCCGTGGTCACTCCGGCCTTTTGATCACAAATCTTCCCTTTACTCTTCTTCGTTAACTTCCAACAATTCAGATTTTTGCACTTGACCCACTAGCTCATTGCCGTGTGCCAGAACCTTGTCATTTATTTGAAACACACACCCCCTTTTTTTAAAAAAAAAACACACACAATTCAGAGAAACCTTTAAAGTAGGTGTTCAACTCCTAGAAATTCTGGGAATAACTTGCATCCCAGCTGTTATGTAGCCATTGTCTCAGCAATGATCCCGATGTCCTAAGAAGGCGTGCTGGCCCCGGTGCCCTGGCCTTGACCCTGAGGCCCCATTGGGCAGGCTCAGCACGTCACCTGGGTCATGAAACTGACGTTTATTAGGTTCCTATGAAATCCGTTCTCTGTGACCCGAAGTCATTGTAGTCCAACGCTGTGGATCTGTTTCCTTTCCTGTGAAACGGGATTAATGACACCAAACACAGTTATCGTGGGAACCACACGGGCTAGCTTGGAGCGCCGGGTGCAGGGCCTGGCATGCGCCGTGCTCAGAGGCCCGCGGGTGGGCTCTGTGCTGCCCAGACCATCACACCGTGAACTCCAGGCCGAGGAGGGAGGGCCCTAAACAAAAGGGACATTTTCATTTGCCCTTACTGCTGGATTTCCCTTTCCCCACACTCCCGGGTTAGCTCAAATATTCAGAGTAACACGAACCCAGACTGCGTCTTCACGCACACTCTGGGCACCGTGATGTCCTTCTCTGACTTGGTGTTTGATGGTGAGAGAGTCGCCACGTTCTCCCCCGTAGTGGGAGCCCTGTGGCTGCCGTCTGCTGTCGGGGGATCTGGGTTTTGAGGCCCGTTTAGAAAATAGTGTGGACTCCTCCATGGAATCCTTCCCAGGTGGGAAGGGTGGGAGTGTAGCTGACACATGCATGTGTGTGTGGGCCCTTCCCTGCCAGACGGTTGTTTTAACATCCTCCAGAGAATAGAGTTCTACACTTAAAACAGGGCTGTTGACCTAATAGTAGGTGGGATTCCTACAGATTTTTTTTTTCTCCTTCGATGTTTATAGAGGGCTTTTTACCTCCCTGACAAATTCAATATACAGATAATTCAAAGCTCTTAATTTGCAAAACTGAACCAGTTACTGAATCAGTTACTTACATATATTGTTGGTAAAAAGTGCAGGTTAGCATGAATCCCTTATCTTCATCTTAGAAAGAAAGCATACTGGGCTTGGATTTGTCCACGGGTCAGTTTTATTTTTTTTAAAATAGATTTTATTGATTTTTACAGAGAGGAAGGGAGAGGGATAGAGAGTTAGAAGCATCGATGAGAGAGAAACATCGATCAGCTGCCTCCTGCACACCTCCTACTGGGGATGTGCCCGCAACCAAGGTACATGCCCTTGACCGGGAATCGAACCCGGGACCCTTCAGTCTGCAGGCCGATGCTCTATCCACTGAGCCAAACCGGTTAGGGTCCACGGGTCAGTTTTAAAAACCATTTCCGTCTGGATGCCGTGGGTTTCTCGGGAAACGTGGGCTGTGGATGGGGATCCTCACCAGGACTCGTCGGGGTTGGCCTTGGCGTGGGAAATCTTTCCTTCCGGACCCTTCGTTACGGCATTCCAGCTCCCGGGTGGGTGTAGTGCCTCGTCGGGGGCTGGAGCGGTACGTCTGATCTCCGTTCCTCTGCTTCTCAGGGCTTAAGCACTGCTCGCGCTGCCGAGATCCTGGCCCGCGACGGTCCCAACGCCCTCACCCCCCCTCCCACCACCCCCGAGTGGGTCAAGTTCTGCCGGCAGCTGTTCGGGGGCTTCTCCATGTTGCTGTGGATTGGAGCGATTCTTTGTTTCTTGGCTTACGGCATCCAAGCTGCCACGGAAGAGGAGCCTCAGAATGATAATGTGAGTTCCGCGCCCCCGCACGCTGGATGCACGCAGGGCAGCCTCTTGGTCTTGACTGCCCGGTCGTGTTCGGCTGCCGCTAGCGTCTGGATGGCTTTGAACGCCAGGGAAAAGCAGTGTCGGCCACGGTTGCCTTGAGGGCCCGTCCATCGCTCCTCCGATGGGGGTTTCTCTTCCCATCCCCGGTCCTGTGGAGGCCCTTGCTAGCTGCCCGCTGCCCTGCGTGGCGCTGCTGTGACGGGCGGCCTGCGCGGGTCCCGGCCTGGGTCCGGCTGCCACTCGCTAGATGACAGACCACGCTGTCAGCCTTGATTGGCACGTTACTACACGTGTCCGGAAAGGTTTGCTAGCTGTTTTTCCAAACGTCACAAGTTCCAAGAATGTCCTTAGTTTGATGAAGCAGGAGAAACTCTTATCAGAACATTTCCAAAAGTCTATCCGGTTAGTGACCCAGTGACTGTGTGCCTCCATTTAAGACTCTGCTAGGCATGGTCTTGAGAAATATAAATGTGAAGAGCCGAATGCTCGATTTCTGAAGCCTCGGTCCCTGTTAGAAACCTGGGTTTTCGTCCGTCAAAAATTGAATGTTCCCCAATCCTTGGCCCGGAGCCGTGCGGCGCTAACACGCTTGTCCCCTCCCAGCTGTACCTCGGCGTGGTGCTGTCGGCTGTCGTCATCATCACCGGCTGTTTCTCCTACTACCAAGAAGCGAAGAGCTCCAAGATCATGGAATCCTTCAAGAACATGGTTCCGCAGGTACGGCTGCTTTGTCCTGTCCCCGGGCTGACTCGGCCCCGGCGTGGGAGCTGGTGTGCAGGCCAGGTTTTCCGGAGAATTCAGTGACTAGAGGAGCGGGGATGCTTCCCCTCCCACCCAGACTGTGCCTGTCTGCCCTCTGGACGGAGAGGGGGCAGGTGCCATAGGAAGGAGGGGACCAGCTCTCGGAGAGCCGTTGAGCGTCTCTTGTCACTTGGACAGATAAAAAGGTTAATGTCGCTGTTAGTGCGAATAAAAATAATACCCGTTATGCATTCGGGTGATTAGAATTACACATCATTGGGTAGCTTGATTTCTTTTTTTTGACACGGCCTTCCGTTTGGTATCGTTTTTCCCTGATTTAACGGTGTAAACTTTTCCCCTCCCAAAGCAAGCCCTGGTGATCCGCAACGGTGAGAAGATGAGCATCAACGCGGAGGAGGTGGTGGTTGGGGACCTGGTCGAAGTGAAAGGCGGGGACCGGATCCCTGCTGACCTCAGGATCATTTCTGCCAACGGCTGCAAGGTAGGTTGGCACGGACCCCCGCCGTGTGGGCATCGGGAGCGCGGCAGCCCGTGGCGAGCCTGTGCCCTCACGGCACTGACGCCTTTCCTCGCCGACAGGTGGACAACTCCTCGCTCACCGGGGAGTCGGAGCCCCAGACCAGGTCTCCCGACTTCACCCACGAGAACCCCCTGGAGACGAGGAACATCGCCTTCTTTTCCACCAACTGCGTGGAAGGTGGGCCGTGGGAAGGCACCGTTGGCGCGGCGTGGCACTTGTCTTAGTCGTTAGCAACAAAAACAAACAAACAAAAATCCCAGACACGGTTTTCTGTTTTCACGTCATTGGCTCGGTTTCTGAAGACACTTCGGTCCAGCGCAGCCGAAGGGGCCGCCCGCTGGCAGGGAGCCTGCGGCCGCTCTTCCCCTTCCTGCCCCTCCTGCGGCTGCGCGCCTCCAGCTCGGCGTTCGGAGCCGCTCACTGCCCAGGGACGGAGATCCCTTTGCCAAAGTCTCTGGTTTCAAACAAACAGCATATAGCACCCAAGAGCTGGCCCTTAAAGATGTGTTTCTTCTTTTAAATTTTTTTTAAAAATTTAATGCAGAGAGGAAGGGAGAGAGAGAGAGAGAAACATGGGATCGAGCCCGCAACCCGGGTATGTGCCCTGACCTCCTGGTTCATAGGTCGACGCTCAACCACTGAGCCACACCGGCCGGGCAAAAATGTGTGTTTCCGCCTTCTTGAACCATCCAGGCACCTGCAAATTCTGCGGCTGCTTCGATAACCTCTGGTGCACTCCCTCCCCCTTCCAGGCACTGCCCGCGGCATTGTCGTGTACACTGGAGACCGCACCGTCATGGGGAGGATCGCCACGCTGGCCTCGGGGCTGGAAGGCGGCCAGACGCCCATCGCTGCGGAAATCGAACATTTCATCCAGCTCATCACGGGGGTGGCCGTGTTCCTGGGGGTGTCCTTCTTCATCCTCTCGCTGATCCTCGAGTACACCTGGCTGGAGGCCGTCATCTTCCTCATCGGAATCATCGTGGCCAATGTGCCCGAAGGTCTGCTGGCCACGGTCACGGTACGAGGCTGCGCTCGGGGTCGGGTCGGCTCGGCTCAGATCTGCTCCCGTGGGTGTGAGGCTCAGCCACCCCCTCCTGGGGGCCGCCCGCCTAGGTTTTATTGCACCCGTGTTTGTATAGAGATTTTCTCGAGAGCCACATGGTGGGCTTGGGCAGTGGGGGACCTCGGCGTGTCTCATGTGGACGATAGTGATCCAGAAGCATGAACTGTGTTCTAGTATTGTCACGTGTTCCGGAATAGCCTACGGAGAAAGGAAACCTGGGGTTGAGGGGGGGAACCGGATGTGCTAAATCCCGGCTGTTTTCACTTAATGTCTTATTTGGGGGAGGGGAAGCCCCCTATACATGGCTCAATTATTATTATTATTATTTTTATTGTTATTTATTTTTTTATTATATTTTAAATATATTTTTATGATCTCAGAGAGGAAGGGAGAGGGAGAGACAGATAGAAACATCAATGATGAGAGAATCATTGATTAGCTGCCTCCTGCACGCCCCACACTGGGGATCGAGCCTGCAACCCCGGCGTGTGCCCTTGACCAGAATCGGACCTGGGACCCTTCAGTCCGCAGGCCGATGCTCTATCCACTGAGCCAGACCAGCGAGGGCCGGAACAATTACTATTTGTTCAGACTTCAGAGGGAGGTTGGAGAGCTAACTTGAGACACAGCTCTGTGTGAGGGTGCAGCCACCACGTTAGAATCCCCACGCGGTGGAGACGGGAGTAATCGGTTCCTGACGCCCTGTAGGTGTGTCTGACCCTCACCGCCAAGCGCATGGCCCGGAAGAACTGCCTGGTGAAGAACCTGGAAGCCGTGGAGACGCTGGGGTCCACGTCCACCATCTGCTCCGACAAAACCGGGACTCTGACGCAGAACCGCATGACGGTGGCCCACATGTGGTTCGACAACCAGATCCACGAGGCCGACACGACGGAGAATCAGAGCGGTGAGGCCCGCCCCACGCCGCAGCCTCTGGTCCACGCTGCTTTTTTTTTATTTTTTAATCATTTTGTAAGGAGTCCAGGGTGTAGATTTTCCTTTTTTTTTTTTTTTTTTTGCATGTCAATAGGAAAACTGAATTTGTCATACAAACATGGTTGGAAAATTCCTAAAACCTGATTTATTCCACTCTCACGGGATTTAACACAACATCAACCCACTGTTTGTCTTGATCCCGTCAGGTGTCTCCTTCGACAAGTCCTCGGCCACCTGGCTCGCCCTGTCGAGAATCGCCGGCCTCTGTAACAGGGCCGTGTTCCAGGCCAACCAGGAAAACCTGCCCATCCTGAAGGTACGTCCCGCAGTGCCTTAGCCCTCAGGCGGGGGGTTGGGGGGGGAGGGTACCACCCAGGGACCACCTGGGAGTGTTGTTCTCAGGTAGCACGGCCTCCGGCCTGTAAGGACAGCTCCTTGTGGGACGCGGGGATGGTCCCGGCGATGCTTTGCCGTGTGGCACCTTTGCTGCCTGTAGATCCTGAAGCACTCGCCGTGCCCCACGTCCATTGGGAAGAAGCGAGTCTACAGTAAAAACCGGCCGAAGGCGGGTGGGCGAGGGGAGAGGCCGTCCTCCGTGCAGACCTCAGCGATAGGAAACCCAGTTGTGTTATTCTGGTGTCTCAGGCTGTCGCCTCACCTGGCGGGCAGCGGGGGCGGCTCCGTAATCGCATTTGCATGTCCGGGTGCAGGAGGTTCCAGTAAATCCCTTAAGCCATTTATTTTCTTAAAATAGCCCAGCCGTTTCTCTTATCTTCTTTGTCCTTAGCTTGCTCACTCATGACGCAAAAATAAGCTCGGCCTCATGAGGTTTTGCTGGGATGTCCGGAGAAGACCGTGTCAGAAAGGCACGGGCTGCCCAAGGCCCCTGGGGACATGGAGGCCCGGGCTGGCTCGCCCTGGCCACGCCACGCCGCCTGTAGTCAGAGACCCGGTGGTCAGAGAGGTGGCGGCCCAGATGGGACGGAGGTGGCTTCTGCTGGGCAGATAAAGGCTCTTTTATTTCTTAAAGGGGACTGTCCTCTCTGATGGGAGCAGAGTGTTTGTCTTTCGGGATAAAACGTCACACGTTTTCCCCTCCTGCTTCCAAGAAGAAATCCTCTAGGCTTCAAGCACAGGGGCTCGCCAGCAGCAAACCTTCCCTGGTTCAAAAGCCCCAGAAAGGGAGCTGGAGATGTATTTCCCAGCATTCCAGGGGCCAGGGCCATGCCGATGGGATTGTAAGTGTGCGTTACCTGAGGTGTGGGTTTCGGCTGGAACGTTGGCTGATTGTGTCCCTGTCGGGGCTGGCAGTGCCTCTCCGTTCGCGTCCGTCAGGCCCGGATATCGCCCTGCAGCCGTGTTTGGGGTACGAAGTCCTCTGCTTCACCCTTGACACGGACCGTGTGTTCCCAGTGCCGGGACCCAAGGCGTGTGCTTGCAAACTGAAGGGCGGTGGGAGCGCTGCGAGTGTGTGCTTTCTCACTAGGTGTTCTCAGACTCGGAACCAGAAGTGTGTGTGTCTGGGAACCAGAGGTGTGTGTGTCTGGGAACCAGAAGTGTGTGTGTCTGGGAACCAGAAGTGTGTGTGTCTGGGAACCAGAAGTGTGTGTGTCTGGGAACCAGAAGTGTGTGTGTCTGGGAACCAGAAGTGTGTGTGTCTGGGAACCAGAAGTGTGTGTGTCTGGGAACCAGAAGTGTGTGTGTCTGGGAACCAGAAGTGTGTGTGTCTGGGAACCAGAGGTGTGTGTGTCTGGGAACGGTGGTGGCTTTGAGGGGAAGATAAAAATAGGCTCAAGTAGGTTGCAAAGGGTGTCTTGCTTTTCCGAAGGGCAGGTGACACCTTCAGATAGCGATGTGGGCGGGGGACGGGCCTGGTGACCTGCGTCTGAGCTGCTGCTCCTTCCCCGCCCTCCCCTCCTCCTGCCCAGATGGGGCCACATTCCCGGTCACTTTCCCTCGCCCGAGGTGGCGCCTCAGTGCAGCATCTTCGGGGAACCTAACACATGCCGTCTGTGTCCACAGCGGGCAGTGGCGGGCGACGCCTCCGAGTCGGCGCTCTTGAAGTGCATCGAGCTGTGCTGTGGGTCCGTGAAGGAGATGAGAGAGCGGTACCCCAAGCTCGTCGAGATACCCTTCAACTCCACCAACAAGTACCAGGTCTGAAGCTGGGGGAGGGGGGTCAAGCGATGGGGGGTTGGGGAGGGGCAGAGAGGGGAACGAAGAGAACCGTGGAAGCACTTGTCTCCCTCCGGGCGTGGGACACGCGTCAGTGCCTCCTGAAGGGGCATCGCTCACACGGTATGGAAGCCTTTGCTTTGGAGCTTACCGTGGACTCCACGTAGGAAACCCTAATTGGTTTGACTTCTGTAGGATGAGGGACGTATTTCCTTCAGGGAAATGCTGTCTGTCGACACGTGTCGTCGATGTGTGACTGTCGCCGTGCTGGCCTTTTCGGTAGAATTCAGAGTATGTTCCGTGGTGTGAGGCAGGTTCAGACATGAGGGTCTCGTTTTTTTTTGCCGAAACAAATGCTAACGGGTCAGGGAGCTCCGTGCTCCTCCAGGGAGCGCCTCGCCCTTTCATCCGAACAACCCTTTCCTTCCAGTTGTCCATTCACAAGAACGCCAACACGGCCGAGCCCCGGCACCTGCTGGTGATGAAGGGGGCCCCGGAGAGGATCCTGGACCGCTGCAGCTCCATCCTGCTCCACGGCAAGGAGCAGCCGCTGGACGAGGAGCTGAAGGACGCCTTCCAGAACGCCTACCTGGAGCTGGGCGGCCTGGGCGAGCGCGTGCTGGGTACGTGCGGGACAGCGAGGCACCACCCTGGCCTCCCCCCTCGACACACACACACACACAACACACACACACACACACCCCACCCCCCCGTTGTGGAGACAGGAAGAGCCGGGGGGGGGGGAGACCCTGTCTGACCTGGGCTGCTATGTCCGTGACCTCTGAGCTCTGGCATTGCAGTGAACTCCCAGGCCTGTAGGTGAGCCAGCTCCCGGCTGCCCGGGATGGTGGTGAGGTCGCAAGGGAATGTGGGCATCAGCTCGTAACGTGGGCGCACAGCGAGCTGCTGGCGGGGAGCTGCCTGCCTCCTCTGTCGGCCGCTGCAGGTTAAGGTGAAAAGGGCTTTTGCCCACAGTGGAGTCTAACTGCGAAAGCGGCACCTGTAGGACGCCGGTCGGCAGAAATCGTTTATGTCATCTCCCTGTTCCCGCAGCTTAGGGACCTTAGACCTGATGGCCGGCCCACGCTGGCTCACCTGCTCCCTCTGCAGCGGGAGGCCTGGCCTCTCTGTGTCTGTCCAACCGGAAGGTCCCTCTCCACTCCACGTGCTCTTTGTTTCTCCATCCATCCGTCCTCCCCGCCCCCAAGTAGGAGCGGTCTCTCCTGTGAGCCCACACGGCACCCACCGTAGACCCCTTTCGAGTCCACTGTCACCCTTGGACACGTGGGAAGGAAGGGGACGTTGTGACTGGTGTTGTGAACGAAGCTGATGGTAAACCCCTTGGGCAGACCATCTGCGCTGCATTACCCCCAGCAGCCAGCAGGGCGGCCCGCTCTGCGCCCGGCATCTGGTTTGTGTGAATGAATGGTGAGCAGGGATGTGGCCTCCTCCTCCAGCGAGGGAAGCCGAGACACCATTCCACGACGTGCCAGGTCTGAGCCACAGAGTGGGCAGGTCGGCAACCCTGAGCCCCGCGCTCAGCCCACGCCATCGTCGCCCTCTCCACACTAAACAGTGCCTCTTCCTCGGAGGCCTGGTTTTCCTTTCAGAGACTCATTCATGTGCGTTCCACGAACCCTTCGTGCTGTTCTAAAACTGGACTTTCACAGACAGCCCCGACTAGACACGCAGGGGAAGGTGGACGTGCAGGCATCGCTGTCCTGCCCCGTCCCCAGGCCTCACGGCTCCCGCCCCTCCCTGCAGGCTTCTGCCACCTCCTCCTGCCGGACGAGCAGTTCCCCGAAGGGTTCCAGTTCGACACGGATGAGGTGAATTTCCCTGTGGAAAACCTCTGCTTTGTGGGGCTCATCTCCATGATCGACCCTCCCCGGGCTGCCGTCCCCGACGCCGTGGGCAAGTGCCGGAGCGCTGGGATTAAGGTAGGCCAGCCCGCCTCCTGGGCACCCCCTCCCCTCACCCCCGGTGCCTGGGGCACCCTCCAGGGACGTGGCCCCTGGCAGCCACGTGGCCAGCTGGTTTTCTCACCTCCGCTATCCCTTCTCCAAAGCTTCCGTTCCCGTCGGAAGAAAACAATTCTACTAAAACATCGGTGTAAACAGATGAGGGACTTTTTTTTTAGAAAACCTTTTTGGGGAAAGACATGTAAGCAAATTAAAAAGAGCAGAAGACTTGCTAAGGTCTTAAGTTTTTTAATTTTTGATTCTAAACATGCCTCGTACAGGAAATGGCTTGTCTTCTGTGCTTTTCACGAACGGGTTTTAATGAACGTTTGGAGTCTGACGTCTTGCTCCACAGCCGCGGGTTGCTGTGCAGGCGTCCTCACACGGGGAAGCTTTTTCATTCCCGTGAGTCGTAACTACTGCCCTGAACGACTCTGAAAAGTAGTCCCTGTCGCTGATCACGGCCTCCTGCGTGCATTCCTCTACGATAGCCCTTGGGGCGGGGAGAGGAACAACAAGTTGACATTGTTGTCACGTGTCGCTCTCCCCCCAAGTTGGGCCCCCCTGAGGATGCCGGTGGCACCCCCCCCTGCGGTCCCACCCGCACCGGAGTTTCGCATCCTTTTTCGCTGGTTTGGGTAATTCGAGAGTTTTATCTGACTGTGTAAACAAAAGAATAGACATTGTGTATCCTGGGGGATCGGTACCGAGATAAAACCTGGGTGTTGGCGTCTGTGTTTTCCCTCCGTGAACACCCAGAAAGGCTAGCATTCCTTTCCTTAGGACGTGCCAAGCTGACCCGGCCCTCGGCGCGTCTTCCTGCGCCAGGCGGCCTCGGGATGGTGCTTGCTTCGCAGCGGCACCGGCTGACCGCCCGCCCTGCTCCTTGTCACAGGTCATCATGGTCACCGGAGACCATCCCATCACCGCCAAAGCCATCGCCAAAGGCGTGGGCATCATCTCCGAGGGCAACGAGACGGTGGAGGACATTGCTGCCCGCCTCAACATCCCCGTCAGCCAGGTGAACCCCAGGTGAGCAGCAGGCGCAGAGCGGCGTCGGCCTCGAGCGTGAGGACCGTGGGGTGAAGAGCTCCCGCCGGGGCCGGCGTGGTTTCCTTCCAGGTCACCTCTGAGTGGGGAATGCCCCCCCGGGGCCAAAAGGGGACCCGAGCCGGTCCTCGTGGCCAGCTCGGGTGGTGCTCGCTGTCCTGAGCACGTGAGAACGTGACGGGGTCAGGTGGGTGCCAGCCGCCCCCCGGCAGGGCGGGGACTCGGGGCGTGGTCACGCGGAGCGCCCGGCAGCCTACCTTCCGCTGTCACGCCGCTGACCACTGGGCAGTACTGCCTAG
The DNA here is from genome assembly GCF_027574615.1 of Eptesicus fuscus. Taxonomy (NCBI): domain Eukaryota; kingdom Metazoa; phylum Chordata; class Mammalia; order Chiroptera; family Vespertilionidae; genus Eptesicus; species Eptesicus fuscus. Next base: position 9,902,280 of record NC_072494.1, read on the forward strand.
CACCTCGTCAATTTCCAGTGCCACACACAGGGCACACACAGTCGCCCAGGTAGTTCAGGGCAAAAGGGAAAATAGAAATAGGTTTGTTTTTCATGTTTTAAGGCTTAGGGCCCCTTCGCCCATCTTTGGGGGTTAGGGGAGGGGTTCGTCTCTCCTCGGCTCCTGTCTAAAACTCAATCATCCGATCTCGCCGTGTATTTCACGGGGAGAGGGAGGTGACAGGCCTGCCCTGGGGGAAGTGATAGAGTGCAAGCGCTTTGTAACCTACGAGATACCGTGCGGAGAGGAGCTTCCGCAGGACGGGACGTTCCCCGGCTCTGCGCCGCTCACGGGGTGTCCTGCCTCCTGGGCTGAAGTGGCGGGTGACCTTTCCCCCGGGTCCGATCCCAGGGACGCCAAGGCCTGCGTGGTGCACGGGACCGACCTGAAGGACATGACCCCCGAGCAGCTGGATGACATCCTCAAGTACCACACGGAGATCGTGTTCGCCAGGACCTCCCCGCAGCAGAAGCTCATCATCGTGGAAGGCTGCCAGCGGCAGGTCAGTGCGCGGCCGGACAGACACACAGCCAAGCGGCCGGAGGAGAGACACGGCCCAGCTCTCCTCCGACTCGGTGCCCGCGTGCCAGGGAGAGGCACGGGGAAAGGGCAGCGTGATAGCGCTTTAGTGGAGACACGCGCTTCACTGCAGAGCAGCCAGGCTCCTGTCCATGCCGGCTGGGGGGGCCAGGAGGAACGACCTTGAAAAGTTGGGGGGGGGGGGTAAAAGAAAGGGGTTTCCCCGAGTGCTACTCACCACGTCCTGGCTGGTGGCCCTTGCTAAAGGAGGGTGAGGGGTTTGCTGCCACTCCTCGGCTCAGTGGCTTGGGAGCAGGTGTGGGTCTGAGACTGCGCGTCTGTGGGGAAGGAGCCGTGTCTGACGGGGACAGGCAGGTGCAGGCGGCACCTTCCTCGTGCCCATCGACACGGCTGTGACCCGCACCCTCCTCCTCCTGGTAGGGCGCGATCGTGGCCGTGACCGGCGATGGTGTCAACGACTCCCCAGCTTTGAAGAAGGCGGATATTGGGGTTGCCATGGGGATCGCCGGCTCGGACGTGTCTAAGCAAGCTGCCGACATGATTCTCTTGGACGACAACTTTGCTTCAATTGTGACTGGAGTGGAGGAAGGTGAGGGCTACGTGTGAACTGTTCGCCACACCCGTGGCCCGACCCTGCCCGTCAGGATCCGTGGCTGTGCGTGGACAGTGTGGGCATGGGCAGTCTACGCTGTCAGCGAGACGGTAAAAACCTTGCCTTTCCTAGGCCGTCTGATCTTTGACAACTTGAAGAAATCCATTGCCTACACCCTGACCAGTAACATTCCAGAGATTACCCCCTTCCTGATATTTATTATTGCGAACATTCCGCTGCCGCTGGGCACCGTCACCATCCTCTGCATTGACCTGGGCACGGACATGGTGAGTGCGCGTCCGCGTCCACACAGCCTAGGGCAGTGGTCGGCAAACTCATTCGTCAGCAGAGCCAAATATCAACAGGACAACGATTGAAATTTCTTTTGAGAGCCAAATTTTTAAAATTAAACGTCTTCTAATGCCACTTCTTCAAAAGAGACTCACCGAGGCCGTGGTATTTTGTGGAAGAGCCACACTCAAGGGGCCAAAGAGCCGCATGTGGCTCGAGAGCCGTGGTTTGCCGACCACTGGCCTAGGGTTAGGGGCAACATCCGTGCTCCCCGGGCCCACGTGACCACCGTTAGGAAAAGAACCCGGGAGCAATTTCCAGCATCAGGGACTCAACGTCAGGCTTCAGGGCATAACTGTCAACACCTCTTCATCAGACAGGAGTCTTGCCTTTTGTATAATTTTGCTGCTTTATTTGTACGGGGTGGGGGGGGCGGGGGAGAGGTTGTGGGGACTGGAATATCTCCTGGTATGAAAAGCTGATTTTTAAAGCGGGGGTTGGGGGGGGGCCAGGGATTTTATTACAAAAGGTGGTTGATGCCTGGAATCCCTTCCTCCCCAGGTCCCTGCCATCTCCCTGGCCTACGAGCAGGCTGAGAGCGACATCATGAAGAGGCAGCCCCGAAACCCCAAGACGGACAAGCTGGTGAACGAGCGGCTGATCAGCATGGCCTACGGGCAGATTGGTGAGCACCCAGCCGGCAGGAAGCGGGCGAAGGGACAGAGGCTGGGGAGGTGCCGCCTCAGAGCCAGGATCACCATGCCGGGGCGGTGAGGGGGGGTTTAAAGTCCTCCTCCATGGCTGCTCGGCGCCACCTGTGACCGAGGCTGCCCCTTTAGGTGTTGGGCGCGGGGCCCAGCACGGGCGCTGCCTGCATCACCTCGAGGGGGGCTTTGCCTGGGATGCGCAGGGTCCATCACTGACCTGGCTAGAGGGCTGGGCTTTGAAGAAGTTACCTGGGTTTAAAGGCTTGGCTGGTCGGTCACCACCCAATGGTGACCCTGGGCTTGGTTTCTGTTCCGCCTGCGGAGTGTGGCCAGCTCACGGGCTCCGGGCGGTGGGCAGTGGAAATGCCTTTGATCTAAATCCTCTGCCTCGTCTCCTTCAAGGGAACCTGGTGGGGCCACCGTGAGCCCCCGTTCTGGTTCAGGGGCTTCCTCGCTGTGGGCACTCGGAAATGGGGCAGATTAACAGCCGCTGACAGCAGAGTAATTGGCTGGTAGCCCATCCGACTCCGCCAGGAAGACCTAGTTATGAGCAGAAGGAAGACTAGGTCCAGGGTGTGGGGTGACATTTTGTGCTGAGGAACGCGGGGGGAGGAGAAGGATGGGGTCAGAAAGTGCCACATTCGTTACTTCCAAGGTGGCCGGCAAAAGGCACAGGGTACAGATGTTGAGGGATGGGGGGGAGTCCATTTCTCAGAGACTGAAAAGTCAGAAAGAAACGATTCTCAAGGTCACGCCCTGCATGAAGCTGGTGCCCGGGTAACAGAGGGGTGTTGGCGAGCAGGGCCCACCTGTCTTACCCTTTTAAGTTCTAAAGAGGTGACTCAGAGGCGAGAGGGCCCTGGGCGAGTGCCCCTGGGTCCTGTCCCCTGGTCCTCGCTGGTGAGGAAGCAGGCAGCACTCCTGAGTCTGACTCATCAACCAGATCCCCCCCTGGGGGCGCCCCCAGGCCTGCTGCCCCATCAGGAAGGGGGTGGAGACGCCCTGTCCCAGGCTCGGGCGTGAAGGCTGTCTTCCCTCCTCTCAGGTATGATCCAGGCCCTGGGCGGCTTCTTCACCTACTTCGTGATTCTGGCTGAGAACGGCTTCCTCCCCATCAACCTGCTGGGCATCCGCGTGGACTGGGACGACCGCTGGGTCAACGACGTGGAGGACAGCTACGGGCAGCAGTGGGTGAGTGCGGCTCCGGCCCGCGCCTCCAGCCGCAGGACGGCGGCCACAGCCGTCGCCGTGCTGAGCCGCCCGCCTGTGCCTTTCAGACCTACGAGCAGCGGAAGATCGTGGAGTTCACCTGCCACACGGCCTTCTTCGTCAGCATCGTGGTGGTGCAGTGGGCCGACCTGGTCATCTGCAAGACCCGGAGGAACTCCGTGTTCCAGCAGGGCATGAAGTGAGTGGAGGGCAGGCCGGAGCCCTGCTCGTTTCTAAGCCCTTTCGGCACCGGGCGGAGTCCCCGGGATCGAGCTTGGGGAGCAAAATGGGGTTTTCTACGTTTTTTCCCATGGACCTCGAGTTCCTGAGTGCGACCAATACCTGAAGGACTGATCTGCCTTTTAACGCTTCACGTTCGAACAGTGGTTCTCAACCTTTCTAATGCCGCAACCCTTTAATACAGCTCCTCATGTGGTGGTGACCCCCAACCATAACATTATTTTCGTTGGTACTTCACAACTGTAATTTTGCTAGTTATGGATCGTCATGTAAATATCTGTGTTTTCCGATGGTCTTAGGCGACCCTGCTAGTGGTTCTCAACCTGTGGGTCCGCGACCCCTTTCACAGGGGTCGCCTAAGACCATCGGAAAACACAGATACTTACATGACGATTCATTAACAGTAGCAAAATTAGTTATGAAGCAGCAACGAAAATAACTTTATGGTTGGGGGTCACCACAACATGAGGAACTGTATTAAAGGGTCGAGGCATTAGGAAGGTTGAGAACCACTGCCTTAGAAGATAAACTTGTGTTTGCCTTGCTAAGCATTCACCCCCCCTTGATTTTAGGAACAAGATCCTAATATTTGGCCTCTTCGAGGAGACGGCCCTCGCTGCTTTCCTTTCCTACTGCCCTGGGATGGGAGTCGCCCTGAGGATGTATCCCCTCAAGTAAGTCCCCCTCTTCCGCGCTAACGAGTGGGAAGTAGTACGTGTGGCTGTGCCCTCGGACACGCAGCAGTCGCTCTTACCTGAGCCCTGTGGGTGGTGTGCGCAAGGACTCCTCTGGGAGGAGAATTAGGAAAGGGTGATGCATCAGCAAACCCAGAAACTCGCCTGGTCTCCCGGGTCAGGAGGGACCCACGCTAGCGGGGCAGGCTCTGGCTCCTGCTCCCCAGCTCCCTGCATCGGGCCCCTCTCCTGCCAGCCACAGTGCAGCCGTGAGAAGGGGCCAGCTAGGGGTGTCCTGGAGTTTGGGGACCCAGATTCAATGACCTGCTTACCTCATCACTGTGTGTCCCATTGTGAGTCCCACCTTTGTGGGCTCCTGAATCCTCTGCTCTCAGAGGAGAGAGGCTGGAGGCCCCTTGCTTTGACCCCAGAATGGGGAGCGTTGAAACACTGAGTGTGTGGTGGTGCCTGCAGACGGGTGGAGCTTAAGCAGCTGCCCCCTGTTCAATACACGGAGCCACAGCATGGAGGGCCCTACAGTACAAACTGGACTTGAGGCATCAGGGGACGCCCGGGTGGGTGTGTGCAGGTGTCGGCTGGCGCACGGGCAGCCAGGGCCTAGCTCATTATGGTCCCAGCCTGTCTTCCTCCCCCGCCGGGCTGATGGGTAAATCCACACTCTTCCTCTGCCTGTGGCTCCGGCTGGTCCCTCCCGGCTCGCCCTCCTGCGTGTGCCCGTGGCACCTCGTCTGTGGCCTCGCTTATTCGTCCTTTCTGCTCTGCTAGATTCTAATCTTAAGGCCTGGGCCACGCTGTTTTGTTTTTTACTTTGTGTCCCCAGCACACAGGTGGCCCACGACAGGGGCAGGCGTGTCCCAGTGGAGTCTAGCATCCGGGGCCACTGTTTATCAAGGGGAGGCTAGGGGCTGGAGCTCTAAAAGGCTGCAAGTCCCACTAAAGTGGGGTCGGCCCTCGGGACACCTTGCTCTGACTAGGGATTTGTTCGTGACACTCTACCCAGTTTGGAAGGTGAATTAATCACGCTGGTGCCCGAGTCCAGTGAGGACCCCGGTCGCTACGGGGCAGGGCACGGAGGGGAGGCTGGCAGGGAAGACGGCGTGGCCTCCAGGGGAGGCCGCTCAGGGCTCCCGGCTCCGGCCCCTGACCTGTTAGGGCGCAGCCTGTTCCTTCCCCAGGCCTGGCACTCGGGACACCCCGCTGAGTGCCCCACAGTTCACTGTCAGACCAAACCCAGGGGGTGCATGAGCTGGTCGTGACCCTCACTGGCAGTTCTTTGTCTGCAAGGGGCACCACTCCCTAAACACTTCGCAAAGGGAGGAGAACACCTGCACACACCCACCCGGCCGTCCCCGAGGGGGAGGCTGAGGCCTGAAGTCCAGTTGGTACTGTAGGGCCCTCCATGCTGTGGCTCAGTGTATTGCACAAGGGGCAGCTGCTTAAGCTCCACCATGTCCTTCCACACAAAAATCCACACTTGCCTTGTAACCCGGTTCTCACGAAAACCACGCCGAGGCTGGCTGGCTCGGGGCTCCTCCCGCCTTCCCTGGGCCCGGGCGCGGAGCGGCAGTCTTGTGTTTCAGGCTCGGGGTGTGTGTGCCGTGTCAATCGTATCTGACTCTGTTTCAGACCTACCTGGTGGTTCTGTGCCTTCCCGTACTCTCTCCTCATCTTCGTGTATGACGAAGTCCGAAAGCTCATCATCAGGCGAAGCCCTGGAGGTAAGAGAGAGGCATCGTTAGTTGGGGGCGGGGGGAGGGAGGGGAGGGCTGAAGTCTGTGGGCTTTTGTTACGTTTCCTGTGAAGTGTCTCGGCTCCGCCTGACTGGCTGAGGCCCTCAGACCAGCTGAAAACTGGCTCCAGTGACAGTCCCGTCCTCAGAGTCGAACCTCAAGGTGTCAAGCCAGACAGGGTGCAGGGGAAACGCCCTCCGAAACCTAACCCGCCTTTCCCTTCCTTGCCCGCCGCAGGCTGGGTGGAGAAGGAGAGCTACTACTAGCACCCGTCCTGCACGCCGTGAGCATCGTGCCACACCGCACCCTCACCCACCCTTTTGTGTACTTCAGTCTCGGAACTCAGAACTCCACCCTGGTAGGAAGCACTGAAGCATGGGGGAAGCGAGCCGTCCCGGAATGAAGCATGTAGCTCTATGGGGGGAGGGGGGGGGGCTGCCTGACAAACATCGTCTGTGGGAATGACCGCGGGGAAGGTTTTTATGTGCCTTTTTGTTTTTGTAAAAAGGAAATCATGGAAAGACCGAAAGAATACATTTTATATCTGGATTTTTACAAATAAAGATGGCTATTATAACGGAATTCTGTCTCGTGCCCTCCTCACTTCTGCGGACCGGATGTGTGTGTGTGTGAGGGCGGCCTGGTGCTGGGCGCCCCAAGCCGGCAGCTGCACCAGCATCACCTGGGACTTGGCGCAGCCAACAGCTCTGTGGGGGACGCAGTCACCGGCTGGAGTACCTGAGCGCCCCCACCCCACCTTGCTGTGGGCTCCCTCTGGTACGGCTGTTACTCCCCCGTTGCCCTCACAGCCAGGCACGTCCCAGGACGGATTTCCAGGTGCTCAGTGTGATCAACAGCAGAGGAGGCCCCTCTCCCCCGACCTGCCGTCTCACTCAGGTCCCCACAAGTGTCTCTGGGCCAGCGTTAGTCCGAGGAGCAGAAACCTCCGTCTCCCAGCCCCCGTGCTCATCACACAGCACGCCCCTTCCACGCAGCTGTTCCCACCCAATGGAGCATCGCCGCTCCTGCCGCTCAGAAGGCACGTAAGAAGAAGGTGAGAGCGAGCTGTTTACTTCAGGGTCGAGTTGAGAACACCTGCTTTCAAAGAGCGAGTGCGACGGCCCCTCTCCCTCACCGCTCGGCACTCCGTCCTGGGTGCTGTGTGTGCCCGCGCCTCGGGCTGCCCTGGCTTCTAGCAGGTCCACGTCCTTACGTCGCACCAAGCCACGGTCCTGATCTGCCAGGTGATCCGAGATGGTTCAGGTGTTTTGTTCTTGGAAAAGCTTTAATTCCTTGCTCATGGCTCTTGAGGGATCACCTGGCAGATCTTGAGTGCTGGTCACTTCCTGGCTGAGCAGAGGGGAGGGGCGCAGTAGTTCCCACATGCTAGCGGCCACCGTCCCCCAGCCTGTCCCGCGGGTCCATGACTCCTAGCTTAACCCACGGGCTCTCCCTCGTCTCGGGCACCTGATTCTAGGATGATCTCTACACACGGAGGCAAATCCTCCTTAGAAACAGCCACTTTGTCCATCCCAACGTGAGGAGACTAGGATGAGGCCGAGGCACCCACTGAGACCTCGGGGTCAGAGGCGGGGGGATGAGGCGTCATGGGTCCTCCCTGGGACGTCATGTAGTTCATAGGCTCGCGGATGACGGGGTGAGGCTACCCGCTGCGCTCAGACTGCGGGGCCTTGTCAGGCTAGCTGCGTGTTCCCTCACCGCCAACTCCCACGCCTGCTTCCTGGCACCCCTGTGGGCTGACCAGCGAACACGTGCTACTGGGACGAAGGTCCCGGGTGCTTCCTCACTTAGGAGAGTGTGGAGCAGCCTGAGACCAGGGCTCTGGAGAGGGCCCCCCAGACGCCCCTCAGCAGCCCCAGATTCCCAGGAACACCCAGAGGGAGGCTCGGAACTCCCACAAGAACTTCCTGCCTTTTTCTGTTGGACAATCCCTTGAATGAACGCTCTCTAGCCAAACATTCCACCTGGAGAAAGCAGATAAGCCTTGGGTAAAACTGGCTCCAAAACCAGGTCCCCCAATGGGCCGATCTTCCAAGCTTCCCAAAGGCAGCGAGAGTGAGTCCTCGGCCCGTTTCTGCACGTCCACACCCTCTCACCTGGGCCCCGCCTGTAGCAGCGAAAAGTCGCTCCCGCGCCATCGGGACCAGCTCCTGAGGACTGGCCCGGCCACTGTCCACCCTGCAGAGGTGCTGCTGAAGCCGCTGACTGCCCTCCAGTGCCCTCCTGACACTGGCCACATGCCCCTCTGCCCCCCTGCACCGCTGAGCTCGCGACGCTTCTTTTCAAGGTCCCGACAGGCCCCTGGCCTCTGTCCAGCTCCTTGCTCTCACGGACAAGCTCCTGAGAACAGCCACCATGGCTGCCCCCTGCTTGCTCACCTCCTCCATGTACACCGGCCTCCCAAGCGTCCTGGGCGAGGACACGCTGACCTGCTGGTTACCGCCAGTGGCTCTGCCAGCCCTCGCGGGGCCTGTGTGCCTCCTCTGCACGCTTCCCGAAACCAGGCGCCTCATCTGTCATCGCCTCTGCCCACTCCTCCGCCTTCCCCTCCTCCTGCTCCCCCGCTGAGCCGCTAGGTCCCACAGGGAGGCCCCACCCCCTCCCCTGCCCGCTTCCTCGCCTCCCTGGGGCTCCCAACGCGTTTCCACCTCCAACCCGGTCATCTGAGCCCCGGGCCCGTACGTCCAGTGTCTGCTGGACACCGGTGATTGTACGGAAAGAGCACAGCACCCCGAGATGGCAGACCTGAGCTTGAGGTCCCTCAGAATGAACTTGCTCTAGGCCTGGGTGGGGAACCCTTTTTCTGCCACGGGCCATTTGGGGATTTATAACATCATGCGCGGGCCACACGAAATGATCAGATTACTAATCAGCCTGCTGTGGGTGGTCACACATTTAACTCCCTCACCCCGAAGGCCTGGGCAGGGCCAGACCAAATGATTCCGCTCCCCTGCTCCAGGCAATGACGCCCGTCCCCTGTCAGAAACCTGGAGGTCATGGGAGGCTTCTCTCGCCCCTGCCTGGCTGGGGCCCCTCCTGCCGGTGGCTGGTGATTCCAATGTGGTAGCTGAGCACACGGCCTGTGGCTAACAGCCTACACACAGACATGACACAGAGTGGAGCCTCTGTGCTTGGTTTTCTCTGGAATCAGGGTGACGGTCAGTTGTTAAAGGATTGGGTGAGAGTGTATGTGAAGGGGTGAACAGTGGCCGGTGCTCAGTGAATCCTGTTTGGCCACCGCTGCCCTGCACATCTGGACGTGGCCGACCGGACGGCGTCCTTCCTGCCCTCTAATCCAGGGGTTCTCACAGCGCTTGCTCAAGACCAGCGTTGCCCGGGAGCCTGTTAGAAAGGCACACTCTAACTCAGACCGACCGAGTCAGAAGTGGGTGGGACCCCGCAACCTGGTAAGCCTGCCAGGTGATCGACGCGTGCAAATCCGGGCACCGCTGCTCTCCCCCGTCTCCCAAGCTCCACGTGGCCACCTCTTCACCCTCCATGCCTCCACCCCAGACCCAGCCCATCTGCTCAGCGTTCACACAGCTGGGAGTGAGTCCTCCTGTGCTGGACACGCTTCCCCTGGGCATCACCCTTCCTGCCACCGCCGTGTGCCAGCTGCCTTCTCCCAGCTGACCCACGGGCCCTTCCGGATACCGTGCGGGCCGGCCCTGGGGCGTGCCTGGGCTCGGCCTGACGGGCTGAGGCCATCGGACCAACTGTAAACTGGCTCCAGGGACAGTCCCATCCTCAGACTCGAGCCTCCAGGTGTTAGGCTGTCGCACGCCTGACGGTGGCCCTTCGGCCTCTTGATTGGTGTGTCCCCTGGATTCCTGAGCACAGAGACCAGGCCATCCCCTCCCCAACAGCTGGCACAGTCAGTGCTTCTGAGTCAATAAAAGCTTATCACCAGACTTTGCTGCTGCCCAAGCAGCCATATGGTAACATTTTGCCCCCACCTGTGTCTGCTTTTTGAATCAAGGAAATCTATGCCCAGGCTGCTAACAGTCTATAAGTTAGAGTCTCTCTCTCTCTCTCTCTCTCTCTGATTTTGAAGTTGGAAATGAGCGTGTATTGAGAGAGGGTCAGTCATGGCATTAGGGTGGCAGGTGATGGCTGAAGGTAAAGAAGATGAGGAGATCTACAAAGAGACAGACACCCCCAGGGACCCGGTCCCTGGGTTCCAGAGCCTTTGCATCCCTGTGCTGGGCCCCAGATGGTCTCACAGGAAACCCTCCCCAGCTACCGCTTGGTTGGGACTATTAGCTGATTCGTGCTCTTCTTCCTCACGGAGCTCACAATTCTATTTATTACTCAATGATGCGATTGATGTAATACCCACTTTCCCTGCTAACCTAAGCTCCATGAGGTCCGGCCGCCTGTCTGTCCTTTTCCATTTTATCCCTGGCGCTCAGCTCACCACTTGAAAAAGAGAAGCCAGCAGTCAGAGGCCACTGCTTCCCATTTAAAGAGAAGGGTGGCCGTTCAGTTAGTTAAAGATGGTGACGTGGGAGGATCTGAACTCACAGCCCCCCGCACGGACCCCGAATCTACAGCCACATACGGAACAGTTTCCTCTGGAAAGAACCTAAAAGCTAGCTGAGCAACTCCTATACACCTGGCAAATGGGGGGCTGGAGCGGGGGAGCCTACATCAAAGCGGGTAGGAAAGGCTAAGACGCAATCTTGTCATAGACCCACCAGGCGTGGCGACCCACATCTCTGAGCTCCCTAAGAAGCGAAGGGTTTGAGCCCCACATCGGTACCCCAACTTAAGACCTGCTCCGGAGAGATGAGCCCCCGAAACCTCTAGCTTTGAAAACCAACGGGGCTCGGGCCCAGCTCAGAAGAGCAGCCGAGAGCAGAAGTGACACAGGCCTACTTGCTTATCTTAGGGCCGTGGTCGGCAAACAGCAGCTCGTGAGCCACATGCGGCTCTTTGGCCCCTTGAGTGTGGCTCTTCCACAAAATACCACGGCCTGGGCGAGTCTGTTTTGAAGAAGTGGCGTTAGAAGAAGTTTAAGTTTAAAAAATTGGGCTCTCAAAAGAAATTTCAATCGTTGTACTGTTGACATGTGGCTCTGCTGACTAATGAGTTTGCCGACCACTGTCTTAGGGCATCGGCCTGTGGGGCAGGCACCTAACAGCACGCACCTGGGGCTGCTGGGTGCTCTCCGGGGTAGAGATGATGGACACTGTCCTTGCGTTCCCTCTGCCTCCTGGCTGGCGGCATCACCTCTGCACTCGCCCTCCGTGCGACCCCAGGTCGCCGGTACCTCCTGGACTCATCCTTCCTCTTAGCCGCAGCCCAGTGCCCGCCTCTAGATCACCTGGCTCTGGGGGCCACGGGGCTAATGCTCTGGGGTCCCTCAGACCAGGAAGCCAGGGAGAAGTTCTCAAATGGGCTGCTGACCCCCAGCGCACAGCAAGAGGCAACAGCGGAGGAGCCCAGTCCTATAAAAGAGGCCTGTTTATTAGCTTCTCTGCAAAGCTGTGGCCGGGGCAGGCTTCTAACTGAACGGGTCTAAGGGCCTCGAAGGCGGGCACGATCTTCACCCCTCCCTCTGCCAGGCCCCGAGCACCAGGATCTCCCGAGGGGGACTTGCACACACACCTGTGCCCCGGCTTTTGTCTGGGGCCCCGAGCACACCCCTTGATCAAGTGCACATGGGACATTCTCCAGAACGGATCACACGTTAGGCCACAAAACGGGTCTTAATTTAAGCAGATTTGATATCCTAACAAGCATCTTTTCTGACCACAATGATATGAAACTAGAAATCAATCACAAGAAGAAAACTGGGAAATAAACAAATACGTGCAGATTAAACAGCATGCTACTGACGCAGAAACCAAAAGAGGAATTTAAAAAAACACCTTGAGACAGATGAAAATGGACATACACATACCAAAACTTACAGATGCAGCAAAGGCAGTTCTAAAAGGGAAGTTAACAGCCACCACTACATCAAGAAACAAGAAAAAATCTCAAGTAAGCAACCTAACTTTACATGTCAAGGAACTAGAAAAGGAATAAATGAAACCCAAAGTTAGTAGAAGGAAGGGAATAACAAAGGTTAGAGCAGAAATAAACAGAGACTAAAAAGAAATAGAAAAGATCAATGAAACTAAGAGCAGGTCCTTTGAAAAGATAAACAAAATTGGCCAAAGTTTAGCTTGAGTCAAGAAAATCAGAGGCCTTAAATAAAAGCAGAAATGAAAGGTGTGCCACGCCAGCACTGCCAAAGGTGAACCTGAGGAGGGGCGGTGAAGGATTGGAGAAAAGGCAGACAAGAGAATACAGCTGGGGCTTGGTGGATCTCCCATGCCTGGATGAGGACACAAAAGACCCAGCCTGCAAGCCGATGCTTTATTTTATAGTCTGATTAAAACAAGGGTGGATTAACAGGTATACAGATGCTCTTGTTTTGGCAACACTTGCTGCCCCTCCCACAGCCCATTAGCTACTTAGGAAGGAATGAGGGAGGGCTACAAGGTCAGGCTTAATTATGCTAGGAGAGCTCTGCCCTCCAGGCTGGGACCTGTTTGTGGCCCTGTCACAGGTCCGCCCGAGGCCTGACCCTAGAGCCGCTCCCTGCAGAAAGGGGAAGCATTACACCTAATACAAGAGAAATGCGAAGGATCACAGGAGATTAGTATGAACAATTATAACACCAACATATTGGACAACTGAGAGGTAATGGATACATTTCTAAAAACACACAATCTACCAAGACTGAATCATGAAGAAATGGAAAATCTGAACAAACCGGATTACCAGAAAAGATACTGAATGAGTAATTCAAAACCTCCCGGCTAAAGTCCAGGACCAGTCTGCTTCACTGGTGAATCTACCAAACGTTTAAAGAAGACTTAAAACCAATCCTTCTCAAATTCTTTCAAAAAAAAACAGAAGAGGAGGGAACACTTCCAAACTCATTTTATGAGGCCAGGATTCTCGAGATACCAAAGCCAAACAAGGGCAGCACAAGAAAATGAAATGACAGGTCAGTATCCGATGAATATAAATGCGAAAATCCTCAACAAAATATTAGCAAACCAAATGCAACAATACATTTAAAATATCACTGATCATGATCAAATGGGATTTATTTAGGGGGTGGGGTGGGAGGGCGACGATGGTTCGACTTCCGCAAATCAATCAACGTGATACACACTAATCAAATGAGGGATTACAACCACGTGATGACCTCCATAAATGCAGAAAAGGCATTTGGCGAAATTTAACATCCACCTGTGATTAAAAACTCCCAACAAAGTGGGTGTAGAGTGACCATATCGCTACATACTAATGGCCATCTGTGATGAACCCACAGAGAACATCGTACGCGATGGTGAGAAACCAAGAGCTTTTCCTCTAAGACCAAGAACAAGACAAGAATGTTCACGCTTCACACTTTTATTCAACACAGTATTGGGAGCTCTAACAAGAGCAAGTAGGGAAGAAAAAAGAAAAGGCACCCAAATGGAAAAGAAAGAAGTAAACGGGCACTATGACATGACATTATAATATAGAAAAACCCTAAAGACTCCATCAAAAAAAAAAACCAAACTGTTGGAACTAAGACACAAGTTAGTAAAGTTATAAAATACAAAATCAATATGCAAAAAATCTGTTGTTTCCATATATTCATAACAAACTATTAGCAAGAGAAATAAAAAAAAAAACAATCCATCTACAATTGTATCAAGAATATAATACCTAGAAATAAATGTAACCAAGGAGGTGGAAGGCTTGTACCTGAAAACGGTAAGACCCGGATGAAAGAAATGGAAGAAGACAAATAAATGGGAAGATAGTCCATGCTCATGGATTGGAAAAATTAATATTGTTGAAATACGACAGATTCAATGGGACCCCTATCCAGATTCCAATAGCATTTTCCACAAAACTAGAACCACACACCGCCACCCCCCCCCCCCCAAAAAAAAAATCTTAACATTTGTTTGGGGCACAGAAGACCTTGAAATGTCAAAGCATTCTTGAGAAAGAAAAACAAAGCTGGAGGCATCAAGTATCCTGATTTCAAACTATATTACAAAGCTACCGTGATCAGCATGGCACTGTACGGCATTGGCAGGAGAACAGGACACCACATGCAAAACAATGAAGCCGGACCCCACTTTTACACTACACGTCAAGTTAACTCAGAGTGGAGGAAAGACTGGAACACAGGACCGGAACCCATCCGACTCCCACAAGAAAACACAGGTGATGGTAGGATGTCTTGGTGATAACTTTTTTGGTTTTGGCATCAAATGCAAAGGCAACAAAAGTAAACAGAAACAACTGGAATGGCGTGAGATGGAAATGCTTTTTGCACAGCACACAAAACAGGCTCAGAGAAGTGGAGTAACTTGCCTGAAGCCACACAGCTGGTAAGAGACAGAAGTAGGCGAGTCTGCCTCAAACCCAGACAGCTGAGCTCAGAATCCGGGCTCCTACGACTCTGAACCTGGCACTGAGACACAAGCCCTGGGGAAAGGCCGGCGTGGTGGCAGAAGCGGGTGCCGGGGCCAAGAACTGGGGGAGAGCGGTATTTTCACCCAAAAAACGAAAAGCACGGAGGGTGGGCGTCGGTGTTAAAACATAAGATCATGGAAGGCTTCTTGGAAATGAAGCACATGCTGCTGAACGGTTACTCACATGGGTTTGCCCCCAGGAGCTGCTGGGGGCCGAGCTCAACTTGTGTCACTGGGCAGCACGTAGGCTCTGCCCTGCGAGGCCCTGCCCGCCTGCCCCCAGCTGGTGTGCCCGGGAGGCCGCCCTGTGTAGAGGGTGCTCACTAACACGCGTTCCGTAGCGTGAGTCACCGCTCCACTTAAAACGGGCTGCAAGGGTTTCAGTGTTTCCTAGGCCCGTGGTCGGCAAACCGGGGCTCGTGAGCCACAGGCGGCTCTTTGGCCCCTGGAGTGTGGCTCTTCCACAAAATACCACGGCCTGGGCGAGTCTATTTTGAAGAAGTGGCGTTAGAAGAAGTTTAAGTTTAAAAAATTGGGCTCGCAAAAGAAATTTCAATCGTTGTCCTGTTGATATGTGGCTCTGTTGACGAAGGAGTTTGCCGACCACTGTCCTACAATGACTGACATCTGAGGACATGATTGCCCACCACCTGAGTTTCATCCGTTACTGCCCTAGAGTCGCGTGTGGGGTTCTCTCCCAAATAACAGAGGGCAAAACGCTCTGAGCCAGCTCTCCCCGACATGCATGAGGCAGGAGAGGAGCCCGGGGCCTCTCAGGCCACCCCTCCCCTCCCCTCACTTCTGGTGTCAAAGGGCACACTGTCTAAGGGAAGGGGACTCCCTCACTGAGCAAGGACCACACGCCTACAGCCCTGCCCTCAGGGCGCATGCCTCTTTCATTTAGTCTACGAAGCGGACAGAGATGGGCGCCCTCCCTCCTTCACGGCTGGGGAGCCGAGGCTCAGAGATGAAGGAACTTGCAAAAGGTGGCTGAGGAAGGGACTGATCCGCTAGCCCTGGGTCTTTCCGCCACATCCAGCTGCCGCCCTCTCGGGACAGAAAAGCATCCCCTGTTGCCATTGGTGGTTTCCACCCCACACGCACGCTCACGGAGCACCCCCGATACTTGTGGGTCCGCGTGCCCAGGCGTCCGTTCGGTTTACTGTCCCAAAGGAGCAGGGGGTGGGGAGGCCGGGCAGCAGCTCACTAGATGCTCAGCAAACAACTTGCCCGCCGGGCACCCGGGAGACCACACTTCCCGAGCTCCCCCGCGAGGTGCCCCACGCAGCCAGGCCTGGCTCATCAACCCTTCCCCACACGGGTCTCCCTCTGCACCCCCGGCTGGACGGGGAAGAGGCAGCTCGGCCCGAAGCCTGGTCCTTGGCTGCACATCCAAATCACCTGGGGAGCTTCCACTCTCTCACGCCCAGGCCGCCCCCCAGACCAGCTGAAGCCGGGTCTCTGAGGGGGGCCCAGCCGTGGGGGGTGGTTGGAGTTCCAGGTGCGCCCTGTCCCGCGGCAGCAGCATCCCCTGGGAACTCTCCAGAGACACAGAAGAGCCAGCCCCTGCTCTCCATGGATGTCCATGGGATGTGGCACGGAGCTTCTGCAGCCACCTCGCCACCTGCCTGGGGGATAAAACCTCCGTGAAGGCCCGGCATCCTTGGTGGCATGGTGGAGTCTGTATCGGTGACCTCGGGGGGGGCCCTGCCCCACCTCTGGACTTCCTTTTAAGTGAGATGACCAATGTCCCTCTGGTCTCAAGGAGATTGGGCCAGGGTTTCTGCTGCTTGTAGGGGGAAGGCTTAAAGGGAGAAGTGTACTTTCTCTTTCTTTCTTCTTTCTTTCCTATTAACAATTAATTTTGTACTCCCAACTGAAACAGCATGGACCTTTGTTATGTCTCATGTACGTGGTAGTCTATTCTATTCTTTTTTTTTTTTTTTAATAGCTGGCGTGACCCACTGAATTGATCACACAAGCTACCGTTTAAAAAAAAACACTGCTCTGGGTCTCAGATCTCTGAACCGAGGCCTGAAAGAAAAACAAGCTGCGGTCACATAAGATAGGGGGCAGGGAGAGGGTTTTTTCTGCAAGGCCCTCCAAGGGAAGGGGCCAATCAGAGGTCTCCTTCCCCGGAGGATGACCAGAGAGAGCCCTCGATAAGCCGTGGGGATTGGCTGTGTCCCTGCCCACAGCCCTCCTTCCCCTGCAGCCTGGTTCTGTGCAGCGATGAGGCTGGAGCTCTTATCTCCCCTCCGCCTGGCCCTGCAGACGCTGCGGGCCCTGCCGCATGCTAATGAGAGATGGCTGGGAGGATTACAGGGCCCTGCCTGGCAGCTGTGCCCGGCTCTCAATTCAATCCCCGGTGCCCCACAGCGTCGGGGCTCACCTTGATAAGCCCCCGTGACAAGGCAGGGAGACAGACAGGGCTTGTTCTCCACGGAGCACGCACCCTCTGAATGCGGTTTTTGTTTGAGCCCCAAGGCTGAGAACATTCCGTGGCCTGGTGAACTCCCCGTCTCCTCAAGGTCCTTCCTCAGCATTCCTCTTTGGAGACATCTCCCACGGCTGGCCCTGCTCCTGCCCCCTGGCTGTCGGGCGGTTATGTAACTCGTGGGAAGCCCAAAAATGCGAGCAGACGGCGTCCTCGATTCCTGGCAGGCGGGCTGCTTCGCGTTTTTAGCTGGTGCCGAGAGACTGGCTTCACACACAGCCGCGCGTGCACGCACACATCCCTGACTCATAACCACATTTCTGCTGCAGGTTTTTTTTAAATCCAACATCTGGAGCCACAGAAAGGTGAAAGCATAGGGCATTTTGTCCCAACAACTTGTGGGGAAGAGGAAGTGCGTTCATTAGAACAGGTGGATGGGAAGGACTCCCCGGCAGGGCACTGCAGAAACAAACCCCAAAACTTCCTTCTGAGGGTCTGGCTGGGCAGCAGGTAGCTGGCACCTGAAGCCCCTAACCGAAGCCTGCTGAGGGTGGTGCTGAGCACGCAGGTTCAGCATGCATCTATGACAGAGTTTCCACGAGTAAAAGGTTAGTGAGGGAAGCCTGATTTTGGGGGTGGAGGAGAACCCAGAAAAATGTGTTCTGCAACATGTTTTATTGGAGGCCCCGAAAATTAAGCTCCAGAAAGCATTTCACTTAAAGCAGAAAAAAGTGGGCGCATGCGTAGGGTCGTGTCGCTGTTCAGATCATACTGTGTAGTCAAGAGCAGACACGGCGCACATTCCGGCTCGGCTGCTTTCTGGCTGTGACCTTCAATAGGTCTCCCCATCTCTGAGTCTTAGTCTCCCAGCATGTCAAGTGGCCAGAACACGGTGAGGCTGTGACGATTTAAAGAGATTGGGGAGCACTTCGTGCAAGGACTGTGAAGAGAAAGTGCTCTGTAAACGTAGCTGGGACCACAGTTCACTTCAAATTCAAGCACAGCACCTTTCATTTGGGCAACGGAATGCGGAGATGCCAGTTTTCTTCTCTCTACTGCTCTACAAAGTCAGATTTACCCACGGGAGGCGGAGGGACTGACCAAGCAAGCCCTTCAGTTGGAGTGCCTCACTCCCCTGGGATCCCAGTACCTTCGCCCGCTGGCTTCTAGGGATCCCGCTGTCCTGTGCTGCCCTGGGCCTGCTCAGGCAGAACAAGCTGTACCTGTGCTCCTGGCTTCTGAGCCCGAGTGTGAGAACTGACGGGTGCAGCGCCCGCAAACCACAAGCAGGGCAGATGCACGGGCAAGAGCCTGGCGCAGTCCTGCCGGGGCCCTGCCCCCTGGACTCACAGCTTCTGCCTTTCCCCGCCGCCTGTGCTCAGGTGCTGAGGGGGGTGTGTCCCAGCGTGCAGCCCGCAGAGACCATCCTGGTGAAGCAGAAGTGCTACCATGTCCCACGTCCTAACTAAGCGCATGTTCTCTGTGTGCACTTCCCGCTTAGTTCTCACAACGCACCTGCCGACTCCAGCTTACGGGTGCGGACACGCACCAGGCGGCCGCGGCCGGTGTCCACTCGTCAAGGGCGGTGGCGGCTGGGAAACGGGCTGATTTTCACATCAGCCCCGGTGCTAACCCTTTAGATATAATCTCACGCCATCCTTGTGCTCGATGAAAGGGATGGCAGAGCCCACACTGTGCCCTGCCCGGGGCCAGGTGAGAAGTGAGGTCCCTGCCAGGGCTCATCTGGACACACCCCTCCGGGCACTGGGATCAGCCCTTAGTGACTGCGTGTGCGTCACCTCCGGTGCATGCTTAACTCCAGCCCTCACGCGGCCCGTGAGGAAGGAGCCCATTTCACAGGTGAGGAAGCCGAGGACCCCAGGCTCAGAGGATGCTCGAGTCGCTCAGGCGGCTTCCAATGCGCAGTCGCGGGACCACGGATTCCGCGCTACGGTGGCCGCCGAGGGTCCTGCCGCAGAGCCCGGCGCTTCGCTTCGGGTCCAAGGGCTGTGGCTGCAGAAAACCGAGCTCAGCCTCCAAAGCCACCCGGGCCTCGGCCGCAGGGAGAGCAGAGGAGCTCCCGGTGAGAGCGCTGTCCCCGCCCCGCGTGAGCCTGTGCCTGCAGCCGCCCCCTGACCGTGGTCGCAGCTCCCGGAGAACCTCCCAGGGCGCCGGGGAGTCGCGCTGGGAACCGGCGGGTCCAGAGAGTCTGTCCACTTCCCTGCAGCATGTGGAACCCCAGAGCCTCCCAGAAGCATTACAGGCCCATCACACTTTTAAAGCATGTATATGTATATGTGTATGTATATGTATGTGTATGTGTATGTGTATGTGTATGTATATGTGTATATGTGTGTGTATGTATATATGTATATGTGTGTGTGTGTGTGTATGTGTATGTGTATGTGTATGTGTATGTGTATGTGTATGTGTATGTATATTAAGGTGACCAGACATCCCGCTTTTGGCGGGACAGTCCCGATTTTTAACAACTTGTCCCGCGTCCCGCGGCGTTTTAAAAAAGTCCCGATTTTTGGAAAGAATGCAGGACAAGCTAGGGAACGGCGGGAGAACGGGAAGGGAATATACGGTTTTTGGCGACCATGTGGCTATTTAGCCAGGATATGAGTTTTATATTATTTTTGTTAATTTTATAATGTTAAACTTTAATAATAACAAATAATTGTTGAGAACTGATTATCGAGAACTGCTTATCGAAAGTTCGCATTGTTGATCAGTTGTTAGAATTCGACCACCATGGTTTGGACTTAATGAACAATGGCATTTTTTGGGATTGGCAACGACGAAAACATTTTGTAACTGTCTCTCAGACGATACACATCGTACTGCGTGCTAGTAAGCTAGTTAAACAAGTGATGTCATTACAAATCAGCTATTCAGATAATTTAGGTAAGTAATGTATTTATTTATTTCATAAATACATACATTTTCTTGAATTTAGCAGACAGTACTCGTGTTATTTATATTTTATAGTGGCGGCAAAAAGTCTAGCGCCGGCCTTGAAAGTGACACTTATGACTTACGTTACGGCAAATTCAGAGGAAAAATAATACAAGTTAGTATTGTTATTATTTAGAAAGAAATATAGGATTAAAATAATTTTTTAAATATAGTTACTTTATAACAAATTAATTTATAAACTAACAATAAAATATGTTCATGTAATTATGTACCTACTTACTGTGTTTTTAAGCAATACGTATATAATAATTTATAATTTTAAATTTTTTTTTTAGATTTTTAACATAATGAGTAAGAAAAGAGGATGGAAATTCAGCGATGATCTAAGAAGTGAATTTCCTTTTATTAAAAAAACCAAAAGCGATTATAATATAGACCAAATTTTTAATCAAGAACCCCCTCCCAAACCAGTTTGGCTCAGTGGATAGAGCGTCGGCCTGCGGACTGAAGGGTCCCAGGTTCGATTCCAGTCAAGGGCATGTACCTTGGTTGCGGGCACATCCCCAGTAGGAGGTGTGCAGGAGGCAGCTGATCGATGTTTCTCTCATCGATGTTTCTAATTCTCTATCCTTCTCCCTTCCTCTCTGTAAAAAATCAATAAAATATATTTAAAAAAAAAAAAAAAAAAAGAACCCCCTCCCAAACCAGTTTGGCTCAGTGGATAGAGCATCGGCCTGCGGACTCAAGGATCCCAGGTTCGATTCCGGTCAAGGGCATGTACCTTGGTTGTGGGCACATCCCTGGTAGGGGGTGTGCAAGAGGCAGCTGATCGATGTTTCTCTCTCATGGATGTTTCTAACTCTCTATCCCTCTCTCTTCCTCTCTGTAAAAAGTCAATAAAATATATTTTTTTAAAAAAGAAAAGAACGCCCCCCCCCCCCCAGTCAATGGTGTCCCGCTTTACCAATGTTAAAATCTGGTCACCTTAATGTATATGTATATGTATATGTATATGTATATGTATATGTATATGTATATGTATATTGATTTCAGAGAGAGGGAGAGAGAGAGAGAAACATCAATGATGACAGAGAATCACCAATAGACTGCCTCCTGCACGCCCCCTACTGAGGATCGAGCCTGCAACCTGGGCATGTGCCCTTGGCCCTAATGGAACCCGGGACCTTTTAGTCCACAGGCCAACGCTCAGTCCACTGAGCCAAACCAGCTAGGGCCCATCACACGTTTTTAAAATACTGAGGACAATAACCCGATTTTAAGAGCTCCTCGAATTCTCCCACCAGGCAAATCCCAGTTGCCATTTGCATATTGCATTTCACGGCGATGGCTTTCTTTGTACCTAGCCATGGAACGCACATACCCACGTGAAGCAGGGTTGTTCTCACTTTTATGGCGCCAGTATTTGTGCCAGGTTATTACAGACTCTTCCCAACTGTCATATTTAATGACAGGATTTTTTTTTTAATTGGCTGGATAAGCTCCTATTTGCCAGTGCATTTTCCAAATGTTTCACATTCAAGTGGTTTCCAAAGCTACACCATCACAGATGATTCCCTGATAAACATTCTTGTGTACAAAGTCCTCTCAGCGATTAGACCAATTGTCTCCCGTGATGTGCACAGGAGTAGGACTGCCGGGTCAAAGGATGGGAACGTTCGTCAGGGCTCCCGGGGTGAGTGCCAACTGGCTCCCCGGGAAGCCTCTGGCAGGGTTTTCAGACTTGGAACATTCCTCCTCCTATCCCAGGATTTCCTTTCAGGAGAATGTCTAACGTGTCCTTTCACTGAGATCCAGTCCCCCTTTCTGAGAGGGTCTACATTTAAATCGGGGTCAGAGCTTGAAATGGAAAGATCTGTGGCCTCAGGGTGGGCCTCCGGCATCAGGAGAGAACCTGAGGGAGATCCTTTTGGATGAGCGGGTGCTGTCCTGCTTAAGACTCATCTCGACTCCCAGGCCCCATGGAGAGTTCGGGGAGAAGCCAAGGTCACAGTGCAGGTGAGGGAGACGTGAAATAATGCAGGAATCCACACATGATCAATAATCATGACAGATGACGAGGTAATCCACAGTAATGCCATGTGATCCTGGGGTACCGTCCTCCCAACAGCCACCATATGCACCAGCCCTCGAGGCACCGGATTCGCTGAATGAACTGCTGTCAGTGTTTGGGGTCCTGGGGGGAGAGATGAAGCCGATGTCCAGGCCGTCTTCTGCTTTGTCATAGCAGCCTGCTGGTCTGGTGCTGCTACCTCAGGAGAAATATTCTTGACCACCTACCCTTTAGGAGTGAAATAATAAACCTGAGATTCTACCTGTAGAACACAGCATAGGGTTCGTCTCTATCAATGATTTGCAAGCTTTTTTTTTTTGCCTAGGACAGTGGTCGGCAAACTGCGGCTCGAGAGCCACATGCAGCTCTTTGGCCCCTTGAGTGTGGCTCTTCCACAAAATACCACGGCCTGGGCGAGTCTATTTTGAAGAAGTGGCATTAGAAGAAGTTTAAGTTTAAAAAATTTGGCTCTCAAAAGAAATTCCAATCGTTGTGCTGTTGATATTTGGTTCTGTTGACTAATGAGTTTGCCGACCACTGGCCTAGGAAATCACAAACAGCCAATCCCCAAGACAGATGTCAGGTGGGCCTATTGTGGTCGACACCCAAGGCCCCTTGCCTCTCCCTTCCCTCCCAGGAGGCTCTAGCACTGAGGTCAAAGATTGGAAATCACAGGCCCAGGTCAGTGGGCCCCGGGCTGGAATTCAGCGAAACAAAAGCTAGAGCTCCTGTCTCCAGCCTCTTACCCAGAAGCCTCAGCAGAGCCAGGGACTGTAGGCTCTTCTCAGAACACTCCGTACGTACGGGGCCGGCTTTGTCTACCTCCTCCCATCAATGGGATGTGAGCATGGTTACGGAACACTGTGCATTTCCTACTCCCGGGTCTGCTCCTTCCCAAGTGTTTATGTGTTATTTTGCTGTTACGTACGGGGTCTTCCCACCCACAGCCAGTCTGCAGAAGAAACGGGCGCCTGACGACAGGAAGTGATTTGTGTGGCAACAAAACACCACCTGACTCCAACCTCCCCCCCCCTCCCCGGCCACTGCCTGCCGCAACGCCTGCCACTCCACCCCTGGCCTTGCCTCCAGAAGGCTGCCTTCAAAACTCAGCATTCACACCGTGTCGTCTTCAAACACCTTTAAAAGCAGGACATAACTTTAAGTCTCTGGGTTTCTGCCATTATTATTGTCTTTTTCTTACCAGCACACAAACTAAGGGGGCATCTTGCCATCGATGACACCTGAGATTTGAAGAAATGTGGCATGTGACGTGGGAGGATGAGAAATAAGTTAATCCATTAGCACTCGAGGCAGAGATCAGAATCTACGAAGCATGGAAAACCACAGAGAGGAACTTGGTTGAGAGACAAGAGGGAAAGGATCTGTGAGTACATAGGAGTGTGTGTGTGTGTGTGTGTGTGTGTGTGTGTGTGTGTGTGTGTGTACGCACATGCATGTACAAGGCAGAGGCTCCACAGTATGAGGGATCTGAGCAACCGAGAGCAAGGGGTTGGGGACACGGGAGGAGTTACATCTTGACAAGGAATGAAGTAAATTAAAGTCCTTGTTCTCAGAAGCAAAGGAGAGTCCAAATGGTTCACAGAGTTCCTGGGACGATGACATTGCTCATCTCAGAGTCAGACAGTAAGCACGTAAGGATAAAATACAGAGTTTCAAGCATAAACGTAACTCCTTAATCCAACAAAGCGGGTATACTTATTTCTGCGCACTGGCTGAAGATTAGAGGACAGCTAATGTCAACAATACAGAATCACAATTAGTCAACCGGGTTTCTATGGACTCTTCCAGTTCATTCGGTTAAATAAATTGTTAATTTATTCATCAGAGGCGGCAGCCCCTGCCCTGGCCAGGTGGCTCCGTTGGTTGGAGTGGCGTCCTGTACACCAAAAGGTTGTGGGTTAATCCCTAGTCATGGTGCTTTCTAACTGATGTTTCTCTCTCACATCAATGTCTCTCTCTCTCTCTCTCTCTCTCTCTCTCTCTCTCTCTCTCTCTCTCTCTCTTCCTCTCTCTCTAAAATCAATAAACATATCCCTGGGTGAGGAATTTTTTAAAAAGGTAGCAGCCCCAAAGTATTTGCCAATCCCGGAATGACATTTAAGATCTACAAAAACAAAAAATATATCCTTGAAATACAGACATGCTTTCATCAACTAATAATTATGGTTAAGACAGGAGTTTGGTATTTAAACAATGTTGTTTTGGAACAGAAGGGGAAACCAAAATTGCAAGTCGGGGACTTGTCATTCCATCTCCCTTGCTGCCAGAACTGAGCTCTCCCCTGGGGGGCCGGCCAAGGCCGCCCAGGCCCCCTCGCTCGCTTTCATGTTAAATTTGGAGATGTGCTTCTCTGAAAAACAAACTGGCACCGACACAGAATAAAATCCTGTGCCAAAGGACAACGGGCCTTTAAGGATCACCCAGGAGACACCCAGGAGAAAAACAACAGTTTTCTGCTAAAAGATTCATCATGTTACCCTCTGCGGTTCACCCCCATGAATGCGAGTGGTTGGAGTCTCTTTCTGTTTGGCAGAGAAGCATAAAAGTCTGAAGAAGAAATATCACCCATGGCTTAACGGAACAGAACAGAATGAACTGGAAAGGGCTCAGCTTTGGCAACACCCCCTCCCGTCCTCACCGCTCTCGGTGGTGCACAAACCCGGTTCCCAGGGAGCTCGGCGGAAGCTGCTGGCACTGACAACGAACCAGCTGACCGGAGGGAGGTACCGAGAGCCAGAGATGCAGAAGCGACCACTGAACGCGGCCCTCCGTGAGCCAACGGACCCAGGGAGCTGAAGATCCTGCAGCCGGGCCCCGCTGCGGCACCAGCTCCCCGCACGCAGCTCGCCCGGCTAGAAAAAGGCCAGACCATAGTCCGGCGGGCGTTTCTCGAGGACATTCTAAGTGCAAGGCAGTGCACCGGGCACCAGGGAGGGTACACATTGGCATCATATAAAAGCCCTGCCCTCAAGGAGATCCCCTTCCAGAAACGCCCACCAGAGGCCTTTGGGTGGTGCTGGCTGTCACCCAGCCACAAAGGCCTAGGGGAGGAGTCCCAGAGGCGGGGGCGGGGAGGTGCATGCTGGCCCTGGACAGAGGAAGGAGAGCACATGACGTAGGAACACATGGGGTGGGTTGGGGGTGGGGGTGCATTTGGTCCAGATCTTGGAGGAGGAGCAACGATGAAGAAAGGACATGCAGCCCTGATCAGTTTGGCTCAGTGGATAGAGCATTGGCCTGTGGACTGAAGGGTCCCAAGTTCGATTCCGGTCAAGGGCATGTACCTTGGTTGCAGGCACATCCCCAGTAGGGGGTGTGTAGGAGGCAGCTGATTGATGTTTCTAACTCTCTGTCCCTCTCCCCTCCTCTCTGTAAAAAATCAATAAAATATATTAAAAAAAGAAAAAAAAGAAAGGACATGCATGGGGCAGAGGAAACTGTGAACCAAGGGATGAAGGCCAGAGGCCCAGGGATGTTTGGAGAAAGGGGAGCTGCTTGGGGTGATGGTGCTCGACACAGAAAGGCCGGGGCCGGGCGGCGGTGGGCGGCCCGGGGCCCTCCTGCAGGGCCCAGGACGCTGCGTGGCCGTGGAGCAGAGGGCTGTCCTACGAGGGCACCACCTGCCGCTGCGCCAGCCCCACACCTGCAGGCCCTGCAGAGGGAGGAGCAGATGCCTGCCGGAGCCTGGTTTCCCGCGATGACGGAATCGTCGCCCCGCACGGGTCTGACCTCACGCGCTAGTGCTCAAAGGCAGCGACCAGGCTTTGTCGTTGTGTCTCGGCCACTGCTACCAGCTGAGAGCCTGGCCGCCCCCGGGGCCCTGGAGGAGAGCCGCGGGCAGCCAACAGGATCAGCTGTGTCACCTGCTGTGCAGACGGGCAAGGGCCGGCCTCAGGGCTGAGACCGGACACTCGAAGGCACCCCTTCCCTGCAGGTGCCAGAGAGACGGGAGGCGGCCGCCGGCCCTCCTGCCCCACAGCCTCTGAGGACGCGGGAGCCCCGCGTCTGTCCGCGCTTTCCCCATGGAGGCCGCCGCCTCAGACTCATGTCCGTGGGCGACAGGAAGAGAAGGGAAAGGCCTTTTCCGGTGGAAGGTCCAGCCCACGAGGTTCTGCCGTAGACGCGGCCAACTCGGGGCTTTTCTCGGTCCCCGGCGCCCTGGGATCTCACTGCTCCACATTCGCGGGAGCTTAATTGGCTCTGTTGCCAGAGGACTGGCTCCTGCGTGTTCTTCGGCATCTGTGGCAGGCCTCGGGGGAGAGCCCGGAGATAATCACGTCCCAAGGTGAACCGAGGGGACATGCCGGGGACAGGAGACAGCGAGGAAGAGCGTGGAGTGCGGGGCGGAGATAAACGGCGGGGCGGGCTCGGACTGCAGCCAGGTTTCTCACCACGCAGGTTGAGTGAATGATGGAGGGGAGACGCTGGCATGAATGAATGAATGGATGGATGGATGAATGGGTCTGTATTGGGAGCCCTCTGTATGCCATGAACTATGGGGGGCACTGTCCCCGAAAGCTCCAGCAGCTTCCCAACAACGCCTGGAAGTTGGAATGACCACTCTTATTCAAGGGATGGAAACGGAGGCAGTTTGCCAAGGAACCAACCCAGTACTCCCATCATGCTTTGGAGCTGATAGATGGCTGATAAAAACTCAATCTGTGGCTGTATGTAGGAGGAGTTTACAAGTAACTAGAGGCCCGGTGCATGGCATTCGTGCACTGAGGGTGGGGGGGTCCCTCAGCTTGGCCTGTGCCCTCTCGCAGTCCGGGACCCCCGAGGGGTCCTTAGCTCTGCCGGAGGTGGGAGAGGCTCCTGCCACCCTGCTGCGCTCGCCAGCCATGAGCCCGGCTTCTGACTGAGTGGTGCTCCCCTTGGGAGTGCACTGACCACAAGGAGACAGCTCCTGCATTGAGCATCTACCCCTGGTGGTCAGTGTGCATCATAGCGACCAGTCATTCTGCCGTTTGGTCGATTTGCATATTGGGGTTTTATTATATAGGACTTTAAGGTGGTAGTGGATGAGTTTTAGCACGATTACCCTAACCTGGGGAGAGGCCCTGCTTGGCCCTGAGCGACCCAGCAGCTGGGATGAAGACAGCGTGTGTGGTGAGATGCATAGTAAAAGACATACTTGAGAGCCACCGTCCTAAATGAACGTAACCAGGATGCAGAAGGTCTTGAAGCTTAATTGAGTTCCATTTATAATGATGTGGCCCTCCCCCAACTTATTCCATTAAAAAATTAAGCCAATTCATTTAAAGTCCTATCAGACTCAATACCACAACTTGACAAGGAGGGAGGGGGAGAGCTTGCTTGGTGGTGGCGATTCATACAATTGAGCGGCCAGGCTATGGCACTTACCCTGTTGTAGTCTAAGCACCGAAGGGGGGAGGGGCGGGAAACGGTCACATTCCCAGGTAAGGGGATGAACCTCGCTGCAGGGCAGTCCCCAGGCCCGCAGCCCAAACCACTGGGCTTTCCTCCCACGTACCAGGTGCCTGCAGGAAGTGACCTCCGTTATATGGAGGTCATGACAGTCCTCACCAGGTATTAGCTGCTTCTATCGCATAGAGATGTGGGAAGGATTTGATAAAAAACAAACGTAAAGAATTGAATGGTGCCTAGCACATAATAAGCACTTAAAGAACATTAGTCATTACTAATTATTTCCAGTTCTTCCACCTAAAAAATGTCTGCGAGGTACATTTTCATTTATAGGTTTTCCTATTCGGGCTTCCGTTCTTTAGCTATATTCCCAAACGTGAGATTCCCAAATCATCGGATATAAGATATAAGCACACCTACATCTCTTGATACTTCACCCAAATCGCCACATTACCTTTCTAAAGAAATCTAGGAATATCTTCTGTGACCAGCCACAAGGAGACCAGATTTTTCAGTGCCATTACTAGCCCTGGGGGGTTATTGGGTTTTATAATTAGAGTGATTTTTAGAGTTGATCCTTCTACAAATACCCATCCGGAGAAAGAGTGAGCTGGGTTTAGCTGGGGACAGGGCAGGGCCGAGCTGGATGGAGCCCAAGGGCAGCAAAGGGCTCTAAGGGCAGAGGGCAGAGATAAGGGCACCAACAGAGGCCTGGATGCTGCCAGGTGCGCGGCCGGGAGAAGCGGGCTGCAGGGTGCCCACGACCTGCCGGGCTTGCTACAGGGAAGACAGATCCCTGAGGCCGGGGGACGGGGAGGTGGGGGGCTGGGAGGACTGGTGCTAGTTACAGACGGCGAAGGCACGGAGGCCCAGCTAGCGGAGCCTGCCAGCCACTGGGTGTAAGAGCGATGACAGGAAGGTCCCCTGAGCACCCCTTCCCATGGAACGATCAGGAGGAGACACCCTCATCGCCGTCTAACACACGGCAGACTCTCTGGGGGGACCTGAGGCACCCAGCCACACATTCAAAGAGAGAAATAGCCTCTGAGAGACCGGCTTCCCTTTAAATGTACTCACAGCATGTCCCGCCTTCATAGCTTGAGCCCCTCCGATGGCTCCGTGTCACTCAAAGAAAAAGCTCAGGTCTGTACAGGGGCCTGGGAGGCTGCTATGGGTGAAATGGTGTCCCTCAGGCCAGCCGGTGTGGCTCAGTGGTTGAGCGTCCGCTCATGAACCGAGAGGTCTCAGTTTGATCTCAGGTCGGGCCACATGCCTGGGTTGCGGGCTCGGTGCCTAGCAGAGGGCGTGCAAGAGACAGCCAATGTTTCAATGTTTCTCTCTCTCTCTCTCTCCCTTCCTTTCTCTGAATTAAAAAAAAAAAGAAGAAGAAGAAGTTGCATTCTACCAGGGCCCACGGAAAGCTCGCGACAACCCCATGCGGTTAGAACTATGATCCTCATTTTACATGAACAAGGAAACTAAGACGCAGAGGTTAGTTAAGAGCCTCGACTATTGCAAGCGGAACGCCAAGGTCCATCTTCACATCCCAGGCTCCCTGACTCGGATGCACGCTGGCTCCCTGCCGGGCACCGGCAGGGACTGCCCCCGGGAGAGAGCGTCCCTGCCCGGTTTCCCGGGGATCCGCCGCCCGCCCGCCCGAGGACAGGGCTTCTCGAGTGACCCTGCACCGCGGGCTGTGCCAGCTGGTCATCGCTCAGGCTCCCAGGCTTGGCTCCCCGGCGACCAGCTGGGGCCAGATCACCCTGGATCTGCCACTCACACGCGCGCGGGGCGGGTGAGAGAAAGGGAAGATGAGAGAGGGCAGCAAATGAGGGCAGGGAGAAGCAGGCCGTTGAAACCCGAGACTCTCCGGGAGCCAAGTGGGCCGGGAGGCTGGCATCGGGCTGTGCTCAGCAGGCACCCCGTGGGCGCCGGTCCCATTGCTCAGCGCTCCTGGGCGGGGGCACGAGGGCAGCCTGCGAGTCTGTAGTTGCATTGTGATGGCGGCGGAGGGAACGAGAGCAGCTGATCGGGCCGGGATGGGGGTGCCCCTGTGCGCACAGACGGGCCTTTGTGTCCGCCGCCCAGACAACAGGCCGCATTCTTCCCCCACCTCCGTGACGTCCTTCACGGACGTGTCCCCTGAGCGCACTTCCAAAGGGGTAATTAGCTACGGATCAGATGGCACGGCATTCCCCCCGCGGCCCCCTCTCTGCCCGGGCTGTGCCCTCTCTTTGTTGTCTCGGGCACGGAGCTGGCGGCTGACCCCCACGCGGCCCCTGGGCTGCGTACAGTGGTCCCCGCACCAGGCCTCCTGATATCCGGTGTGGGGCTCTCAGAACGTAAGAGCTGGACGGGCCCAGGACTCAGTCCAGCCCCCACGTGTCACTGAAGGGGCGAAGGGGCCTGGCCGGCGTGGCTCAGTGGCCGAGGGAGCATCGACCTAGGAACCAGGAGGCCAGGGTTCGATCCCCAGTCAGGGCACATACGGGGGTTGTGGGCTCGGTCCCCGGTAGGGGGCGTGCCAGAGGCAGCCCATCAATGCTTCTTTCTCATCGTTGATGTTTCTGTCTCTCTCTCTCCCTTCCTCTCTGAAATCAATACAAACATATTATTAAAAAAGAAAAAAAAAAGTTGCCCAGGTGACTTTGATGGCCAGCCGGATTTGCGAATCACAGGTTTCTAGGCTAAAGCCCGAACTCCTTTGCATGGTATGGAACCCTGGTCGGCAAACTGCGGCTCACGAACCGCATGTGACTCTTTGGCCCCTTGAGCTTTTATTTTTTTTTTATTATTTTTATTTTTTTTATATTTTATTGATTTTTTTTACAGACAGGAAGAGAGAGGGATAGAGAGTTAGAAACATCGATGAGAGAGAAACATCGATCAGCTGCCTCTTGCACACCCCCGACTGGGGATGTGCCCGCAACCAAGGTACATGCCCTTGACCGGAATCGAACCTGGGACCTTTCAGTCCGCAGACCGATGCTCTATCCACTGAGCCAGACCGGTTTTGGCGACCCCTTGAGCTTTTAGCTTAGGAGTACCCTAATTCAGTTAATAACAATGTACCTACCTATATAGTTTAAGTTTAAAAAATTTGGCTCTCAAAAGAAATTTCAATTGTTGTACTGTTGATATTTGGCTCTGTTGACTAATGAGTTTGCCGACCACTGGTATAGAAGGTTCTCCATGACCTCTCTCCCCTGCCTTCCTCTCCAAAACCATTTCATGCCTTCCCCCTTGAACGGATGCTCTAGCAGTGCGGGAGGCTGGCGGGTCACACACGTGATGTTGGCTGTCTCTCTGCCTCCAGCTCACCACCCCTTCTCCCCTCAATGCCCTTCTCTGCCCCCAATGAGTTCCTAGCTACCCTTTCAGCTTCATCCCAGCCACCAAGGAGTGTATGGAGAATGCCTCCATGTATACAAAGGTCAGAACACATAACACAGGGGAGTGGCTATCCCTGGGGGACCAGGGTGGGCGGTGGGGGTTCCTGGGTGCTGGGTACACGGATTTATCCCACCTTGTGGAAACTCGCCGCACCGCCCACGAACGCTGCACCAGCCCCGCTCCCACGATGCTCCCTCCAGGAAGCCTGGGGGGCACCTCCCTTAGACTGACTCCCCCACCTTCCCTGTCGACACTGCCCAGTTCCACCTGCGCTCTGGGTGCCTGACACTCTGATGAGAACCCTTGACTGCCCGCTCTGCCTCCCACCTAGACGGTGAGCAGCCTGAGGACAGGATCCCAGGACCCCCAGCCCCTCCCCCGTGGCCCCCCGGGGGCTCACTGACGTCTACGGGCCGAGTGAATGACCATGCATGACCGCGCGGGCCCTCCTCTCACCTTTCCTCCCGCCGAGGACACACACCGCCCTGTTCTTAATCTGCTTTGGACCAACCGGGGCGAGAAATGGCAACGCGCTCTCCCTCGCCAACCTCCACCAGGCCTCTCGTGTCTGAGGACTGACTGCGTCCCCGCCACAGGGCTCGGCTTCCGCAGGCCCTGGGACGCTCCCTGCAGGCCCCGTGCCCCCGCCTGGAGCCGCCCTCCCGTCTCATCCTGTGTCAACACCAAGGCCGGCGGCTTCCCGTGGGATCGCCCGCAGGCCTTTGCTCGCCGACTCCCGTTACTGCTTCGCTGGAGAAAACATTCGGCTGAGCCAGGCGAGTCATAAAACAACAAGGATTTTTAAAAGTCTTTTTGGATTAGGATGGCTCCAGGGGTTACATCCGAGACCAAAGCAGATGCGCGCCTTGGCAGGGGCACCAAGCGGGCAGACTTCCTGTAGGATGCCCCCTGCCCTTCCTGCATCCCCTCGGCCTTCACCGTCCCCCGCCTTTCCCCCAGGAGACCTGCAGGTGCCCAGACTCTGGGGGTGTCACCCCCTCTACTAGCCAGATGAGCTTCTAGAACGACGGCCACGTAGAGCTCGGAGCACGCATCTGAGTAAAGCAAAGAGAGCTCGGGACGTGCAGCTATAAAGCCGGAGCCTCCGCTCTGTCTCTGTCACTGACTGTCCTTGGACAAGTCGCCCTGTCTTATAGGTAAGCCGGGGCATGCGCAGGGCACAGCCCACAGACGGCCGGGCGAGGTCCCGATGAGATAATGTTCACCGGTGACTCATGCAAAAGTTCCGTACAGATGTGAGCAGTCGTCACTGGGCTGTGAATGGCCAGCCACCCCTTCACGGAGCAGCTGCCTCTGAACCTTGCCTAGAAAAGGAAAGGTGCCCTGGCCGGTGTGGCTCAGTGGATAGAGCGTCGGCCTGCGGACTCAAGGGTCCCAGGTTCGATTCCGGTCAAGGGCATGTACGTTGGTTGTGGGCACATCCCCGGTAGAGGGTGTGCAGGAGGCAGCTGATCGATGTTTCTCTCTCATCGATGTTTCTAACTCTCTATCCCTCTCCCTTCCTCTCTGTAAAAAAATCAATAAAATATATTAAAAAAAAAAAAAAAAAGGAAAGGAAAGGTAACGATAAGGTACCACCAACCCACTCTCCCGGTCTGCAGCACAGGAGCGAAGACGCCGCCCCCTAGCGGTGCCCTGTGGATGAGAGGAGGCTCGTGCATGCGAAGTGCGCGCCAGTGGCTGGCAGGTAACATCTCCACAGGTGCTAGTTATGTTAAAATGCTGCTTCGGACTCATTTCCTAGCAAGCGGTCCTTCAGATAAAGACCCAGGCACTGGTGAAACGCAAGCATGGCTAAAGTTCACTCTGTCCTCCCAAGATCCATCGGGCAAGAGCGGGAGGAGACGCAGGCAAAAGGTGAATGAAGGGAGGGGAGTGCCTATCCCTCCATCAGGTGTGGTTCCGATGAAGTGATGAGTGTGTACATGGGTTCGTTCTGATATCCTGTGATCTCTTCCAAGAAAACCAGGACCTTCCAGGAAGGGGGGGGGGGGCGGGGGAGGGACAGGACTGCCCAGGATGACTCCGACCTGGGCAGCCAGACACCAGGCCGAGAGGTGTCCGAAGCTCCAGCCGCCCCAACAAACAGGCACATTGGCCGTCTCTCCTGGGGCCAGCCGGGGGTCACCCTGAGTCTTAATGACAATGGCCAGTCCTTCAGGGACTGTGCAGACGACGCCTCAGACTTCCAAACACATTTAGCTAAGTTAGGCTCTTGTATTCTGACCGCAACATAGGCCCCTCACCCCACCCCTGAAGTCATCACCACGTTACGTTGGTCAGTTTCATAGGATGCTTACAAGTCTCAACCACTCTGGGGGGACAGTCGGGTAACAAAGAAAGGCGGTCTCCTGATTAGGTGGACTCTGCTAAGGAGCTCCCGGCCCAGAGAAGGGATTATCCTGCCAAAACCCATTATAGGACATAGTCCATAAGTAATTACCAAGCACGTGCCTTGTTCATGGATTTATCAATTCATTCATTCAGCACACGCATACCGGGCACTTATTTCTGCAAGGCTCAAAGGCCGGAGGTGCTTACGACACAGTCCCTCATCTCAAGAAACTTAAAACCCAGTGGGAAATTATAAAGAAGCTACTATAATCCCAGGAAGAATGAGCAGGTGTTCTAGGTCGGGTGGTTGGGAGCAGCCGGGCAGGGGTTGGCCAGCACAGAGGAGAGTGTTGTAATAGTTGTACACAGAGCCTAAGGGAGCTGGGGAGGTGCTGGGCCCCAGGCACACCCTGCAAAGCGGCCCCCCCTTGATCCGCTCCGCGTCTGCACCTCCTCGCCCACCCCAGACCCTCACCCGAGGCTCTGCCGCAGCCAGGCCGGGCCCCGCCCGCACCCGCAGCTCTGCCTCTCTCCGCCGAACCCGGGCCGAGCGTGGATTTCCCTGCTTTGCCACCGTGTCACACCACCCCGCCAAGTCAGCGTAATGCAAGCTCAGCTATTAACCCCAGAGGCTCTCGGGCGGGAGCCTCGGCCTGCAAGGAAATTGGTTCCCTCCTGTGCCCGAACCCTTTCCGTTTGTCAGGTGTCAGAGGGAGATCTCATCCACGTGGGAGTTTCCTTCGCGCTGCCTCTGAGATACAACAGAGAGACCAGAGGGCAAAAGATGAAGGCGTGGCGCGCGCAGGGGCGTCGGGCATTCGGTGAGAGACGGAGACGTGCCCGCGGGAGACAGCGTGGTGACTGACTTCACTAAACTCCCAGGGGGACGCTGATGTTTTTCATAATCATCATGTCTGGGACTTGTCACTTTGGAGGCTCCCAACGTGTCCGTCTGCCTTTGGAAGAGGAGGTCTCATGGGCCTGGGGGCTGCCTGGGCCAGGGGAGCAGGGAGGGGCCCGGGGCACAGGGAGGGGGTGGCCGTGTGGCACTGTCAGGGACAGAGGGGGCACCGGGGTTGCAGCAAAGACCTGGACATGGTCCCGGGCCTCCACCGCCTGAGGTAGGTCACTTCCCCTGGCGAGCCTCGGTTTTCTCATCTTTCAAATGGGCGATGATTATATGTCAAAATCAGCATCTGCTCTGACAAATGGGCCGGACCTCAGCACCGGTGGCAGTCTTTCCCCAGAACACAGAAGTCAGTGCGCGGGGGGGTTGGACACAGTGGGTCTGTAGGCTGGAGAGGCTAGAATAGGGCGCGCACACGCTAAGAAACCGGCTCCCCCGTCAGCAGGTGAGTGGACTAGAGACCCTGCTCTCCCTTAAGTTGGCTGCTCGCTCGGGCTCAGCCTCAGTGCGGGCAAACAGGGCGGTAGACACTGAGGCTGGGGACAGGACAGACGGGAAGGAAGGAGAGATCACGGGGAGGGAGGAGGCTTCAGAAAGGGGGGGGCAGCCAGTGTGGCCCAGTTGGTTGAGCATCACCCCTTGAACCAGGAGGTCACAGTTCAATTGCCGGTGAGGGCACAGGCCCGGCTTGTGGGGTGTGCGGGAGGCAGGCCATTGATGTTTCTCTCTCATCCATACTTCTCTCTCTCTCTCTCTCTCTCTCTCTCTCTCTCTCTCTCCCCCTTTCCCTTCCTCTCGCTGAAATCAATAAAAACGTATTTAAAAAAATAAAATAAAAAGCAGCAGCAGCAGAAGAGGTGCGTAAGGGAAGGTGGTCAGGCAGAACCAGAAGCCGAATGGAGCTGTCTAGGGCGCCCGCCCACACAGGACCCGCGCCCAGGCCCCTGGCACGTGTCTCTGCGGCCCAGGCGGGGCGAGAGGATGGATGGCCCGGCTCGGCGACGGAGACCAGAAGCCACTCCAGAGGGCGCGTCTCACGTGGTCAGGAATGAAACCGGCAGATGCCCAGAGCTGGCTTGTGAGGCGGCCCCCGGACCCGGCCTGATCCAAAGGGGCCCCAGAGCCACGCTGACGCGGCCACTCCCACAACCGCGTGGCCCTTCAGAGCTAGTGCTGGATCTCAGGCCCGCGCTGACCCCAACAGCAGTGATGGGAAAACAAGCAGAAACAGAGACCCGCGCGCCCGAGGTGGGCTATTTTAGTCCGAACAAACAATCCTGTTTACAGCTCCCACGACGCAGCCTGGTCTTGAGCTGAACGGCGAAGGTCTTCGGCCTCCTTCCCTCCCGCCCAGTCTCCACACAGACACGCCCTTGGCGGCCCCCACGCCCTACCTTCCCGCTGGCGCGTGCCCAAAGCCAACAGGCTGCCTGGCTGCCCAAAACGCCTCCACCCGACACAGTCCCCCCTGCTCCAGATTTCCCGAACCCCTACCCACGGCCGCCAGAATTACCCCGTGCCTCCCCTCCCGCCCCACCCCCACCACACACAGTCTCCCAGCCA
Organism: Eptesicus fuscus; assembly: GCF_027574615.1. Lineage (NCBI taxonomy): Eukaryota > Metazoa > Chordata > Mammalia > Chiroptera > Vespertilionidae > Eptesicus > Eptesicus fuscus. Next base: position 9,937,881 of record NC_072494.1, read on the forward strand.
AACTGTGAGTCCTTCAGAAGGGAAGAGAGAGTAACTAACTGAGCAGCTACTACCTTCCAGCCGTCCCAGTGAGCACTGCACAAGTGTTCTAGCATCGATCCTTACAACAACCCTCTGGGGTAGTCGCCACCATTTTGCCAATAAACACCTGAAGCTCAGAGAGGTTCAGTAATGTGCCCAAGATCACACAGCAGGAAGTGCCCATATCGCAACGCTTTCTTTCTCCTCGGCTGCTTCGATGTTTAGCAGCGGTCGCCAACCTTTCGGGCCTCACGGACCACCGGTTGGCGACCGCGGGTCTGAAGGGTTTCTGAAGACCCCACTGCATTACACGGGGCCAGGCGTGCCTCACTTCGGTACGGCCAAGAGCTGGCCGAGTGCCTGGCAGTAACAGGTGCCGAATGAATGGTATCGAATCGATGAGCAGATGGAGAAATGGGTACGAGAAATGACCCCATTGGATATTAAAGGGCTGAGATAACACCCTTATGTAGTTGCTGGAGAAAGGCAACACAGAGTCAGCATGGCTTTTAGCAACACAAGCGATCCTGGCTGGGGTCCTGCTCTGCAAGGAAGAATCCACCCGTTGGGAGGGCAGCCACGATGGGGACGGAAGGCCAAAGGGGGGCCTGGGGGCGGGGGGGAGACGGAGAAGCAAGTGTCAGGCCAACCAGGGCCAGAAGAGGAGATCAAGACACGGAGCCGACACCGTCCCCAGGGGAGACACGTTCCCATCAGTCGTATCTGAAATACTTCCCCCTCCACTGGCTTGGTTCGTCGTCTAAAATGTCAAAATGAAAAATAAATAAGTAAATAATAAAATAAAATAAAATGTCAAAATGCAGAGGTGGAGGCTCAGAGACGGGGAAGTGTCTTCTGCGTGTGGTTTCCCCGTTGACTTTCCTTTCAACTTCTTTCATTTTTTTTTTTTTTGGTCAAAATACCCCAGCACAGGGGGATTGCTCCCCAATTCCACCCAATCTCATAGGGTGACTCCGGGCCAGGCAGACGGAGGAGACCCTCCGCTCCTTACAATAATTCCTTGGAAGATACCTGACTGACGCAGCCCTTTCCTGAGCCTTACCCTTTCCATCTTCTCTCTCTCCCCCTTTCGCTCTCTCCCTGTGTCAGCCCAAGCTGTCTTTACCGGAGCAACCCCGACCCTGACGCCGATTGCACGTTCCCTGTCCAAGTCCTGGCAGAGCCGGCTCCACACCCGCCCGCCCAGTGGACTCCCATCGTCGTGCCGCCATCACAGGCCCGCGCCGAGACCAGTGCCGCCCTGGAGCCCCCTCCACTCCTCAGGCACAAGGGCAGGCCCAGCCCCTCTTCTGCACTCGGATCTGCAGTCTGGACCTGCGGATGCTGCTTGTGCCTGGAGCCAGTGGGGAGCTGTTTCCCGTGTGCAGGCCCAGCGGGGCCTATTTGCACAGAGCGCTTACCTAAGCAGAGCGGCTCCACGCCCCAGGGGGGCCCCCCCGGACGCTTTCCTGGGCCTCCCAGCGAGGCGCAGGGAGGGAGCTGTGGAGCGCCACTGTTGTCCAAGCCAGTTTTCAGCCTCCAAAACAAGGCCTCCGACGCCAAGCCGTTCCCGTGTTCGTGTCAGCAGGTTCCGAGCCTGAGATTTCCTGGAGGGGCTGCCCCCTCCCTGCAGAACCTATCCCTCACGTGTTTGTGCTCGAGGCCCCGAGACCACGGCTCCGGGTTCCCACTCGGGGCCACAGGTGAAGAGAGGCCGTGATGCCGGGGGCTTGCCAGACGCTGCTTTCTTGTAACCCCTTGGTGCCGGAGGAGAGCCGACCCCCCTTTGTATCTGTTTTAGACCTGGTTTCATTGTAAAGGGCCTCTGACGTCTTAACGATTGGGAAGGTGGTTGAGTACCCCGTTGTCCTTTCGCAAGGACAGTGCCTGTGCTCAATACCTGTTTGAGGAGGAAGGAATTCTGGCTGGTTTTGTTTTTATATTGAGGTCATTGATCTACTTCATGCTCCCAAAGTGTGGCTGGTATAAAAGGTAGAACATCTAGCATGGAACATGGCTTCGGGTTATTTGGTTAGGGGTGTTGGTGAGTAATGTTCATGAATATTAAATACGTAATATTACATTTTTCTCATAAACAAGTGATGCTGGTGGTGGTGATAGAGATGGTGGTGATGGTAATGAGAGTGGTACTGGTGGTGGTGGGGGTGGTGATAGAGATGGTGGTGGTGGTGGTGGTGTGTGGTGTGGTGGTGGTGGTGATAGAGATGGTAATGGTAATGGTGGTGATAGAGATGGTGTTGGTGGTAGGCGTGGTGAGAGAGATGGTGGTGATGGTAGTGAGAGTGGAACTGTGGTGGTGGTGATAGAGATGGTAATGGTAATGGTGGTGATAGAGATGGTGGTGGTAGTGATAGAGATGGTGATGGTAATGAGAGTGGAACTGGTGGTGGTGATAGAGGTGGTGGTGGTGGTGGTGGTGGTGGTGGTGGTGGTGGTGGTGGAGGTGGAGGTGGTGGTGGTGGTGGTGATAGAGATGGTGATGGTGGTGGTGGTGGTGGTGGTGGTGGAGGTGGTGGTGGTGGTGATAGAGATGGTGGTGGTGGTGGTGGTGGTGATAGAGATGGTGGTGGTGGTGATAGAGATGGTGGTGGTGATAGAGATGGTGGAGGTGGTGGTGGTGGTGATAGAGATGGTGGTGGTGATAGAGATGGTGATGATGGTAATAGAGATGGTGGTGGTGGTAATAGAGATGGTGGAGGTGGTGGTGGTGGTGATGGTAGTGAGAGTGGTACTGGGATGGTGATGTTGGCTGAGGTTGGTGGTGGCAGAAGATGAGGAGGGAGAGGAAAAAGAGGAGCGAGGGACAGAGGGAAGGACAATTTCCATCATCCTTGCTCTGGTTCTGAGACCTCCCCTGGCTTGAAAGATTGCCCAAACGGCACCCCTTCCACCAGCCACACCGTTAACTCTGATCTTACCAGCGTTCACAACAGCCAGTCTTTGTGGACAGTGGCAGGATCTGAAAGGAGACGGCACAGCCGCTGCTCCCAGAGCCCCCCCCCCGTGTCAACGGTAGCTCAGAGGCAGTTTCCTCGTCGGTACCATCGGTACCTGCATCACGCGTTAGCTCCCCTTCGCATCTCTAGGTACAAAGAGAAGCCCCAGTGAGGCCCGCAGAGCTCTGTGCTCCAGGCCTGTTTGAGGAGGGAAAGCATGGACTCTGGAGTCCGATGAGGACTCAGATCCCAGGCTTTTCATTTCCTAGGAGTTTATATTCTTTAAGCCTGACTTTCCCCACCCACGAACTGGATCACACCTCCCCGACAGGCTTTGCCGAGTGAGTGAGACGGGACCTGGCGCAGGGCCAGTTCTCAGTAAATGTCCCCTTCTTTGGTGCGGACACCATTTTGAGGGCGGCCCCAAGGCCACACAATAATGCTCGAAGCCGTTTTAGGCTGACTCTCTGCTGCTCCACATCTTAGCTCGCGGCCAGAACAGTAGTTCCTTCCTGCCCTCAACATCTGTCCTGAGCCCCATTTTCATTTACTAAGAATCTTGATTCCTGTGACTTAGGATAACAAAGCTTCAGACAGCAAAACAACGGTTTAAGAGAGAGAAATGTTAACCACGCGATTGGTTTGTTTTTGCAAATGCTGCCCCACTGCTTTGTTTCCCCCTGAACGGACTGACATTCTGCTGACTGAACAATGTGAAATGATTCTGGAACTTTCTTTCTTCACACTGTCAGGATGTTTTGCTTGATGCCTGGCCCACGTTCTCTTTGTTTAAGTCATTCCATTACCTGCTTATGCCGGCGGCTTGCCACCTGAATAAAACATCTAGATGCCACCACTTAAACGTGTTCCTGAAATATTTACACACCATAGTCATGACTTCATTTAGTCCGTCCTACACGTATTTCATTTTCCTTTTGAAACAAGTCCTCTTCTCCCTGAATCAGTTATTTCCCCTTCTGAAAATGTCCCGAAGTTGCTTTCACCTTAAGATAATAAGATGCACCCGGCCGGTGTGGCTCAGTGGTTGAGCGTCGACCTATGAACCAGGAGGTCACGGTTCGATTCCCAATCAGGGCATGTGCCTGGGTTTCGGGCTCGATCCCCCGTGTGGGGCGTGCAGGAGGCAGCTGATCAATGATTCTTTCTCATCGTTGATGTTTCAACCTCTCTCCTTCTCCCTTCCTCTCTGAAATCAATAAAAAGTATACTTTTTAAAAATTATATTAAAAAAAGAAGGACATGCCCCTAAGTGGACTAGTATCAAACCGACTCTACAACGGAGTTGTTCTGGAACCTGGGGTGAGTCTTTCACTCGCAGATTCTCTGAGTCATCACCGGAGATGCCGACTCACGGTTCGGGGATACGGAGTCCAGAACGTGCTTTAACCACCCACGCCCCACACACAGTGCCCAGGTGACCTGGATGTGGGCTCCCCGGAGACCACGGGGAAGCAGCGCCACATCACGGTTTGGAGGGTCGAGTGCAATACCAGCCACGAGGCCCTGCTCTCCCCCTTGCAGTCACGTGCAGGCCTGTCTCCCTGGGGTCACAGCCGGGTCCCCTTGACCGGAGCTGGAGCGCTCTCAAGCCCTCGGGCATGCCCACTTCGTCTTGCTTTATGACTGCAGATGACTAAGCGCATCCAGTAGAGACAGACTTTGCCAGGTGCATTTCTAGAAGGCTCTCCCACTTCCCTGTCTGTGGGTTCTGGTGTAGGGGCAGGGGGTTGCTGAAAGCTGATGTCCCTACCACCCCATGTTCCTAGAAATGTAGCAATTTTGCATCCTCTATGAATATTATTCAGATTTATTTTTAATAAAAATATAATAATAATAATAATTCTTTCTATTTCTGCAGCACATTGTGGTTCACAAAACACCTTCAGTCTGCACAGCAGCGCTGGGGTGGTGAGCAAGCCAGGCATCCTGCTTCCATCGGACCGATGGGGAGTACTCGGGGAGAATAAGAAACTTGTCCGGGGAGGTAGACAAAGTGCACAGGGGACCCAGCCCTTAGAGCGACGGATTCTGTCACCATCTCTAGCTGAAGGTCACACTTTTCCGGACTGTTGTATTACCCGATCTCTAGTCTTTGAACATTGTCCACTAACAAATACTGTGTTTGCTCCATGAAGGGATCTGTTAATCAGTACAGCTATTTGAAATGCGCAGGGGATGTTTAAGTAGTGTATTTTTTAAAATATACATACATATGTATATATATGATTGATTTCAGAGAGGAAGGGAGAGGGAGAGAGAGACAGAAACATCAATGATAAGAGAGAATCACTGATCGGCTGCCGCCTGCACGCCCCTCACTGGGGACCAAGTCCACAACCCCAGCATGTGCCCGGACTGGGAATTGAACCTTGACCTCCTGGTTCATAGGTCGATGATCAACCACTGAGCCACACCGGCCAGCTAAGGGGTGTATTTTTAATCTACCCTTTAATCATTGCATCGGTGCTGCCCACGATTGTATAATAGCTCTTAATTCCTCTCCGTTTTACTTTGGAAGCTGAACATACAAGGCAGGGGCGGGGGTCCAGCCCCCAAGCAATGACTTGGCACAGGGACCCATTGGCAGGAGAGGGAAGAGGAGGAGAAGCTACCAGTTCCTGGACAAGGCCTAGGCCTGGGTCTAGCTTCCCAGGCTACTATCAGCCAGTAGATCATAATTCAAGTACATACGTATTGGATACTACCTCTACCCAACGTTCACACATTAGGTAATACTAAAAGAATATAAAAGGAACATATAAGAGAATCCAGGTGCTGAGTACACTGGTGAGTCCTCTCACCTCCATTCATTCATTCCCTCACTCATTCCCTCATTCACTCCCTCACTGAATAAAGGTTTTACTGAGCACTCACTGTGAGCCACGCACTGAACCGGGAACGGGGCTGCCGCAGTGGAGGGACTGACTCATGAAGCAAAGAGCCCAGTGGGGTCACACAAGGGCCCTGGCAGTCCCAGGCAGCGGGACCAGTGCAGGAGGAGGGGGGTGGGGAGATCTGGCTGCACTTGCATAGCGGGCGCTCTCTTCTTGCACGGACAGTGGGTTATTGGGGGGGCCTGCAGGGAGCGTGCCGAGGGCATGGCCTCAGACCCCTTGGCACACCGAGGACAGGAGGGAGTCATGACTTCACACGGGTAGTTCCCTCTGCTGAAATAGTTTCCTCCCCGCCCGACTACCCGACCCCCATTAGCTTAATTCTGGGACTCAGCACTAGTCAGTTTGGCTCAGTGGATAGAGCGTCGGCCCACCGACTGAAGGGTCCCAGGTTCGGTTCTGGTCCAGGGCATGAACCTTGGTTGCAGGCTCCCCGGCCCTGGTTGGGGTGAGTGCAGGAGGCACTCCATCGATGTGTCTCTCTCACATCCATGTGTCTCTCTCTCTGTGTCTCTCCCCTTCCCTTCTACTCTCTCTAAAAGTCGATGGAAAAATACCCTCGGGTGGGGATTAGCAAAAAATAAATAAATAATCATCGCCCCTCCCGCATCTCCCCAGTGGGCTGTTAGATCATCTAGGTCAGGGCCCATGTATCCGCCTCTGAGCTCCTTGCACGAAGGAAAGCCCGCCACACAACAGGAGCGTGAGAAACGTGTGACTGCACACATGAATGAATGCCTCTAACCTACAGTAGCTGGTGGATAGCAGGTGGGAAGTCGGACAGATAAACAAAGGAACCCTTGGCAAACAATTAGGCACAAAGTATAAACTCATGCAGCGCCCCCCTCCCCCCAGTCTATTCACGGCGCCCCTCCTTTACCCAGCACACCCGTTCCTGAAGGTCGCAGACTGCCCCCAGCACACCCGTTCCTGAAGGTCGCAGACTGCCCCCAGCAGGCCTGAAGTGCGGGTATAGGCTGGGTATGTTTACCTCCCCTAAGGAGAAAAGGATCGCTAATGGCATTATCCCACCCTGATAAAGAGTAAATCCTTTTGGAACTACTAGGGGCGGAGTCTGTTAGAAAGGCGGAGTGAGTCTGCGTAGGGAAGTTTCCAACAAAAAGCTGCTCAGTTGCAAGGGGAACACCCAACAGGGCGGGATGACGGGGCGGCAGGCGGAGGCCTAGAGCGCAGGGCAGATTCTATCTTTAGTTGCATTTCTGTTAGTTTGTGTGCAGGGTCAGAGTCTATCTTTAGCTACATTTTTGTTAGTTTGTGGGGGGGTTAATTTTGATTTTTAAAAATACAGTATCAATGCAGCAATTGCTCTCCTTGGCATTCCCCAAAGGAGCTGAAAACATGTCACGCAAAGCCCTGGGCACAGGTGCTCAGAGTAGGTTTATTCATAACTGGCAAAAGCTGGCCACAACCAGGCTCCCCTGCGGTCGGCGGGTGGGTACGTAACCGGCGGCCCCTCCGGACGGTGGGATATTATCCAGCACGAAAAAGGGATGCCCACAGAACGAGCTGGCGGGGAACGCCCACTCCCCTACCAGTTTCAAGCCAACGGCACTCGGATCGATCCCCATGACGCCCTGTGGTGCCCGGGGAATGCCATCTGCTCCAGGGCAGACAGGTCAACAGCCACAGGTCAACAGCCAATCCCAGAGAGTGCAGCTGGCCCTCCCGAGCCCAGCTGGAGAGGCCCACATCCGTTCGGGGAATCCGGGCCAATCAACCGTGATTCCAAGTCACCCTCCCCAGAAAAGCGGGTGAATAAACCTTCCAGCGATGCCCACAGCGAGGACCCCCATCTCTGCGGACGGCCGAGCCCGTGCGTGGCGCTGGGCCGACGGGCCGTCTGCCTGCAGCTGCCGGACCCCAGGGAAATGGAAGGAAGGCTTCCGGAGATAGAACTTACTGCAGAGAACAGGCGAGAAAAAACACCAAGGTGACATCAAGCCCTGAGCCCCGGAAATCGGGGGGGCATGCCCCCGTTAACAGAAAGAGGCCGAAGGAGGAGGTCTTGGGAGGAGGGGTCAGTTCTGTGCGCGCCCACTTGTAACGCATAATGGCTTCTATTTCTGGAGACTTGGTGTATGGTGGCATGGGGTGTCATTCTTACAAAAGCCCAAATATAGACGAGGACACGGACGCCCAAAGAAACCAAATAACTTGGCCAAGGTCGCATCCCACAGCTAGGAGGTGGCAGAGTTAGACGGCGGCAAAAGCAGGTCCGCTGGACTCAGAGGCGTGATGACAGAGATGTCGACGACAGCATTGCGGGGAGGGGGGGGGGAGGGGCGGGGGGTGACAGCTGTGCGGGTGGCAGGTGGGTGCTTGGGCAGCAGGACCACTCCGGAAAGGACATGTCGAACCACTGAGCTGTACATCTGGAACGGAGGCCGAAGAACACTGAGTGCCCACTCAGTTGAAAACATTTAAAAAGACGTGATTGATTTGTGCTCTAGCTTCAAAGGAGTCCTCAGACCCAAGATAAAGGAAGTGAGATAAGGGGAGGGAGGCCTCGAAGCAGCGAGGCAGGAGGAGAGCGGGGGAGGGGGGGGGGAGGAGAGAGAAGCCAAGGTAGCCGAGGGCGGGCCCTAATAGCTCCTCGAGGTGATAAAGAAATGCAGGCGCTACAACTGGCTGTGAGTGGAGTTTATTGGTCTCGCATCGCACATGTGTGTGTGTGTGTGTGTGTGTGTGTATCTTATATAATAAAAGGCTAATATGCAAATCAACAGAACGGCAGAATGACTGGTCGCTCTGATGTGTGCTGACCACCAGGGGGCAGACGCTCAATGCAAGAGCACTCCCACAGGGGGAGCACCGCTCAGCCAGAAACCGGGCTCATGGCTGGCGAGCGCAGTGGTGGTGGTGGGAGCCTCTCCTGCCTCCGTGGCGGTGCTAAGGATGTCCGACTGACAGCTTAGGCCCGCTCCCCCTGAGGGCTCTCAGACTGCAAGAGAGTGCAGGCCGGGCTGAGGGACCCCCCTGAGTGCACGAATTTCGTGCACCAGGCCTCTAGTGTGTGTGTGTGTGTGTGTGTGTGTGTGTGTGTGTGTGTGTGTGTGTATTGATTTCAGAGAGGAAGGGAAAGGGAGAGAGAGATAGAAACGTCAATGATGAGAGAGAATCATTGATCTGTGCCTCTTGCAGGCCCCCCCACTGGGAATCAAGCCCACAACCTGGGCATGTGCCCCGACCGGGAATCGAACCATAATCTCCTGGTTCATAGGTGGATGCTCAACCACTGAGAGCATCCTTTTTACAGGAAACCAGCCCCTTTTTACAGGAAACCGAAGCCCGAGACACGTACTGCCTCCCCCAGGTCCCCAGGCTGCTCTGCAGGCAGAGCCAGGACCGGCTCAGGCCTAACCATTCCCATACGCTGCCTCGCTGAGGTCAGCATCGCCACGGCCCACGGCGCTGGACACAGCTGTGGTCACCCCGTCCAGGGACTCAGCACCCCCCACCCCGCTGACCCTCTTCGTGGTGTGGCTTGGAGAAAACCTGCCTGGTCACGTGAGCTCCGGAGGAATGGAAAATTCCAGGTCAGTGAACAACACCCCAGGTGTCCTGGTCAGCCCTGCCTTCCGAGCTCCCGGGCCCTTCCGTCCCACCACCGGTTAATGTTTCACTCGGTGAGACTTTAGGGAACAAAGAACACGCAGCTGGCCTCGCGGGGCCAAAGGTGGGAGGCCGAGGCGCCCGCACCGCTCGTAAAGAAGAACAAGTGCACTTTGGATAAGACCCGGAGGCGGCCTCCGCGAACAACTGGGGAGGCTATTCCTAGAAAAGCGTGCTATTTGGGTCTCCCGGGCATCGGCATGCGGTTCACGGACGGCCGCCGCCCGCCCCGCACGTGTGCGTCACGCTCCGTTCACGAGCCAGGAGTGGCCGGGGCAAAGGCGACTGCTGCCCTGGGCCCGCGGAGGGGACCGGGGCCAGGAGGGCCATTCCCAAGGGTATCTCCTGCCCCTGGCACGGCGGGCTGAGGATCGAGAGAGCACGTTTGTAAAACCAGCCTCACTCCTGGTCCCGTGGTACGAGTGGTCCCTTACTGTCCCGGCTCCTGAGCAAACATGGGAGACACTCTGCCACCCCTCCCCGCCCCCCAGGAACTGGTAGCTGGACACCAAGACCCCCCTGTGGCCCAGGCTGCCCTCTGACGTCTTGTGTTTCCCAGCTGAGAAAGCCAATCAGGGCACAGGGAGGGCAGCTCCCAGATGTCACTGTGCCCACGCTCACCGCTCCCTGGCCACCGTGTTCCAAGCGTGGGTGCTGTGGACTCAAGGGCCGGGGCTGTGTGAGAGCTGAGGGGTACGGGTGGTTCGCCCCCTGTCCCCTCCCCCCCGGTAGATGCCACCCCCAGTCCTCCTTCCTGCTGTGCAGTTAGGCACAGTTCTGGCCTGGTCCTGAGGTGAGCATATGCCGGATGCAGGGTCTGTTCTGGGCCCCCCGCATCCAAGGAGCTCTGAAGGGGACTCCCGGGCCCCGCTGGAAAGCCAGCACCCCCCACAGTGGCCCTGAGAGCTCACACCCACCCTCACTCGGGACAGGTGCCGAATCAATGGGGTCGACGTGACATGTCCCATTGGAGGACCGAGTTTCGTATCTGAATCACCATGACGACACGATGGACGTAGGCTTGACCATCTGACGCATTTGAAATCCACACTCATGGACATACGACGGCCGATGTCAGGGATGCTGGGGCTGCTGCGAGGTCCCCGTTCGAGAAGCTGGTACCCCGTTTGGAAGTGGTGCTCCGTGAGCAAAGATGATGCCTGGGTAGAGGAGGCGGCACTGGAGCCGCCTTCCCAGGGGAAGGGGAGGCCTCCCGCTGAGTCAGTGTTCCTTCAACATCTACGGCACCTACTGTGTGCCGGCCGCGTCCTCACAGAACACAAGGCACAGATGCGCCCTGCGTGGCGGGCTCCGTCTCGTGGGGCGCAGGCACGTTCGCAGGGACCTGTCCCCGGGGGTGGGCCTGGCTCCAGAAGGACCCTGAGCTCTGCGGGGAGGAAGCGGACAGGCCCGCCAGAGCCCAGAAAGGGAGGACGAGGCCAGGGAAGGCCTCCCCGACGGGGTGTTTGCAGGACGGACGGACGGATCCAGGTGGACGATAAAGTGTTCCAGGCCAGAGGACCGTGACGAAGGCACCGAAGCCACAGCGCTTAGGGAACGGAGCCTTCCCCCTGCTCCCGGGTCGGCCGGGGGCGCGGGGCGTTCGCCTTCGGCTGGGGATGGGGCGTTCGCTTCTCTCTAACAAGTCCGCTTGTCTCCAGGGCTCTTCCTGTCTGCACATCGCTGCCCCGGTCCATTCCCCGTCAGCCCCAGGTCCCGACCTGGGTGAGCAGGCGCCCTGGTGCAAAGCTGGGCCCACAGCACGGCCAGGGACCCCTTGGGAGCCTGGCAGGAGGCCAGGCCTGGCCAGACCCTGAGGACTGAGCAGCTCAGTGTGGACAGACCCCCCCTCTCGCTCCTCCCCCCGGCATGTGACTGTGAACCTTATCGTCGTAAAAGCTGTAGAAATGCCAAATGTTAACCTTATTAAAGTCACACGATTCTGGCCTTGGCAACCCTAATAGGACCTTCTTTATAAGTCAGTCTCTAGGGCGGGAGTCCTTGAACAGCCCAAGGTCTGTCAGGGTCCGGGAGGGTGACTAATGCCTCCAGGGACTGGAGCCAGCCCCCCACGGCTCCCCCCCTCCACGTCCCTCCCTCCCACCCCCCACCCCCCAGCCCCCGCCGGCTCTCGTGGCCTTCCATAAGGGCCTCCTGTTTCGTGACGAATGGAAACAGAAATTTCCACTCTCCTGGACCCTGGGAAGAACACACGCGTGTGCCCTACAGCGCTCGCCCGCCGCCACGGCCTTTTCCTCGGGATTAATGAAGCGCGGTGGAATTTTTAGCTGTTGTTGTAATGATTAAATGTCAAATCAATATCGCAGGCGAGGCCAGCAGGAAAGGGATAGGCGAGCCGCCCTGGGGGAGGGGGGAGAGGAGGCGAGGAAGGGGAGAGAGGACACGAAGCCAGACAAGGAGATGGGAAGAAAAGGAAGAAAAGGAAACAGAGGAAGTGGGGGCAGCTCGGCGGAGCGAGTTCCCAGGAGCGGTTACCAGCATCGGCTCGGCGGAGGTCATGCCTGGACCCTCACAGGTGGAGGGAAGGTGTGGGCTTCTTCCCCAGAGAAATATGCACAAGAGAGACTGTGTTTCCAGGGTCTGCCCGTCCACGCAGCCCCCAGACCTGCATCAGAGCAAGCAACACCGCCTGTGCTCGGCTGACGGCGTCCCAGCAGCCAGCACAGCACACGGCCCCCTCCGTCAGCACCCTCCGCCATGCGAGGCCTCCCAGACACAGGGGTGGGGCGGCGACGGTGGCGTCAGCATCCTCTTGGCTGGGCCCCCACCTTGTCCTACAAGAGCGGGACCCTCTCCTCCCACCCCGATTCTCCTCTGTAACAGCTCAGGCAGCACCTCGGAGACCTGTGGGTTCGGATCTGGGCACCTCCATGAAGCGGGTGGTGGAGGGTCCGGCCTTCGAGGTGTGAAAAGGGCAGCGTCTGTGATCAACAGGGTCAGACGAGGGAGGCCTGTACGTTGAGATCGTTATAAAGTCAAAGGAAGTTGGAAAACATATAGGAAGAGATAAACAACGTGTGTTACACACACACAGTAGGATGCCATTCAGCCCTCAAGAGGAGGGGGACTCGGATGCATGCTACAACATGGATGAGCTAAGTGAAAAGCCAGACACTAAAGAAGCCGTGTTATGTGACGCCGCTGGCATGAGGCACCCCGAGCAGGCAAACCCGCAGACAGGTAAGAAGAAGGGGGGTTGCCAGGGGCACGGGGAGTTGTTTAAGGGACACGGAGCCTTCGCATGGAAAGATGAGAAGGTTCTGGAGGTGAATGGGGGTGATGGCTGACAACAATGCGAATGTGCGTAACGCCACCAGACGATGGAATTAAGTCAACTATGTAAAAATAGATTAAATTGTACATTTTGTTATGACATATTTTGCCACCCCCCAAAATGTGCACCCTTAACCCAGCCATCCCCATGGTAACACTCTGCATAGCTATTAAATGCTGTCAAAACCGGGAAATGGCGACGTAGTGCTGAGTCAGACTCCACTGGTTTTGCAAGCACTCGTGTGTGTGTGTGTGTGTGTATGTGTGTGTGGTTGTATGCAGTTTTATCTCTTGCGTAGCCACCAGCACATTCCAGACCCATAACTGTGTCATCCCATGAGGCTCCTTATAGCCCCGCCCACCCCCTCCCCACCAGCTCCTAAGTCCTGGCAACCCTTCATCTATTCATCATAATTTTGTCACTTCTAGAACGTTCCATCAGTGAAATCATACTGTCTGCAACCGTCCGAGACTGGTTTCACGTGGCCTAACTGCCTAGAGGCCATCCACGCTGGTGCGTGTATCGATAGTTTGCTCCTTGTTTTTATTGACTAGTTTTCCATAATCCAGATGCAAATCCCTGCTTACGCTTTCACACCTATGATTAACTCATTAGCTATTCAACTCTTTGTCCACTTTAAGACCACTGGTGAGTGGACTTGACGGCCGGGGTCCCTGCGGGAGTGGCCATCGGGGCTCACGGCGCGTCCCGGCCCCCAGCCGCCCACCCAGCTGTAGTCTGGGCCACAGGCTGTTTCCTTAGGGACAGAGGCCCTGTGGGGTGAGCTGTCTGACCTGCTGACCTTCTCCCGTGGGGACCCCTGTGACTGACAGGGGGGATGCTGCTGCGGGAACCCCCTCCTCCCCGCCGTGAGAGCCGAGACTGCCTGGTGGCTGCACGGACGCGGGCAGCCGGGGCTCCTTTAAGAAGGAAGGTGACCTCCAGGAACCGGTGTTTAAAATGCCATGTTGCTCCCCACTCTCAGGAGGGAGCTTTGACACGTGCGCCACCCACTGCAGCCTTTTAACGGTTTCCCCGCCTGTCGAGCCCGACCTGGCACCTGGGCCGGGCCCGGGCCTGGGCCTCGCACAGAGCTGGACCCCGCACAGACCGGCTCCAAGGACCAAGGTCAGGGCCGGCAGTGAATCCTGCAGCGGCTGGCGGAGTGACTGAGGCCGAGGGGCCGCATTAGGGGGGTTTCAAAGGTCACCCAGTGTGGGGAGCAAGATGCCATTCCATGTAGAAGCCCTGCTTCCTTGTCTGTGACAGCAGGTGGGAGCCAGTAAACACCTCACTCCAGCTCTGCCTGCCCCCCTCCCCGCACCACAGGGTGGGGTGGCAGGCAGGTGAAAGGGCGCTGGGGTGTGGGGGCTGGGGGGGTGCAGTCCGGGGGACTCCGAGCACAGACAGGACTAAAGCTGCCCAGAAAACAAACCAAAAGAGGCACCTGGGCCTTTCCTCCATGTCCCCTCCCCACATCCAGGCCTTTGCCTCCCTGCCTGCCTCTCCTCGCCATGGCAACCTGGGAAGTCTGCGTGTCTCCTCGATGGAGGCCACGACCAGCCAGGCCCCAGCATCCCTGAGACCGCCTGGAGGCCCCGGACGCTGGGACTGTCCCCAGCAGCGGCCGTCCTCCTGAGAGAAGGGCAGGGGAACGGCTGGAGCCGGCCCGGGAAGGAAGCTGTCGGACACACGGGCTCTTTGACAAGAACAAAGGCTCGGCCCGCCCCGGGATCCGATCCGATGGGGACAGCTTCCAGACGGGGCGAGGCACGCCCGTACCCCGTTTCCATGGGAATCGTTTTGTGAGGGGCTGCAGGGTCAGCGAGGAGCCGGCCCCAGCCCCGTGTGTGCCTGCCTCCCAGGTGTCTCCCCGCAGTTATACCGCGTCCCCTGCCGGGCAAGAGTCCGGCCCTTCTTTCCCATCCACACCGGCTGCGATTGGAGGCCCCGGGTCTTAGTAACCAGGTTGCCGTGCATCCCAGCGAGGATCTGGTTTGCCTGGCACACTCCAGGGCACAAACTCACAAACTCCATCTTCACGGGCCATTATCTGGTGGTGGCCGGAGACGGCCCCCACGCCTGGCCCGAGTCCTCGCAGGTGGACGATGGCGCCTACAGGTGGAAATCACCAAGTGCCAAGAGCCTATGTAGACCCGGAGACCCGGGGTAAGCAGCTCCAGCAAACGCACGCGCTGGCCGCGGGGCAGGAGTCGGCAGGATCCCGCCGGCAGGGCCCGTTTCATCGGGAACAGAGCCGGGCCTGCATTCATCTGTCACCAGCAGAATGTCGATAGGAACCCCCCGAGCAGGACAGACTTTGACGTGAGGAGGGATGGGTCACTCAGAAAACCTGAAACGTGGAACTCAGAGAAGTCTGCATTTCTAAGCACCAATAACTCCTCCTGACTGGGGGGCAGGAGAGCTGGTACCTGTCCCATCCAGACTGTCCCCCAGAACGGTGCTGCGATCCCTCCTCACCCTTCAAGTCCACGCTCCCATTTCCCCCTGGACAACGCCATCGGAGCCGGGTCCCGCCTGCCATTCCCACCCGGGCAGAGGGACGGCGGGGGGCAGATCCCCGGGCAGGGAAGAGTGTGGCCCTTCGAGGCACTGGGAGAAGGCGGGGTGACCGCCACAGTGGGTGCTGGGGAAAGCGGGACCGTTCGGGGCATCCACAGGACCAGTCCGTGCAGAACTTGGGGGCCACGGCGAGAGTGTGCCCTCTCCCCAGTGTCCGGGGGAGAAGCCGCACGTTTCTGCCATTGGTTTAAGCAACGCTTTCTGCTCAGTCAAGTCAGCGTGCGGGCTGTGTTGGCGGAGCCTGGCTTCCGGGCTGGCAGGTACTCGGAGAAGAAGGGAAGCAGGTAGCAGATGAGCCAATCACCACGGGGCTCGGAATGAGGAACGCACCTGCCCCTGCTGTCCTCCTGCTCCTCCGTGTCAAGGTGGCTGCGGCGACCCTGCCCTGCCCCACCCTCCTCTGGCCGCCCTCTTGGCCGCCCCACCCTTCCCTGGAACACAGAGTTCTCTGCCAAGGACTCCGGGAGGCCGGCCCAGGTGCAGGATGCGAGGCTGCAGGTGCGGTGTGGGAGAGAGGGAGGGAAGCGGGAGGGAGGGAGAGGCAAGAAGAAAGGGGGACCTGTGGGGTTTCCCCCTCACACCTTCTGCCCTCAGCTCTGATAAGAAGCAAAGATGAGCAGGTTTTACAAAGGAAAGGAAATGAGACCCCGTCTGTGGGGTTCGCTCAGCCCTTGCCATCCTGCCTGACGCCCGCGTGGCCCCTCTCCGGCAGCACCCCACCTGCGGCAGCACGCACCCTGGACAGCGCCCACTGTGCGCCAGGCAGACACCCTGCAAGAACTGGGACCAGGAGTCGAGGTGGCCAGCTGTCCTCGTTGCCGGGGACAGGGGTTCCCCAGGATGCGGCCCTTCCAGGGCTCAGACCAGGGCCGTCCCGGGTGAACTGAGACAGTTGGTCACTCTAGCCGGGGTTGACCGTCCAGTAGAGTCAACGGTCAAGGTCATTCGCACAGTGTGGCTTGCGGGGAGCGGCTGGTAGGAACAGAGCGAACCCTTCCATCTGGAGGCACCCTTCTGGGCACTTAGCTCCCTTTTTCTGAAAGGACCCTGGTATGTCCCCAGGATGCCACCCCGCCACGCCTGAGCCCTGAGGATGGGCAGGGAGGGTGTGGAGACTGTGGCGTCTCCAGTGTTTGCTGAGGTTGCTCTCATCTGTGGAGCTGCGGGAGCCTGTCCGTGGGCTCTGCCGGCCAAGGTCAGCTAAGGACAGGCTGATTAGCTGGCCCCTCTGGGCCTTTCTCTTCGTGACACCGCCTCTGGCGCTGAACAAAGGTGCCTCGTTTTGCTTCCACACCGAGTGTTGAGCGCGAGGGTGCTGCCACCTGCTGGCCGCAGGGGCTGTTTTCAGGAGGGGAGCCCTCGCCGCAGGCCACAGCACAGCCTCACACAGGCCCTGGGTCAGGCCTCTGGGAACAGCGTCCGGGACGCCCTCAAAGGTGCACCTGGATGCACACTGGGGGGCTCCCAGTGCTTTCCCACGCTCATGCCAGCCACGGGCTCCCAGAATCCCCAGCCAGCACGGGCACTCTTTTAGCGACAACCCTCTGGGCCCGGCGGTGTGTTGCCGCTGGCTGTATCAGCATTCATTATGAAATATTCAGGAATTTTACAAGCTGCAATGGCAACTGGAAATCGGCCATGGTGGGAGCATTTACACCACCGACATGGGCAAAAGCTCAAATTCGAGCTCTCCCTGTGCGCGCGCCCCCCCCCCCCTCCGCTCCAGTGGATTTGTCAGCACGCCCCGCAAAGCCCCCGTCAAACTTCAAATACCGTCACCGGGAGAGGGACCCCGCCCGGGAGCCGGGTTTTCTCGGATCACCCAAGTGTGGAAGTGATGTCATCAAGACGAGGTATTCTGCTGAGGGGGAGTTTGTGGGGAAGGAGAAAGTCTAAACTCCCGAAGCCCAGCTGACGAAGTCGGAGGTAAGGGCCCCGGCACCAGAAACCCGAGCTGAGTGACAGCGCTTGCCCTGCTGTGACAGTGAGCACGTGGCCTCCCCTCCTGAGCGCCCAGTTTCCCTGCCGGCGAGTGGGGGACCGTGGCAGCCCCCGCAGGGACGGTGGCCGGGAAGTGATGTGTTTGAGTGCCGAGAACGGCGCCAGGCACAGAGTAAGCAAGCGCTCAATGCCTGATCAATAGCATCGGCTATTGATTAGAGCCGCAGCGTCAGCAGGCACGGATCCCGTCGAGCCATCTCCCCGCCTCGACCAGCTTCACCTCCAGGCGTCTTCCCAGGGCTGGGCGGCGAGGATGGCCTCCCCGACTCCTCCCAGCGGCCAACCTCTGCCATCAGCCTCCCTGCAGGCTGCGCGGTCCCCAGAACCAAGTATCTCCTCAAATGAGACAGAGAGGGAAAAGGCGGCACCTGAATATAGAAGCGCGAGGATGCAGGCAGCAGGTAGGCACCTGTGACCCGAAGGTTTCCTGCGAGTGGGTTCCTGGGCAGCCACGCTGTCCCGCGGGCAGGACGCCCCCCTGAGTGCAGCTACAAGACCTGAGTCCTCTCAGCGCACCGCCTCTAACCAGCAGGAAAACTCTATTTTCCAAAAGCCTGACACTTCTGGTCACAGACGGACTGGCCACATGTGGCCCTGGGACCAAGGCTGACACGGGAAATGCAGAAAGTGTCTGTTCAGAGTGGGGGCAGGAGGCGTGTGTCTAGATCTGAATCAGCCTCTACGTTTAAGGAAGGAAACAGGTTTTGGGGAGAGGACCCACAGTGGTCAGTTTGGCCGAGCTGTCTCACATCCTGGCTTGGGGCACTTCCGGGCGACACCCCGACCCCGGCCCGGGGTAGCTGCTCTGTGAGTCGGGGCAGGGCGGGGGCCTGGATTCCTCGGCCATGTTCTCTGCAGCCTCCGTGCCGCGTCAGCCCTCACATCATGCTTGGAACTCCCTCCCTGGTCCCCAGGGACCTCCCCAGTGTCCCTCCTCCCCAGGCCTGGTCTCCCTGACGGCCAGCCCGGCATGGCCACCCTCCGGGTCACTGTCAGAATCCCTCGTCTCTCCCACACCCCTGCTCCAGGATCTGTGGTTTCTAGTTCCTTCCCCCAAGTCCAAATGCCTTGAATCTGCAGACTGCCTGGGACCAGGCCTTCGCCGCGCTGCTGAGCTCAGCCCCCTCGCAGCCCACAGCTCCGGCGGGGAAGGGCTGGGTGCCCTGCGGTGTGGCCTGTGCCCCTGTCCCCCTGCTGTTCCCGTCTCAGCCTGTCTCCATCCCCCCCCCGCCTCCCGGCTAGAACTCTTCTCACGCTCTGCTTCCCTTGGGCTCAGACCGCAAGTCGTTCCGCGTTCCCTCCCAGACTATGAGCTTCCACGGGGCCGGGGCCATGCTCTCTTGCTCATCTTTTCCCTTTTTTATTATATTTTTATTGATTTCAGAGAGGAAGGGAGAGGGAGAAAGAGATAGAAACATCAGTGGTGAGAGAGAATCATTGATCGGCTGCCTCCTGCACGCCCCACACAGGGGATGGAGCCCGCAACCCAGCCACGTGCCCTGACGGAAATCGAACCGTGACCTCCTGGCTGGTTCATAGGTCAACGCTCAACCCCTGAGCCACTCCGGCTTGGCCTCCCCTCTTCTTCTTTTTTAAAGCCGGGTGGTGGGGGGGATTGAAAGGGAACTTTAAGTTACGTAGACACACCATTCTTTTTCACTAAGGGCCCTCCGACCCAGCGGGGCCAGGGGGCTGTCCCAAGGTCACCTGGCCCGCGTGCCCGGGGCACCCAGGCTGTCTCACCTCCCAGCCGACTATTTCTCTGCTCCGCCACCCCAGCTGCCAAGTTAGACCCCTCGAGTCCCAAGGTCACGTCTGAGGTCGCGGAAGTCACGCCCAGGTCTGTGTGTTTGTTCTGACGCCTGCCTTCACGGAAGGTCAAACCCCATCTGTCTTTCCCTCCGTTAGCCAGACGGTCCCTTCTCTGTGACTGTGACCTTTCGTCCCTGGGAAAGTGTCCAAGTGGCTTTTCCCACTTCCTGGGGGGTCTACGTGCCCCTGGGTCCCCGGGGCCCCTCCGGCTGCCACTGGCTAGATTTGATTTCACAGATAAGACTGGGCCACCCCCTACGGAAAGGCCCTTTTTTGTGGATGGCAAGGGGGTCACTCGGTTTATGGCATTCATTAGGCCGCCTGCCCCACCCCCCACCCCCGCCCCCGAGTCGCGAGGTGAAGGCCTGGGGCGAATGCTGACGGACGGGAACATGGAGCACCGAGCTGAACCGCGTCCGTGCTCATTCCAGCCCCCTTCACCTCCCTGCGCGGGTGAAGGTCACCGCAGCCCCGGCCGCCGGTGACTCACGCCAGGACCAGGGCATGTGACGAGAACCTGGCTCGCTGGACGGCTGGCCGGTGGGCCGAGACAGGGGTGCCATTGTTCAGGGAAGATGCAGGAAGTCACACATCCGGAGGCAGCTGTGCGTAGTCCCGGCTGGAAGGGAACCCAGCTCCCCCGCGGACCAGGCTGTGTGCGCGTCCCGAAGGGCCCTCGGAGGACTTCTGGAATATTCCCTTCCTCCCAGTCTGCCGGGGCCGGGAGGGGCAGGGACCCTATTCCTGGAGGCCTGCCGAATGCCGGGTGCGTTACCGGTGGCCACGTTTGGTCCCACCCTCCCTAAGCCCCTTGAGATCATCACCATCCCCCCCCCACCCCCTTACAGATGAGGACAGCGAGGCCCACGGGCGCTGAGGAGGCTGGCCGGGCCCTGCAGCTCCTCAGCGTCAGGCCCGAAGTGAAGTTCCAGTGTCGGAAGGTCCTCCTGTCCATGCAGGTGCCCAGGTTTCCTCAGAGACAGCGCTCGCGGCTACGCACTGGAAGTTTCTGGAAGCTCTCACTGCCTGCAGGACCGCCTCAGCTCTGACCTATCTCCATCGAGGTCCCTTTCGAGACCTTAGCAAACGCCACTGTCCCCGGGAGAGACGACCCCTCTCTCCTGGGCTTTGCTGCTGGCGTGGCCTGCACACACAGCCGGCTCGGCCCACAGAACCTGCACGTGTGTGTGTGTGTGTGTGTGTGTGTGTGTGTGTGTAGCAACGCGGACCTGTCCTCGGAACCCCGCAAGGGCCAGGCGGGGCCTCTGCCTTGGCTGAGCCCCGAGAAGGCTTAGCACCACGCCACCCGAGCAGCTGGGGGACCCTGTCCCGGACGGGCACTGGCTGGTTCTCAGGAGAGGCCGCGGGCGCCTGTGGTTCCTTTAAGCAGGAGGCACAGACACCCCGCCCGGCGTTTGCTCTGTCCCCGGCCCAGCCTCACCGCACACCGAGGCTACGACCCCCTCCCCCACGCTCTGGGGGCTCCGAGGGGACCGTCACGGCCTTCACTAAGTCCCTGCCTCCGCCACTGCCAGCCTCCCCTTCCCTCAGTCCTTGCCCAGCCTGGGCGCTCACTCCAGCTCTGCCCACACCCGCCACCAGCACCGTCCAGTCCTCCAGAGGCTCATGTGCCCGCACGAACCCAGAGCGCCCTCCTTCCTGGACTCGCCTGCTTCTCGCCCTTCTCCCAACGCTGTTCAGCTCCGGCTCCTGCAGACCCACGATGACACCACACCCGGGGCTGGCGCGGCCTGTCTATTCCCCCTCCCCTGCCCCGACCCGAGGTCCCTGCGTCCTCTGGGGGCCTCCTCAGCGTCCCTCCACAGCAGCCTCCAGCCACGTCCTGGGCGCTGCAGCCACAGCCGCAGTCGCCTTCCCCGGGCCCCGGGCCCTCGGCCCACGCGGTGCCGCAGGTGTGAGCGGGAGCCTGCCCGCGTCCCCATCGCAGCTGTGAGGCCTGGTGCCACCTGTCTTACCTGCTGCCGCTGCCTGGCGCCGTGATGCTCACCAGTCGGGGTCGGTCACGTTCACTGAGGACAGAGATGAAGGGCAGTGAGCGGGTGGTCTCGGTCCTGCTCTCTGAACTCACTCCCTGAGCTCACCAGTCTCCGGGCACAGCGGTCGCTCACAGCAATCACTCACCGTGGGCTCTGCCCAGCCAGGACGGGACAGTGCAGGCATGGCCCCGAGGAGAGCCCCACGGCCCCGTCCACACCGTGAGTCCCAGGACAGGCGGGTGACCCGGCCAGGGTCACACCTGTGAGCGGCAGACACAGACTGGACCGGACTCAGATTCTATCAGTCAGGCCTGCGGAGCCGTGATGCTCTTTGCTCCAAAAACACCTCGCCCTCCAGCTGTTCCCAGTCACTTCCATCAGTGCGGCCGCCCGGGCCCAGCCCCTCACCTTCCAGCTTCTCCCAGTCTCTTCCCATCAGTGAGGCCGCCCTGGGCCCAGCCCCTCACCTTCCAGCTTCTCCCAGTCAGTTCCTATCAGCGAGGCCGCCCTGGCCCAGCCCCTCACCTTCCAGCTTCTCCCAGTCTCTTCCCATCAGTGCGGCCGCCCGGGCCCAGCCCCTCGCTCGCCCACACACTAGAGCAGGTGAGCGGGATCCCGAGGGGTCCTGCTGGAGTCTCCAAAGGGCAGCTTTTCCAGGAAAAGCATGAGGAATGCATGCAAGGCTGAGGGCCACATGGAGGGCGTTCCCCAACCTGGGGTCCGGCACCCCATCCCTGCCCCCAGCGCCCTCGGTCGGCAGACCGCCTGCCGTGGGCCGTCCCTGCCAGGGTGGTTCTAGTTGAACGTTCCCAGCACAGCTGGTGCCGCGTGGGACACGGAGCGGGCGCGGGTGCGGGCCCTGGGCCGCTATCTCCCAGCTGCACCTTTCTCTCCGGTCTCAGCAGAGGCCTTTGCTGGGAACCCAGGCCTCTGTCACTTAGCGGTTTCACGTGTCCCTTCTGTGCGCAGCCCACCTGGTCAGAATCCTGGCTCTGCCACGGTGTGTTGGTTGCTATGGAAACTAGAATGCTGCACAACAGCACAGCAGGGTGCGGGGTGGGGAAGATGGTGCCGCAGAACCCGGCGCGTGACCTTTTAGACCAGCGACTGGGTTTCTCCAGGCCAGCTCGGCCCCCCTGCTCCCCGGCCTCCCAGAACGGGGAGCCTGTGACTTCATTCATCTGCACCCCACACCCACCACTACCAACCACCCCCACATACGGAAACCTCCCCCTACCTTCTCTCTCGGCCTCCAAGTCCAGCACAGAGCCGCCTCCTCTGTCTGCAGTTGCTAATCCCTTCTCCAGTCGAAACCCACCAATCCCAGGGCCGCGGCCCCTAATGTGCGAGTGGAATCACGTGCTGTTTCGCCTCGCACGCGGGCCAGGTGGCGGCCCGTCCGCGGGGCCCAGGCCGGTGCTGACCACGGGCCCTGGATGAGTGCTGCTCCCCGACTCTCAGACCACAACTCAGGCGCCGCCCGTCCAGTTAAACCCCCAGTCCGACTCCCTGCGGACAATAAGCCTGGAGTGAGGGCAGGCCAGGCCGCACTGCTCTACACGGCGTGGGGGCATTTCACAGCCAAAGAAAAGGAAAACGGGAGAAACTCAGGAGGGGAGGATGAAAAAGAAGGGTTTATAGTGGTGAACATTCACTCATTTTTAAAAAAATGTATTTTTTTTATTGATGTCAGAGAGGGAGAGGGAGTGAGAGAGAAACATCAATGAGAGAGAATCACTGGGGATCGAGCCCTACTGGGGGTCGAGCCCGCAACCCAGGCATGTGCCCTTGACCAGACTCGAACCCGGGACCCTTCAAGTCCGCAAGCCGACGCTCTATCCACTGAGCCAAACCGGCCAGGGCCCACTCACTCATTTTTATGTTTCACGTTTTCTTTCGCCTCGTTTGCGTGTCACCTGGCGAAAAGCCAGGGACCTGTGTACCTCCAGGGCCCGTGACCCCCTCCCTTACCACAGCCAGAGACCCTTCTGCACGGTCACGTGACCGCCAACCTCATGGCGGCCGCCCCAGGCTGGGAGAACCTGGGTCTCTTCCAGAATGTTCTTTAGGACAAGGTTAAGCTTACCAACCTGAGGTGTGGATTGGGGGCTTTCCGTTTGTCAAATGGGCAATGTTCCTCTACCCGGAGCCGGGGGGCAGGGCCGGAAACACCCTGTTTTCTGTGTGGGTGACGCCGGCATCTGGGTTGTCAGCGGAGAGAGGTCCCCACCCAGGTGAGAAAGGGACTCCACCTGGGAGCTGGACCCAGCGCCCCGACAATCTGGAGGACGTCTCCGGGGTGCGGGCCAGAGCTGCTCAGAGATGTTATGGGCCGACCCCAGAGAGCACCCCCACTCAGCTCAGAGCCCTGCCATCTGGGGAAAGGGGTGCTGTGCCTGGAAGCAGAGACACAGCTCTGGGGTGGGGCGGGGCCGTGTGTGCAGGTGCCCAGCTGCTCCCCCGCCCCCAGGGCTGTCCCACTGAAGGGGGTCCCTGAGCCTGAGGAGGTGCTGGTGGGGGAAACCCCAAAGCAAACCCCAAACCCGGAGCCCCCCAGGCAGGCGGGCCACGGAAAAGCTGGCTCGGAGGCCACGGCTGGGAGAAGGGCCCCTGACCGGGCCAGAGCTTACGAGCTGCCCCCAGCCCTGCGCCAGCTCCAGCGCCTGCCCGGAGCCGCGTGACGCTGCCTCTGACCATGAGGCCCCGGAAATGAGGGTTTGGAGAGTGAATGCTGAGGCTTTTTCTCCCTTCGCCCTGTTCCCGGAGGCATCGAGGGACAAAAGACCCCCCTGCAGCCGTCTGCCACCTCTGTTCAGCAGTCGCCCCAGGAGCCAGGCCCCTCCCAGACCCACCACGGCCGGCGAGGGCAGAACTCGAACTCGGGCCCGGGTGCTGCGCCCAGGAGGGGCACCTCTGAGTTGGCCATTTTGGAGGCAGACCCACCGGTCCTCACCCCTCAAGGGCCCAGCGAGAACCCAAGCCAGGCAGCCAGGCAGCCCCGATGGGATGCTCTGCCATTTCCTAAGAAACCATTTCCGCAAGCGCTCCGAGGAGCGGGAAAGCCACGCTCAGACACCGGAGCTGCAGGCACAGCCGAGGCTGATCAGCCACGAAGGGCGGGAGCTGTGGCCTCCCTCGCCGCCTCGGCTGAGATGACGGAGGGGGCGCTGCAGGCTGATAGGGACAGAGCCCGGTTGGGGAGGTCCAGGGCTCACTGTGAGATTAAAGCTGCTGGGCCAACGCCTCAGCTTCCGGGAAAGGCCTGGCTCAGAAATCTTGTCTGTCCGGCTGGCATTGAGCATCGACCTATGAACCAAGAGGTCAGGGTTCAATTCCCACTCAGGGCACATGCCCTGGCTGTGGGCTCTATCCCCAGTGTGAGGCATGCAGGAGGCAGCTGATCAATGATTCTCTCTGATCGTTGATGTTTCTCTCTCTCTCTCTCCCTCTCCTTTCCTCTCTCAAATCAATAGAAATTATTATTATTTTTTAATCTTTTCAGTTGGTGGCTTTGGGTCTGGTTTGTTGAGATGTTTTTCTTCCCGGGAATGGAGAGAAAATTACCATCCATCGTCCCCTCCCCTCTCTTCTCTTTCTGTTAGGGCATGTCTGCTTGTCTTCGGGTTCTGGCATGAAGTCTGGGGTCCCCCCTATTCAGCATGCCTCACCCCACACTCGTTCCCACCTGTGCAGGGTCTTCCTCAGTGAAGCTTGTGGTGCCCCATAAAGATATCTGCACCAGCCCAGCTGGCGTGGCTCAGTGGTTGAGTATCAACACGGTTCGATTCCCAGTCAGGGCACATGCCCAGGTTGCGGGCTCAGTCCCCACTGGGGGGTGTGCAGGAGGCAGCTGGTCAATGATTCTCTCTCATCATTGATGTTTCTCTCTCTCTCTCTGAAATCAATAAAAATACATTTAAAAAAATATCTGCACGAGTGTGGGTTATGTGTTCTGGGGATATTTCAGGCCACTTGGTGGTTTCACAGACCAATAGCTCCACCTGGGAGAGACGTTCTGAGACAATGAGGTACCGAAGGGTGGGGGAAGGGGGTGTCAGGTGGCTGAGGAGACTGGGGAGGGGGTTCCTCAGCAGCTTGTCAGTTTCCCCCAGAAGATTCCCAGGCCCCACCTGGGCCACCTGAACTGGCATCTCCGGAGGAGCCACCTGGGAGTCTACACCATCCAAGTTCCCCCAGTGACCTCATGACCCGCCGGTTTGGGAACCACGGGGCCACGTGGGAGCAAGGCAAGGCGAGGGCCCACAGACCCTCCCCGCGCCCTCCTTCCCAGCTCCCACCCCAGCTGCTGAGCTTCTTGGGGTGGATACATGGTTTCTCTCCTCTTTGTCATCCCCACACGGGGCTGGCCTCATTCTCTACGTGGGAGTTGGATGGATTTTCAAAGTCTCTCTCCTTCCTGGACCCTGAGGCCTGTCCAGTTTTCTAGCTGACGCTATCCGAGGCCCGGGTGACGGAGACTGTCTCCCAGGGGTCTAACAAGCCCCCTGCTGAGCGCCTTGGAGGCACCAGGAGTTCCTGACGGCAGACGGGACCTCAGGGGGCCAGGCAGCCCCTGTCCACCTAAGGGCATCTTGTCTTGGGTCAGTGGGCGCAGAGCTGGGGAGGGGGAGAGGGAGTGAGAACAGAACCACAACTGCACATAGCGCCCCCTGCCCGCCGCCCCTGCCCGCCGCCCCATCTCCCCCAAGACGCTCACAAACAATCCCTTCCAGGGACGGGGCGGGCCTCCTGCTCCGCAGGCGCTGTTGCCGCTGTGGCCGGGATTCCACAGGCACAGCCAGCTTCCTGCTCTCTGTTCTCTGAGCGGCTGGTACCTGCTGCCTCTGCTCAATGGTGTGACTGAATCTGGAACAAAGAAGCACCTGGCTTAGGGGCAGGTCCCTGGCCTGCAGAACCCTCTCAGTCCACCAGGGGGCGCCAGTCCCGGGCTGTCCCGTGACTCCGGGTCCCCAAAGAAAGCAGAACAAGCACGTCAAACTCGCGCTTGAAGTAAAGCCTCCCTCCAGAATCAATTCGAGAAACGAAAGCCCTTTCACTGGACTGTGGCTCACCTTCTGGTAGAATCTTCTCTGATCCTCTTTCGTCAGGCCCATCCCACACAGACACCTGGAAAGAGAACTGGGAGGCCCAGAAAGGTGACGGCTGGCCCAAGGCCACACCGCTCGTGAGCAGCAGAACCAGAACCCAAGCCCAGATCTTTGACCTCTAAGCGGGAACGTTTGGCCCGATGAAGCTGCTCCCGAAAGGGGAGTCCCTGAAGCCTGGGATATTCTCGTGTGCGGCCATTGGGGAAGGCGGCGGAGGTCCGAGGCGGCAGAGTCTGGAGAACTAAGGTTCGCAGAATCCTGGTGTGCAGAGAGGATCTCCAAGGCCTTTCTGTGCCCGGGAAGGACGGCAGGCTGGCTGGCGGGCAGGAGAGCTGCCCTTCAAATCCAGGTTTGGCTTCTATGCACATTCAACAGGGAGTCTGTCCCTGGGAAGACCGTCTGGGCTGTGGCAATCCTCCCGGGGAGGCCTGGCCTGGCCTTGCATCCCACTGGGTCCCAGACCTGCCTTTTCCGGCAGAATTGGGGACCGCAGGGCCATCATTTACATGAGGGCGACACCCAGTGGACGTTGGTGGTATCGCCGTCCCTAAGAGCTCCAGAACGGCCCTCGTGCGTGTCCCAGCCCTCAGGTCCCGGGCCTCTCCTGGCCGGGAGTGCACAGGCCGGTGTTGTGTTTGAGTCAAGGTCCCAGGACATGCAACTGAGTGAGTGTTGTCCCCCTCGGACCCCCTGCTGAGGGAGGCCGGTGTATGCAGGTTCCAGCACGGCTGCCGGCTGCCGTTTCCTAGACCTGGTGGGAGTGCTCCCTTTGCGCCTGCCTCTGCTTCTCGGGTCTTCCCTGTGGGGCAGCTCCACCCCTCAGAACAGTGACCCTCGCCGAGGCTCTGTGTTAGCTTCCTTCAGTCCAGCTTTGCTCCAGGACCTGCTTAGAGTGTCCCACAATGTTGTTAGTTTTTTGTTTGTTTGTTTGTTTTTGTTGTTGTTGTTCTTTTTGGTTTTTTGTTGTTAGTTTTTGGTTGTTGCTATTGTTTGTGGGTTTTTATTTGAATTGAATCCCAAAATTACAAATTAGGATTCCCAGCATTTCTGGAAAAGTCAGGCAACACTTGTTCTGAATTCTCACCCAGCAGCAGTGGCTGAAGCTGAGGCACTGCTGCCCGCTTTGGACTGGCAAGGATTTTCCCGTTTGCCACAGTCACTCCCTATTGTCTCCTAGTGCCTGCCCTGCTGTCCATTACACTGCCTTCCTGGTCCCTCTAGAAGCTTTATAGCTATCTCACACATGCAGAATAACCGTGTAACAATAGTTGCTGTCACAGGAGCAGACCCTAAGCCAAGCATGGCACATGCCTCCTCTCCTTTAACCCAGTGAAATGGGCATCATTACTCCCAGCTCACAGATGGGGCTCACCACCCCTAGGAATTTTTCTGGGATCAGACAGCAAGCACCTATGCCATGCAGTTAGCTGCTGTGGGCAGGCAGGCAGACCTGCATTGCATTCCATGAGAGAGTGGAAAGCCAGGTTACACTGACATAAAATATCTCTATGAGCCACAAGGTTGAAATGAATTTTAATTATGGACACACTAGAGGCCCGGTGCATGAAATTCGTGCAAGCGTAGGCCTTCCTTCCCCCGGCTGCCAGCACCGGCTTCCCTCTGGCACCCGGGATCCGGGCTTCCCTCTGGCCACTGGCAGGCACCAGAGACCCAGGCTTCCCTTGGAGCCCTGGCTTCACCTGGAAGGTTGTCCGGAAGGACGTCTGGTCTAATTAGCATATTATGCTTTGATTATTATAGATTATTATAGATGCATTTTTCTTTGTCAGGTAATGGCCTCCTCGCATTGGTTTATGGGGTGTAACAGCCTCAGTAAAGTCCCCAAACAACCACTTTCTTTGGAAACATTCATTTCTTAGTAACCAGACGTGGACCTGGCAAAATAAGGTGTCAATCAGCGGACCAGCATCCAGTGCAAAGGAAGATGCTGTGATGCACCCGCCCTTGATGCTGTGTCTCCAACACCTGCTCCTGAGAGAGGGGCGCAGCGGGGAGGACACGCACCTCTCGGGAGGCGGGGCTCAGGCCGCTACCCGGGTGACTGGCAGCAGATGTTCTGGAATTCGGTTTCCTCCCCTCCACCGGCTGGATGGGATGGCCTCGGAGGTCCCTGTCCTCTCTGGTTTTAGGCTCCAGCTAGGTCTGGGGTGGGTGCAGGCAGAGTGAGATAAGAAAAAGGACAGTGGTGATAAGAGTCATCCAAGAGGCCTGGCCAGGTAGCTCAGTTTATTGGGGCGTCATCCCCATACACCACGGTTCCGGGTTCGACCCCTGGATGGGGCACATCCGAGAAGCAACCAATGAATCCACAAATAGGTGGAACGAGAAGTCGATGCCTCTCTCTCTCTCTCTCCCTTCCTTGCTCTCTACAAATCAATCAATACGTTTTCTTTTAGAAAAGATATCCAAGAGGGGATTTAATAGGAGTCCCTGAAAAATACGAGACTGTGTGTGACACATTCGCCATGTATTTGGCACCTTGAGGTTCTTCTCACTTGGCCAGTGAGAAGAGAAATGGCCGATCTGAACAGGCTGTGGGTGTGGTGTTAACGTGAGGGCGTGGCTCTGGGGGTCGGGCCCAGGTCTAAGCTAGGACCCTGGGGAGGCAGCTGGCCCTCTCTGAGCCCCATGGGCCTCTTTGTAAAGGAAGGGTGACCACGCTCACCTCAGGGGCCCGCAGGGTCAGACTCGTTCCCATCGGGAGGCACGCACAGCACCTGGTGGAATTCCTCAAAGTCCCGTCACCTCCCACTCGCCCTGCCCCTCCTCCCCCTGGGAGAGGAACCACCAAAGCGGAGAAGGGCCTTCAGCGGGGAGTCAGATTCACCCGGTATTTCTCCACACCACGCGCTGCGCCACGCTCCATGCATCGCACTGTGGCTGTGGGAGGGCTCAGTCCTCTGGTCTCCTGTAGAGGAAGAAACGGAGGTCAGGCTGGGCTTCAGCCCACACAGGGAAGAGCTGAGATTTGAACCCCCGTCAAGCTGAACGGTCTTCACAGGTTCCCAGAGGCAGCCGCTCTGCTCAGGTGGAGACGTCCTGTGGGGAGGAGGGGGCCTGGGCTTGCACTGGGCGTGAGGAGGAGAGGGCCTGGGCTTGCACTGGGAGTGAGGAGGAGAGGCCTGGGCTTGCACTGGGAGTGAGGAGAGGGCCTGGGCTTGCACTGGGAGTGGGGAGGAGAGGGCCTGGGCTTGCACTGGGAGTGGGGAGGGGAGGCCTGGGCTTGCACTGGGAGTGAGGAGGAGAGGCCTGGGCTTGCACTGGGAGTGAGGAGAGGGCCTGGGCTTGCACTGGGAGTGGGAGGAGGGGCCTGGGCTTGCACTGGGTGTGGGGAGGAGAGGCCTGGGCTTGCACTGGGTGTGAGGAGGAGAGGCCTGGGCTTGCACTGGGAGTGGGGAGGAGAGGGCCTGGGCTTGCACTGGGAGTGGGGAGGAGAGGCCTGGGCTTGCACTGGGAGTGAGGAGGAGAGGCCTGGGCTTGCACTGGGAGTGAGGAGAGGGCCTGGGCTTGCACTGGGAGTGAGGAGAGGGCCTGGGCTTGCACTGGGAGTGAGGAGAGGGCCTGGGCTTGCACTGGGAGTGAGGAGAGGGCCTGGGCTTGCACTGGGAGTGGGGAAGGGAGGGGCCTGGGCTTGCACTGGGAGTGGGGAGGAGGGGCCTGGGCTTGCACTGGGAGTGAGGAGAGGGCCTGGGCTTGCACTGGGAGTGAGGAGAGGGCCTGGGCTTGCACTGGGAGTGAGGAGAGGGCCTGGGCTTGCACTGGGAGTGAGGAGAGGGCCTGGGCTTGCACTGGGAGTGAGGAGAGGGCCTGGGCTTGCACTGGGAGTGGGGAAGGGAGGGGCCTGGGCTTGCACTGGGAGTGAGGAGAGGGCCTGGGTTTGCACTGGGAGTAGGGAGGAGAGGGCCTGGGCTTGCACTGGGAGTGGGGAGGAGAGGCCTGGGCTTGCACTGGGAGTGAGGAGGAGAGGGCCTGGGCTTGCACTGGGAGTGGGGAGGAGAGGCCTGGGCTTGCACTGGGAGTGGGGAGGAGAGGCCTGGGCTTGCACTGGGAGTGGGGAGGAGAGGCCTGGGCTTGCACTGGGCGTGGGGAGGAGAGGCCTGGGCTTGCACTGGGCGTGGGGAAGGGAGAGGCCTGGGCTTGCACTGGGCGTGGGGAGGAGAGGCCTGGGCTTGCACTGGGAGTGGGGAAGGGAGGCCTGGGCTTGCACTGGGAGTGGGGAAGGGAGGGGCCTGGGCTTGCACTGGGAGTGGGGAAGGGAGGGGCCTGGGCTTGCACTGGGAGTGGGGAGGAGAGGCCTGGGCTTGCACTGGGAGTGGGGAAGGGAGAGGCCTGGGCTTGCACTGGGAGTGAGGAGGAGAGGGCCTGGGCTTGCACTGGGAGTGGGGAAGGGAGGCCTGGGCTTGCACTGGGAGTGGGGAAGGGAGGCCTGGGCTTGCACTGGGAGTGGGGAAGGGAGAGGCCTGGGCTTGCACTGGGAGTGAGGAGGAGAGGGCCTGGGCTTGCACTGGGAGTGGGGAAGGGAGGCCTGGGCTTGCACTGGGAGTGGGGAAGGGAGGCCTGGGCTTGCACTGGGAGTGGGGAAGGGAGGCCTGGGCTTGCACTGGGAGTGGGGAGGAGAGGCCTGGGCTTGCACTGGGAGTGGGGAAGGGAGGCCTGGGCTTGCACTGGGAGTGAGGAGGAGAGGCCTGGGCTTGCACTGGGAGTGGGGAGGAGAGGACCTGGGCTTGCACTGGGAGTGGGGAGGAGAGGGCCTGGGCTTGCACTGGGAGTGAGGAGGAGAGGCCTGGGCTTGCACTGGGCGTGGGGAAGGGAGAGGCCTGGGCTTGCACTGGGCGTGGGGAGGAGAGGCCTGGGCTTGCACTGGGAGTGGGGAGGAGAGGGCCTGGGCTTGCACTGGGAGTGGGGAGGAGAGGGCCTGGGCTTGCACTGGGAGTGAGGAGGAGAGGGCCTGGGCTTGCACTGGGAGTGGGGAGGAGAGGCCTGGGCGTGCACTGGGAGTGAGGAGAGGGCCTGGGCTTGCACTGGGAGTGGGGAGGAGAGGCCTGGGCGTGCACTGGGAGTGAGGAGAGGGCCTGGGCTTGCACTGGGAGTGGGGAAGGGAGGCCTGGGCTTGCACTGGGAGTGAGGAGAGGGCCTGGGCTTGCACTGGGAGTGGGGAGGAGAGGCCTGGGCTTGCACTGGGAGTGAGGAGAGGCCTGGGCTTGCACTGGGAGTGAGGAGGAGAGGCCTGGGCTTGCACTGGGAGTGAGGAGGGGGCGGCCTGGGCTTGCACTGGGAGTGGGGAGGAGAGGGCCTGGGCTTGCACTGGGCGTGAGGAGGAGAGGCCTGGGCTTGCACTGGGAGTGAGGAGGAGAGGCCTGGGCTTGCACTGGGAGTGAGGAGGAGAGGCCTGGGCTTGCACTGGGAGTGGGGAGGAGAGGGCCTGGGCTTGCACTGGGAGTGAGGAGGAGAGGGCCTGGGCTTGCACTGGGAGTGAGGAGGAGAGGGCCTGGGCTTGCACTGGGAGTGGGGAGGAGAGGCCTGGGCGTGCACTGGGAGTGAGGAGAGGGCCTGGGCTTGCACTGGGAGTGGGGAAGGGAGGCCTGGGCTTGCACTGGGAGTGAGGAGAGGGCCTGGGCTTGCACTGGGAGTGGGGAGGAGAGGCCTGGGCTTGCACTGGGAGTGGGGAAGGGAGGCCTGGGCTTGCACTGGGAGTGAGGAGGGGGCGGCCTGGGCTTGCACTGGGAGTGGGGAGGAGAGGCCTGGGCTTGCACTGGGAGTGGGGAGGAGAGGGCCTGGGCTTGCACTGGGAGTGGGGAGGAGAGGGCCTGGGCTTGCACTGGGAGTGAGGAGGAGAGGGCCTGGGCTTGCACTGGGAGTGGGGAGAGGGCCTGGGCTTGCACTGGGAGTGGGGAGGAGAGGCCTGGGCTTGCACTGGGAGTGGGGAGGAGAGGCCTGGGCTTGCACTGGGAGTGAGGAGGAGAGGGCCTGGGCTTGCACTGGGAGTGAGGAGGAGAGGCCTGGGCTTGCACTGGGAGTGAGGAGGGGGCGGCCTGGGCTTGCACTGGGAGTGAGGAGGAGAGGGCCTGGGCTTGCACTGGGAGTGAGGAGGAGAGGCCTGGGCTTGCACTGGGAGTGAGGAGAGGGCCTGGGCTTGCACTGGGAGTGGGGAGGAGAGGGCCTGGGCTTGCACTGGGAGTGGGGAGGAGAGGCCTGGGCTTGCACTGGGAGTGAGGAGGAGAGGGCCTGGGCTTGCACTGGGAGTGAGGAGGAGAGGCCTGGGCTTGCACTGGGAGTGGGGAGGAGAGGCCTGGGCTTGCACTGGGAGTGAGGAGGGGGCGGCCTGGGCTTGCACTGGGAGTGAGGAGGGGGCGGCCTGGGCTTGCACTGGGAGTGGGGAGGAGAGGCCTGGGCTTGCACTGGGAGTGAGGAGGGGGCGGCCTGGGCTTGCACTGGGAGTGGGGAGGAGAGGCCTGGGCTTGCACTGGGAGTGAGGAGAGGGCCTGGGCTTGCACTGGGAGTGGGGAGGAGAGGCCTGGGCTTGCACTGGGAGTGAGGAGAGGGCCTGGGCTTGCACTGGGAGTGGGGAGGAGAGGCCTGGGCTTGCACTGGGAGTGAGGAGGGGGCGGCCTGGGCTTGCACTGGGAGTGGGGAGGAGAGGCCTGGGCTTGCACTGGGAGTGGGGAGGAGAGGGCCTGGGCTTGCACTGGGAGTGGGGAGGAGAGGGCCTGGGCTTGCACTGGGAGTGAGGAGGAGAGGACCTGGGCTTGCACTGGGAGTGGGGAGGAGAGGGCCTGGGCTTGCACTGGGAGTGAGGAGGAGAGGGCCTGGGCTTGCACTGGGAGTGGGGAGGAGAGGCCTGGGCGTGCACTGGGAGTGAGGAGAGGGCCTGGGCTTGCACTGGGAGTGGGGAAGGGAGGCCTGGGCTTGCACTGGGAGTGAGGAGAGGGCCTGGGCTTGCACTGGGAGTGGGGAGGAGAGGCCTGGGCTTGCACTGGGAGTGAGGAGAGGCCTGGGCTTGCACTGGGAGTGAGGAGGAGAGGCCTGGGCTTGCACTGGGAGTGAGGAGGGGGCGGCCTGGGCTTGCACTGGGAGTGGGGAGGAGAGGCCTGGGCTTGCACTGGGAGTGGGGAGGAGAGGCCTGGGCTTGTACTGGGAGTGAGGAGGAGAGGGCCTGTGCTTGCACTGGGAGTGAGGAGGAGAGGCCTGGGCTTGCACTGGGAGTGAGGAGGAGAGGCCTGGGCTTGTACTGGGAGTGAGGAGGAGAGGCCTGGGCTTGCACTGGGAGTGAGGAGGAGAGGCCTGGGCTTGCACTGGGAGTGAGGAGGAGAGGGCCTGGGCTTGCACTGGGAGTGAGGAGGAGAGGCCTGGGCTTGCACTGGGAGTGAGGAGGGGGCGGCCTGGGCTTGCACTGGGAGTGGGGAGGAGAGGCCTGGGCTTGCACTGGGAGTGAGGAGAGGGCCTGGGCTTGCACTGGGAGTGGGGAGGAGAGGCCTGGGCTTGCACTGGGAGTGGGGAGGAGAGGCCTGGGCTTGCACTGGGAGTGGGGAGGAGAGGCCTGGGCTTGCACTGGGAGTGAGGAGAGGGCCTGGGCTTGCACTGGGAGTGGGGAGGAGAGGCCTGGGCTTGCACTGGGAGTGGGGAGGAGAGGCCTGGGCTTGCACTGGGAGTGGGGAGGAGAGGCCTGGGCTTGCACTGGGAGTGGGGAGGAGAGGCCTGGGCTTGCACTGGGAGTGAGGAGAGGGCCTGGGCTTGCACTGGGAGTGGGGAGGAGAGGCCTGGGCTTGCACTGGGAGTGAGGAGAGGGCCTGGGCTTGCACTGGGAGTGGGGAGGAGAGGCCTGGGCTTGCACTGGGAGTGGGGAGGAGAGGCCTGGGCTTGCACTGGGAGTGAGGAGAGGGCCTGGGCTTGCACTGGGAGTGGGGAGGAGAGGCCTGGGCTTGCACTGGGAGTGGGGAGGAGAGGCCTGGGCTTGCACTGGGAGTGAGGAGAGGGCCTGGGCTTGCACTGGGAGTGAGGAGGAGAGGCCTGGGCTTGCACTGGGAGTGGGGAGGAGAGGCCTGGGCTTGCACTGGGAGTGAGGAGAGGGCCTGGGCTTGCACTGGGAGTGAGGAGGAGAGGCCTGGGCTTGCACTGGGAGTGAGGAGAGGGCCTGGGCTTGCACTGGGAGTGGGGAGGAGAGGGCCTGGGCTTGCACTGGGAGTGGGGAAGGGAGGGGCCTGGGCTTGCGCTGGGAGTGGGGAGGAGAGGCCTGGGCTTGCACTGGGAGTGGGGAGGAGAGGCCTGGGCTTGCACTTGGAGTGGGGAGGAGAGGGCCTGGGCTTGCACTGGGAGTGAGGAGGAGAGGGCCTGGGCTTGCACTGGGAGTGAGGAGGAGAGGCCTGGGCTTGCACTGGGAGTGAGGAGGGGGCGGCCTGGGCTTGCACTGGGAGTGGGGAGGAGAGGCCTGGGCTTGCACTGGGAGTGAGGAGAGGGCCTGGGCTTGCACTGGGAGTGGGGAGGAGAGGCCTGGGCTTGCACTGGGAGTGGGGAGGAGAGGCCTGGGCTTGCACTGGGAGTGAGGAGAGGGCCTGGGCTTGCACTGGGAGTGGGGAGGAGAGGGCCTGGGCTTGCACTGGGAGTGGGGAGGAGAGGCCTGGGCTTGCACTGGGCGTGGGGAGGAGAGGCCTGGGCTTGCACTGGGAGTGGGGAAGGGAGGGGCCTGGGCTTGCACTGGGCGTGGGGAAGGGAGGGGCCTGGGCTTGCACAGGAAGCCCGGCTGCCCCACAGGTTTGTAGTTAACACCCTGTATTCCCAGGAGGGGGCCGAGGGCAAGCTCCCCCTCCACCACACACACACACACACACACACACACACACACACACACACACACACACGGGAACTCCCACAGGCCTCTCTGGGGGGGTCCAGGCTTTTCAGTCGTGGCCGCTCTGGCTCCTCCCGTTTCACAGCGACCGCACCACCTTGGGGCCGGCAGCGTTATTCCCCTTCCTCTGCAGCTGGGAGCGGGCCCGGGGAGCTTCCTGGCTTTCAGGACCTGCCCCTGGAGGTCAGACCGTGGGGCCTGCGTGGGCAGCTCCTCGGAGCTGCTGATGCGCATCCTCCCTCAGCACTCGCGCCTGACCGGCGGGGCTCCTCCAGGCCGCAGTCTTCGGTCCCCAACAGTCTGTCTCCGAGGCCGAGGCGAGGGCCCGTGCCCACCGAGCACTGGGAGCGCAGCAGGAGGACGGCTGCTCATTCCCTCCGGGGCTGAGCCGGCAGCTCCTTAAGGTGCACTTTCTGCAACGCGCTGCTGCATGCTCACATGTGATGCCATCGCCAGGGCCGGCGAGGGGTGATGAGTCACTCCTTCCCCCGACTTCCAGGGCGTGTTCGGTTGCACCCATCAGCCCCCCAGCCTCCCGGCCCCAGCTCAGGGCCCCCAGAAGTCTTACAGGGCTCACACCTCCCCCGGAAGGCCCCTGTGACCACACCAGTTCCTCAGAAAGCCCCAACCCAGCCTTGATTTAGCTTGACGGCTCCCCACTTGCTGTGTAAGCCTTTCTCAGGCCCAGCTGGGAAGCCCGGGCTAGGCCTGGGGCCCAGATTCTGGTCCGACCACTTACTAGCAAAGCAATCTCAACCGTGCTGCTGCGCTTCTGTGCACCTCGTTTTCCTTCTGTGTAATGGGAATGATGGAATGGGAGTAAAAGCCCTACCTGCCTGCTAGTGAGGGCTGAGGCGGCTCAGCACTGCGACCGGCACATGGTAAACCTTCAATGAATGATGAGGGTGTGGGTGTGGAGGGTGGGCACACACACGTGAATCTCCCTCTCTCCTGAGCACTTGACGTCTCTTTACCGCGTTTTTTTCGTCTGTACCAACTGGAGCACCGCGGGGCTACCTACCCCACTTCTATTTTCTCAAGAATCCCGGTCTCTTAGTCCATCCTTCCTTTTGGTTTTGCTTTTCTAACCTCGGCTCCGCCTTCCGTTCCTGCTGCCTGTGTTCAGGGTCCTCCGCAGCGTTCGCTCCCAGTGGTGTATGGTGGCAACTCAGGCCAACGCTCAGCCACGGCAGACTGTTCGTGTGTTTGTTTGTTAATGTGTGGGACAAGGAACGCAGGACACTAAGGGGTAACAGAGCTTCATGACGTGGCTCTCACTGCCCCACCGGGCCCCATGCCTGCATTTGGGTGGTGGGGACGTGGCCTTGGCAAGAGAAACAGATGGCCCCTGCGAGCTTGCCTCCTGTCCACGGCCACGGAGCCCACGAGCGAATGAGGTTTTCTTCCTCTAGAGCAGTGGTTCTCAACCTTCCTAATGCCGCGACCCTTTAATACAGCTCCTCACGTTGCGGTGACCCCCAACCATAAAATTATTTTCGTTGCTACTTCATAACTGTAATTTTGCTACTGTTATGAAGCGTAATGTAAATATCTGTGTTTTCTGATGGTCTGAGGCTCTACAGCAGCGGTTCTCAACCTGTGGGTCGCAAAAATAGTTTTATGGTTGGGGGTCACCACAACGTGAGGACCGTATTAAAGGGTCGTGGCATTAGGAAGGTTGAGAACCACGGCTCTAGAGCAACAGAGCAGTGGAGTGCAGCTGTCAGTAAAAAGCCTTGACCTCCTGCGGTGCGCGGCCACTTTATTTTTTTTTAACTTAGGAGAAAAAGAGCCAGGCCGCCTCGCTGTTTCTGTACATACTTACACTTATTTACAGTGTGCCACGAGGGACACTAAGATGTCCCTCCTGAGAGCCGTACCCGCGGCCCCCGGCTCCCCACCACCCGCAGCCCGATTCACAGAATTGGGTGATCGCTTTCGTTTGTTTTTTCTTAAAAACAAACAAACAAACAAACAAACACCAAAACACTGATACGGCAGAGGCAATCAGGTGGCTTCCAAGTTGTGTTGAGTTATGACAGGATTTGATTTCGTCATCTGGCGCTGTAAGAAAAAAGTCTCACGTCAGTAACTGGTGAAATGCAGCCCAAGTCATGCCTACCCTCCTGTCCATGCCCTTTGTAGTAACTCCAACAGCAGCAAGGGCGCCGGGGGCAGAGCCGGAGGGACTGGCTCCAGGCCGACGCAGCGCGAGTTCCGCAGGAGCGCCACCTTCGGATGCGCGGCCGTCTCCTCAAACCCACCCGGCTATCGTGCAGTGAAATGTCCCCATGGCAACCGTCACCCCTTCAGCTTTACTTCCTCTTTGCCACATGACTGCTGGTGACGGCTTCCTTCCCACCTCAACTTCCCTCTTGGGCACCTCCCTGGCGCTGACACAATCTGGGGTTCTCTCAGCGGAAGCGGCTAAAACCTGGGCACCGCCTCCCCGAGCAAGTTCCCTTACCAAGAGCCCACTCCCTGGCTTCTATCTCCTCCACAGGATTTCAGACCAGACCAGATCAGACCAGATCAGACCGGGACCAGACCAGATCAGACCGGGACCAGACCAGATCAGACCGGGACCAGACCAGATCAGACCAAATCAGACCGGGACCAGACCAGATCAGACCGGGACCAGACCAGATCAGACCAGATCAGACCGGGACCAGACCAGATCAGACCGGGACCAGACCAGGTCAGACCAGATCAGACCGGGACCAGACTAGATCAGCTGGGACCAGACCAGGTCAGACCAGATCAGACCAGGACCAGACCAGACCAGAGTTCCCAAAATATCTCCTCCACACCCAGCCTTCCTAAGACACTCCTGCTGTGGGAAAGAACCCTGTGCTTTCCCCCATCCCGAGCCCACAGAACATGGAAGTGGGTGCTCGGCTGGTTCCCACTGACACTGCCCTCAGGAGGTGTGGCAATTCTGCATTTGCTGCCGGTTATGCTCGTCCCCTCCCCAGCTCGCCCCCTAACTCCCACCCCTCCGCCACACACGTGGCTCTTTAACAACGGAGCCTCGGGAACGCCCCCTCAAGCTACGATGGGCTCTTTGCCTTTAAAAATTATTATCAAATAAGTAGCAAACACACGGAGTGCGGAGTGGGAGAGGAAACAAAAGCACTCTGAGAAAAGGGAAGCTCCTCTCCCACACCCAGCCCGAGCGAGCCAGGTTCCTCCCGGGATGTCCCCCTCAACGTCAGGCTTGCCTTCCTGCGCCTGACCCCAGAGCAGTCGGCACCTGCAGAGCCCTCCCGCTCAGGAAGCTCCCGGCTCCCGGGCCATGTCAGTCATTTAGCCTCCGACTTCCAAAGACCTCCCTGCAAATACGGACTCCTTTGCCGCCTCCTCAGCTTGGTACGGCGTGGGCCGTGCCCTTTACCAAACACCCAGTCCCGTTCCCCCACATCTCTGCCTCCATATTCACGTCTGTGTGACCCCCGATCCAGGCCCTCTCTGCTTGGCCGGGTTATTCCATGTATTCACTCCCCCGCGGCCCATTCCCAGCCACTTGTCTGTTAACCCGCCCTGCACTTCGCTGGCAGAGGGATCTTCCTAACGCGAAGCTCTGCTCAGACATCCTCAGGGCTTCCCCTGAAGAAAAGACCGAACCTCTTGGCAACTCTCAAAGTCTTGGTCTGGCCCAACCTGCCGGTCCACTTGCCACTTCCTGTCCTGCCCGCTACAGCCTGGGCCTCTTCCCCTCACCCCGCAAAGCGGGCTCCTGGGCCCCAGCCTCCTCCCACCAGCGGGATCTGTCACGCGGGGCCTTCGGGGCCTTCGGGGCCTCCTTATGGCAGTTTACTACGGACACTGCCCCTGGTGACTATGCCTGGGTCCTATCCTTTGCTCGGACCCAGGCCCAGCCCTGACCCTGGCTCCTGAGGCGAATCCTTGGTCCGATCTAGCTGGGTGGGAGGAGCAGGGACAAGGTGCTGGCGGAGAGTACAACCCTCGGGGCCTGAAGACCTCGATGTGCATCTCGGCTCTCCCACTTGCTGCCACGGGACTGGCCTCCTGAGGCTCACCTTCAGGGTCTCCAGCACGTGGTGCTGACCCGTGCAAGCTCGTGGAGAGGGTTCAATGGGAAGTGATATGGAAAGTGGCCAGGGCCGTGCCGGGCACGCGGCTGGTGTGAATGAACGGGTTCGTCTCCCTCTCTGCTGATGGCACTGGGTACTGTCCAGGCACTGGCAGATACATAGAATCTGGCTCCCCGAGTGACGGGCACCCGACAGCGAGGCCGTCCTGGTCTAGCCCACGACACACAGTTTCCCCCATGCACAGTCTACAGGGTACTTACGTGGTTCTTTCTGTCCGTCTGGCACAGTACAGAAAACCTACAAATGAAGACATTTTCACCTCAATTAAAGAACTGGAAACGGAAGCTGAAGCCTGAAGTTACTGACTGCCTTTTAGAGACGTGGATGTGGAAAACTCAAAACCTGAGCCCTGCCAGCCGGCATGCCTCGCTGTCCCAAACGCTTCCATGAAACCGGGGACTGAGTTGGTCCAAAGAGTTGCTCAAAAATCAGTCATCAGATGACAGAGAAGCAGAAACTGCTGACAAAATGGGTATGCCGACAGCAGTGAGCACAGGGCTGACAATGAAGGCAAGGCTGGAATGGTTTGGACTAACGCTGCCCAATAGGAGTATAATGTGAGCCACACAAGTATTTAAGAAATGTCAGTAGCCACATTACAGAATAAATAGGAAGAAATCGGTGAAATTACTTTTCATAGTATGTCTTACTTATTAGCTCAACATATAAGCATGTTTTCATTTCAACATGTAATCAATAGAAACGTTATTAGTGACCCATGCACATTCCTTTCGTTAATACTGTCTTATACACCTAGTGTGTATTTTATACTCACAGCCCAGTGAGTGCTGGACTCCCACATTTCAAGGGCTCAACAGCCACATGAGGCTCGTGGCTCCTGTGTCAGGCAGCGCAGGCTTGGACGTGAAGGTACCGTTCCCACGGGTACGCATGTTTCCTTCCCACAAGGCACCAGCCTCAGCCTCGAGCCATACTCCTGGTCCAGCAGCCTGGCCCACAGGCCTGCCTGAGCACGTACAGGTGTCTGTCCACTACAACGAGGTGCTGGAGCTGTTTACATCCCACTCACTCGCCTTCCCAAAGCTCCACGCCCAGCACCTCACCATTTCCCAATTCATGGCTTGAGAGCTGAGATGTGTGCCAGGTTATTTTTTTAGGACAATTGTTTTTAGGTTACGTGGTGCTACTAATACTGACACTGGAGTAATTTCCTCTCTACTGAATGACCTTTAGCTTCCTCGTTAGCACTCCCTGTGGGAGTCACACATGAGTCTTGCAAATACCCTTTTGGTGAAGGCAGATATGGAAATGAATGGGCCTTCAAGAACATCTATCTGCTCACGTCTGGTCCATGTCCTTTGGGATGTGAGGAAGGGCTGCGTGTCAGGTCACCCATTCTCCAGGGCACACAGGTTGCTTTCTAGGTTGGCCCGAGATCTCTGGGGGACTAAGGAAGTCTCAGGAAGGCAACACAAGTAAATACCAGATCTTTATTACCCACTAGAGGCCCGGTGCACGAAATTCGTGCACTTAGCGGGGAGGTCCCCTCAGCCCGGATTGTGAGAGAGTGCAGGCCAGGCTGAGGGACCCCACCAGTGCATGATTGGGGCCAGGGAGGAACACAGGAGGTTGACCAGCCAGGGAGGGGCCATGGGAGGGCTCCAGCCTGTCTTGCTCAGTTCTGATCAGCCAGACCCCAGCAGCAAGATAACCTACTGGTTAGAGCGCTGCCCCTGGTGGTCAGTGCACGTCATAGTGACTGGTCGACTGTCTGCCTCCTGATGGTCAGTTACATCTTCATGGATTTATATGTTATGATGTCATAGCGAGCGGTTGAACAGCCTTAGCATATCAATAGCATATTATGCTTTGATTGGTTGAATGGCCAACCAGATGACCAGACACTTAGCATATTAGGCTTTTATTATATAGGACTCCATGTCACCCAACTCAACAAAAGTTCCTTCCTACCTAGGACCTCCTCCTAGGCTGTAAGACATGGGCATTATGACCACAGCAGCCAAGAGTAACGGGTCTTTTGCAAAATCTGACTTGGAGACCAGAAGTATAACTC
Source organism: Eptesicus fuscus (assembly GCF_027574615.1). NCBI lineage: Eukaryota > Metazoa > Chordata > Mammalia > Chiroptera > Vespertilionidae > Eptesicus > Eptesicus fuscus. The sequence continues at coordinate 9,979,219 of NC_072494.1, forward strand.
TATGTTGAAGTGGGCCACGGACAGGAGGCGGCTGTGGATTAGATCCCAGGAATATCAGGCTGTGCCCTTGCCCTTGCCTGGAAATGCTCCGTGGCCTGAGGACTCGTCCCACCTTAGAAGAATGCAGAATCTTTGGAGGGACCTGGCACACCAGCCACCAGATAAGTAAAACACAAAAGTTTCTGCTTCTTTCGAAATGCCTACAATTTCAAACTTTGTTTTTATCTCCAAATTTATTTTCCAGCCTTTGAAAAACCAACTCATGTTTGAAAACTTACATTTTTAAGAGAAGTATACATACCTATTATAAAGACTAGTCCCACGAATGATGAAGCTATGAGTGCGTATCTACGCCTTGAATTATCTGTAAAAAAAAGAAAGAAAAGAAATGCAATTAGCTGACCTGGTCAAAATAAAGACCATCCTTATTTGCAGCTTCCATGTTTGCAATTTACCTACTTGCTAACATTTATTTGTATTCCTCCAATCAATTCCCACAGCACCTTCACGGTCATTCGTGGGCACGTGTGGCAGATGGTGAGAAACGCTGAGTCGCCCGATGCACGTGCCCCCGCTGAGTCTGAGCAAGGCGACACGCTGCCTTCCTGCTCCAGCTCTCACACTATCAGCAAGTGTTCTACACGTGGTCTCTGCAGTGCCAGCTTTTCACATTTTTTAATGTCTGTTTGTCTTTTGTTGGCGATTTCACTGTTTAAAATGGTCTCCCAAGCATAGTGCTGACATGTTGTCTAGTATCCCTAAGCACAAAAAGGCTGTGATATGTCTTACAAAGAAAATGTGTATGTTGGATAAGCTTCCTTTAGGCCTGAGTTAGATAGCACTACTGGCCGTGAGTTCAATGTTAATGAATCAACCATATGTATTAAATATGTTGTCTTTAAAAATAAAACAAGGTTATTTATGTATTGGTACTTTGGCCAAAATGTCGTGACCAGAGGCCGGCAGGTGCCCAGCCCATTTCCTGGTATGACAATGAATTTGGCCACAGCAACAGAATTTGAAGGCCTACCGTTTTAATTCTATCTCCATTACTTAAGTGACCTTGGCAAAGTCACCCCATCTGTTGAACCAGTCTCCTCACTCTTAAAAATAAATAGCAACCCCTGTCTACAACGGTGGTGGTGAGGAAACAGCCTTTGAAAGGGTTTGCTAACGGGTAGCAGGCTAGTCAATGTGAGTTGCTGTGATTCACTTGATAAAGCATCAGAAAGTCTACACAAGAAATTAGCACTTGAACAAGTAAGAGCCAATATTTAAATGTTACATCTTCATGGATTTATATCTGTTATGATGCAAGCAACTCGAGAAAAGTATTCAAAACCATGGGTGGGAGAGGGAGAGGGAGAGCTAAGGCCCAGATTTTCAGAGAAGAAAACATTTGGTTAACTGGAGACCAAAAACAGGTGCCCAGACATATATGTATCTCATATGTCAACACTACTTTGAGATTTAAAAGGCCAAAGAACTATCTAGCAATGTCTCTCAAACTTTCAAAATCTACAATGTCATGTGAACAATCAATGGGGGGGGAGCGGATTTTTAAAAAGATGAATCACAATTATTTGATAAAAAAGGGTTTGTTTTCAAATTTACAACTTGTATCTCACATCGGTGAGAGGGATGTTATGGTGACGATCTTTTTCTTCAAGGTGTCTACGAGGTGTAGCATTCAATCCCAATAGCAAATGTTAAATGAAAACTGGGCAAGGACAGGATGCTTGAAAACCTCATGAAACATCTACACTAATAAAAGAGTAAGATGCAAATTGACCGTACCTTTGCAACGCCCACAAGCCAATCAGGAGTGGGTATACAAAGTAACCCAACAAAGATGGCGGGTTAATTTGCATACACAGGCCCTGGCCCAGCCACTCCGGGCCTCTGGGCAGCGTGGGAAGGTGGAAAGGCGGCTCCGGGCCGGAGCGTAAAGGCGGCTCCGGCCCGAGCGAAGGTGGTGCCGGCAGCCAGGGGAAGGAAGGCCCATTCTTGCATGAATCTTCGTGCATCAGGCCTCTACTTTCACATAATTCTACAGAGGATCTTGTCCAGGAATTATGTCCTTCAAGGATGTTGCCTCCTGGAACACTGGAAGCTTTTCCAGATTTCTACTTGCTGACTCATGCTGTACCCAGTCAGCCTCTTTCTCCTGGTTGGTTATGCACACAGCACACAAGTCGAAGCACATTGGCGTGGCTTTCTGTCACTCTCACTGGGAAGCAGCTATCTGCTTGCACATGGATTGTATTTCCACACAGTCTGCCTTGGGTAGTATGCAACACCCAACAGGTGGAATTCATAAATTTGCTCCAAGCATAACAACTGTCACTAACTTTGCAGTGGGTTTTTAAAATGTTTTTATTGATCTCAGAGAGGAAGGGAGAGGGAGAGAGAGAGAGATAGAAACATCAATGATGAGAGAGAATCATTGATTGGCTGCGTCCTGCACACCCCCTACTGGGGATCGAGCCCCAGGAATGGGCTCTTGACTGGAATCGAACCTGAGACCCTCTAGTCTGCAGGCCAATGCTCTATCCACTGAGCTAAACCAGCTGGAGCTGCAGTGGGTTTTTAAATCTTCTTGGCAGTTGTGTGGCTTGTGCAAATGGTGCCTCTATGAGTGACATCTCTGTGGGTTTGGTCTTTTCTCTGTCTTTAGGCACCAAACCCATCAGCTGCAAATTGGAACCCATTTTGTACTTTTCCTGCAAATATTTGTTTTACCCGAGAAGTCACGCTGCTTTGTCTGAAAATGAAACCATAACTTTAATGGCTTCATGTCATTATTTGAAGTTTCAAAAGGTACGATACACTGGAGATGTAATGAGAATGGCTCACTCATCAAATAAAATTCAAGGTTTTTATATTCATTATGTTTGCTATTCATTATGTTAAAAAAAAATTCATTCACAGAATCACCCTATCTCAGCCCAAAGAAACACATATTCTCTATTTGCCCTGGAAATCCTGTTCTCGATATATAATTACGATATCCTGAATTATAATTAATACTATAAGTCATCTGTTCTCTTACGTTTTAATGAACCACTTTCAAATCACTGGTCCTTCTGTTTGTAAGCTGAAGATATAATGTAAAAATTAGATAATAAAAATGGCCAATTACAAATGCACTTAAGACTTAACATAAAAATGACCATCAGTGAGACAGCTTGTCATGAGATTGGGTGTTAGACCAACAATTTTCGACCTTTTTCATCTCAGGTGGTGTGAAGCCCACAAACCACAACTATTCCATTTTTTTATTTGACAATCTAAAGGAAATGAGGTCAGTGCCCCTGACTAAATGGTCAGGTACTGCATGTTTTAAAAATCACTGCGGCACACCAGTTGAAAATCGCTAAACTAGACAAATGTATCAAATGCAGAGTCTTGTAGCACATGTGAGAACATAATGGTAATGAAGAATATTACAAAGCAGCCCAGTGGGTGTGGCTCAGTGGTTGAGTGTCGGCCCAGGAACCAAGAGGTCACCAGTTCAATTCCTGGTCAGGGCACATGCCTGGGTTGTGGGATCAACCCCCAGTGGGGGTGTGCAGGAAGCAGCCGATCAATGATTCTCTCTCTTCGAGGTTTCTCTCTCTCTATTCTTCTCCCTTCCTCTCCCTCTAAAAAGCAGTAAAAACATTAAAAAAAGAAAAGAAAGAAACAGTATTATAAATAGTTAAGAGCAGGGGCTCTGGACCCAAGATGGCCTGATTTCAAATCCAGGCTTTTCTACTTACTAGCTGTTGACCTGAGGCAAGCAATTTACACTCCCTGCGTCTTGGTTTCTCCCCATAAAAAGGAGTAATTACTGTAGCACCCAACCCATTGGGTCGTGTGCGAATTAACTGATACATGTATTAATTGATACATGTATGACAGAGGAAGTGCTAAACATGTTAGCTTATAGCTCTAATGGGGGTCCATGAACATTACAGCTCACTTTACATTTTGAATTTGTGAAATGGATGTTAGCCACTATCCCTCCCTGTAGTTTGAAACCCACAAACCAGCACTGGTCCGTGAACCCCGTTACTATATAGCGTCTCTGCCACAGGACGTGTAGCTGTGTACTCACCAGCTGGGACGCAGGTTGACAAAAGCATCGATGATATCCTGTTGGATTCTGGATTTTCAACAAAACATTGTACTTCCTGTGAGAGGTCGTCATCCTTCGTAAAATTTAGCACAGGTAGCGGGTAGGGAACAAGGGCTGCGAGTTGTGAGCTCCTCTCACACTGCTGGGAAGAGCAACGCCATGCATAGCGTAACTGCTCCCGATGCCGGCTGTAACTCTGAGGCATCTCACAGTGGACGGAAAGGCTTTCATTCGTCCAGTTACAATGTAGTGTCGGGGATGGAAGAGGGTCTGGGGAAAAAAGGTAACGTTTAGTACAAGAAGAGTAATATGTAGATTCACCATCTGTGAACTTATGAAAAGCTCCCAACTTTCTTGTGAGTTTAAGAGACGGGCAGGCCACTTCCTTGGGCACCAACAGGAGAGCATTCTCTCCTCCTCGGAGTCCCATCTGCCTGCTCACATTCAGACCACATGGGGGCCCCTGGCCCCTCATCCTCGACTCTGAAAGCTCCAGGATTGCAGACAGGATGGTGGCAAACTCCGTTAGCTGCGGATCCTCACCTGAGCAGACAGGAGGATTTCTAGTTTTTATTTTTCTCACTTATTATAAATATTCATTACCGCGTTTACTAAAAACAGTCACGTGCTTGAGTGTAGGGTGCTCCCCATAACTACGTGGGGTGCTTTTTTTTGTAGAGAACTGCATTTTTAAAAATATTTTTTTATTGATTTCAGAAAGGAAGGGAGAGGGAGATACAGAAACATCAGTGATGAGAGACAATTATTGACCGGCTGCCTCCTGCATGCCCCTTAGTGAGGATCGAGCCTGCAACCCGGAATGTGCCCTTGACCAGAATCGAACCTGGGACCCTTCCGTCCACAGGCCGACGCTCTATCCACTGAGCCAAACCGGCTAGGACAATGGGATGCTCTTTAATCTACAGAGAGGAAATAGTTTGTATTACCTTCCGAAAATCTGAAATGTTTCAAAGTGACTCAAAGGGTTTTGTGAAAGGTACCGTGGGCTGGCCCCGCTGACAGGTGGAATAAGGCACGGCACCTGTCAGAGACCTGCCAGCCCCGAGGCCTCCCTCCGATTTCCTCCGGAAGCGCCTCCTCCCGGTAAGGCAGCCGGGACCTGCACACCGCAGGCGAAGACCCTCTCCGGTCCCACTGCACCATCTCACCCTCTCACATCGTGATGCTCATTTGGGTCTCACTCGTCCTATATTTCATTCATATGCCTTCCTGCATCTCTACTCCCACCCCCAAACTAATTATAAGAGATTTGAGAAAACACGTAAGTATATATGAAATGTACACAAAAAAGTCCTGGTAGCGTTTGGATAATAAAATCTCAATACATTATAAACACGGACTAAAACACGAATTACAGGAAAGTGCATCAAGGCTGGCCAGGTGAAGCTCCCGGGAGGGCGTGGGGCACTGGCCAGGAGCTGGGAGGTGTGAGCGTTAGCCCCGGCGGGCTGTGCGGCCTTGGACCACAGCTCCTGTAGGAGCTGCAAGACTTTAGAGAAACCATCCAGCCCAGGCTCCTGTCCCATAAAAGGAGAAGCCCATTGCCGAGTCTGTCTCATTTTCCTCTGTAAGAGAGAACATGGTCACGGTCACGCCAGGTGGGATAGGAAAGTGCTGTGCGGGGAGACCCGTGGAAGAACTGGTGTCACGTTCTGTGTTGTCAGAGCCCGCTTAGCGACACAGAAGCTCTTCCAGGCGGTCTCGTTACTCCACCACTGTCACATCCCACCTGCTCACCAACAGGCATGCAGACCTTTCTGTGGCATCGGGGTGAACTTCTGCACTCAGATCCTCCCATCGATAACCTTTCCTAGCCTCTCGCTGCCCAGGGACTTACCACAGCGACTTCTAACAGATAAGTTACGCCTTGTACCTTAAACAGATTAAACAGGCCAGGAATGTGCCTCCTTCACCCCCTACAATAACAGAATTAGTCGCTTTATAATTAATCAATTCAGCTCACCACCCTGTCAGAGATGAGGATTTCGTATACAGACCAGCTGGCATTTGTATATTTCTATTAACTTCAGTAAAAAGTTATACACCGGCCCTGACCGGTTTGGCTCAGTGGATGGAGCGTCGGCCTGCTGACTGAAGGGTCCCGGGTTCAATTCCGGTCAAGGGCATGTACCTTGGTTTCAGGCACATTCCCAGTAGGAGGTGTGCAGGAGGCAGCTGATCGATGTGTCTCTCTCATGGATGTTTCTAACTCTCTCTCCCTCTCCCTTCCTCTCTGTAAAAAATCAGTGAAATGTATTTTTTTAAAAAGTTATACACCGGTCTGGACGTTTAAGGGAAGGACAGTCACTTCTACTTACATGGACATTACCAATGCAACGAAGGTTGTGAAGAGGCTGAGAAAGAGCTAATAAACACCATTAGTGGAGATTGGTAGGGGGCTCTGCGGGAAAAGGGAAAGCAGATAGCACCTTCTACGCAGCAAGAAGAGGCGCCAGGAAACCCCCTTCTACCGAAAAACTCCCTTTCTGACAGTTTTCCGTTGGGTCTGGTGTCTCCGGAAGAGTAATGCCAAGGCACTTAAATAGAACTAAACACACCCTCCCCAAAAGCATGACTTCCCCATTTCTAAGAAACGAGTATGAGTTATTTTGTCAACTGGTGTGAAGCCATGAGTCAGCCTACGTCTTTTTAGGACACGTTCTAAATACGGCTGAGTCTTCCCTGGCTCATCTCCGGGTCCTCTCCTTTTCCAACATCTCCTACCGACACACTGTCTACCTGTGCGACCGCAGTGCCTTCTACCTGGCGCCTCTTCTCCCTATCCACCGAAAAAACCTGCCACCCGAGTCATCTTCCAAAAATAGATTTCACCGAGCCACACCCCTGCTCCAGTGCTGGAGACAGAGGCTCCTCACAGCCACAGGCTCCAGCCCCGGTTCCCCAAGCAGGACCTGAAGTCCCCGGCCGATACTGTGTTTGTCACTGATAGAAACGCACCTCCCTGTGCGTGGCTCCTCTGCAGGCCTTCGCCGGGCTTCCTCAGGCTGTCAGTCAGCACAGCCGAGGCCGGGAGCCAGAAACAGAAGGGGTGGGACATCTGCCACTGAGAGATGAAGGGATCAGAGTGACTGGCAATAACAGGTTCTGGGCTACACCATGGCAAGCGAGGACAGCAAGGCCTGAGAAACTGGGATGTTAAAAATAACCTTTATTTCAATATCACACTCCCCGAGAACTATGACCCTGGCAGGAACATCAGAAACAATGAAAATGAACCAGGCACTAGAACGATCCAGAAAAATTGGGGGGTGATGTTCAGGGCAGCATTGTGTACCGTAGCCAAGACACAGAAACAACCTATGTGTCCATCGTAGGATGAATAGATATGAAAGCTGTGGTATCTGTACACACAACAGAATATTATTCAGCCATAAAAATATATTTTTATTGATTTCAGAGAGGAAGGGAGAGGTAGAAACATCAATGATGAGAGAGAATCATCGATTGGCTGTCTCCTGCGCGCCCCATACTGGGGATCGAGCCCGAAACCTGGGCATGTGCCCTGACCATGGATCAAACCGTGACCACCCTGGTCAACAATGCTCACCCACTGAGCCACGCCAGCCAGGCGAAATTTGCCATTTTAAACAAACCAAGTTATGAAATACTCACCGAGGACTAAAAGATTAAATTTCAGGCCATTTGTAAGATCCACGGATTCGATTTCATATTCATCTTCATCCAATGATGTTAAATTGAAGATGACGAGGTCACCTGACTCAATGTCTAAATGAACCCTCTCTTTAAAAAGTGGGTAACGTATGACCCCAGTGTTTCCATTCCATTCTATGACCTTATTCATTCCTTTTTTCCATATGATTTCTGTAAAGTTTACAGTGCTTGATGGCGACAAAGTGATGTCCTCACCTATACGTCCAAAACGCGGTAAGCTCTGGCAGCTGATGAAATCTAGGAGAGAGAGAAAAAAAAAAGGTTAGGAAAAAAACACGACTGTTGGAAACAGAAAACCATCTTCCAAGATGCTCTATGGAGAAAAGAGTTGAATTTCGTGGTAAAAATTATTCATCAGCTATTTTGTGTGCTAAGCTGATAAACTGCTGACAGAAAGGAGAGAAAATAGATGCTTGACCAGGTAGAAACCACTCTTTTTTTTTTTTTTTTTAATCCTCACCTGAGGATATTTTTCCATTCGTTTTTAGAGAGAGTGGAAGGGAGGGGGAGAGACAGAGTTCGGGAAACACTGATGTGAGAGACACCCACGGACTGGTTGCCTCCCGCATGCGCCCAGACCACAGCTGGGGATTGAGCCTGCACGTGCCCTTGACCGGAATTGAACCGGGGACCCTTCAGTCCGTGGGCTGACGCTCTATCTACTGAGCCAAACCGGCTGGGGCTAGAACCCACTCTTTAATTGGGGCCCACACAAACCCAAGAAGTGGAGTTAACACTGGGAGCAGCACCCACATGCCAGGCACGGGGGCCATGCTGGGACTATGGCAGCAAACAGGACGGGCGTCGCTCCAGGCCCTCGAGGAGTCTCACTGCGTGGAGAGCACACAGAGGAGGCGAGGACAGACCAAGGCGGGGCCTTCCCCAGGAAGCCAGGCTGCAGGGACACAGGACAACGCGTCGCTGAAGGATGAGGGGAGTCGGCCAGCTGAGGGCTGGCGAAGGAGGAAGGAGAGTGGGCAGGCGGGCAGATGGAGGAAGCCGCGCCCCAAGGCCTGTCCCAAATGAAGGAGGGGGTCTGTGTGAGGAAATAAAAGCAGTTCTGAATGTCTGGAACAAAGAGGGCCAGGGCGTGGGGAGCAGGAAGGAGGCTGCGGAGGCGGGCGGGCTGCTCGGAGCGAGTGAATGGGGGCTGCAGGGGGCCAGGGAAGGATGCTCAGGGCTCGGGTGGGATCCTGATGGCACAGGAGAGCCACAGAAAGGGTGTCAACAAAAGACGCAGGACGCAATGTAAGTTCCGCCAGCTGACCGTCCGCAGAGCGGGCAGGGGTTGAGGGGCGCGGCGTGGAGGCAGAGAAAGCAGGGCGGAGGCAGTGCAAGGAGTGGCGGACGGACAGACCAGGCCAGGGACACCCGTGAGTGGATGGACCTGAGAGGGTATTGCAGGAGTTGGTGACGGGATGTGGGGGACGAGGGGTAGGGAGGATACTGGTGGCTGTCGGGCAGCCCTCGTTCTTGGCTGACAGGGGAGCTGTTGAGAGCAAACTCAATGACAGGAAGCGCCAGAGGGACGGTGAGGATTAGGGGACCAGGTGTGCTGGAGCTGGTTCAAACCTTTGTCACAAGCCAGTGGTTAACCTCTCTGACTGAAGGGTTCAAATGAGGGGCTCCTGCTCCCCCCCCCCGCCACACACCAATCCAGTCATTAAACATTTGTTACCACCACTAAGACCGGCATATTCCTGATACCCCCAAATGGGTTTAAATGCATCTTGCTCCAGACTTAACTTTCTTGTTAAAGAGAGAAGAACAGCTGTTGAGGGAAAAGACATTAAAGATAAACTAAAATTTGAAGTTTTTGCTGAGCAGCAACCAGGGTAACTGCAGGAGCGCAGGAAACATCGAGACATCCAATAACCAAGTGTAGGCAACTGTGCCCAGTAATTTCAAATGAGAAGCAAATATCCCCCATCTGTCTATCTGCAAGGATGTTTAGAACCATCCCCCTTAATTCAGGGAGTCTGCCCTCAAAGACTCCAGCACCTTTCCGCTGCTTTGCTGATGATGTGCTATCTTCCGGACTCAGCAGTACGTGGGAAGGCAGATGAAAGAGGCAGGATTCCAAGCAGAGTCTGCCCACACACTGTAGTGGGGCTTGAAATGCCTTTGAATGAATGAATGAATGAATGAATGAATGAGCGCACAGGGTGGAGGTGGGAGAGAAGAGGCATGGCTGAACGGCTGCACCCTAGCTGCATGGAGATGGCTTCTGTCCTCCCCGGGGAGAAGCGATGTTCCCTGAACTGTGAAATGGGAAAAAGAAACAAGCCAGGAACGGTGTGGAGAGGAGCGAGGAGGGAGAGAAGGAGACTTGTGTTCAGAAAGAATCGCGGTAACTCTGAGCTGGAAGAAACTAACGGGTATTCCAACGACCTCCATTTCACAGGCGACAGGACAGAGCACCAAGAAAAGTGAAACGGCGTGTGACTGAGGCCTCCACTCTCCCAGGTGTGTGGTCACGTCCTCCCGAGTCCTTCCTGAACCCTCCGCACGCCCAGGTGCAGTGGGGACGCCACGTCCATTTTACAGATGGGCAAACAGGCCCGAGGCACACCAGCTGCCCGTGTCTCAGCAAGTTCAGGGCAGCAGAGGGAGCGGGACACAGGTTTTCTGATTCCTTGCTCAGCTCCCCTTTCACCACAGCCTGGTCCCGTCATTCATTCATTCATTCATTCACACTCATTCATTCATTCATTCCGAAAATACTCATTGGGCATCTCTTCTGTGTGGGAGAACCAGACAAGCACGGCACCTGCCCTCTTGGAGCTTACGTTCTGTTGGAGACGCCAGACTTCATACAAACAATTAGACAAACGTCCAACTGCATCTGTGGGAGGGGCCTAGATCTGGAAACAGCCCCAGTGCCCATCAGAGGGGCGCAGTAAGAAGCTGTGGTACATTTACACAATGGAGGACCACTCGGCCAGGAAAAGAAGGGAATCTTACCCTTTGGGACGGCATGGATGGACCTGGAGAGGGCTATGCGAAGTGAAATAAGTCAGAGAAGGTCAAGTACCGTGTGATGTCACTCATATGGGGAATCTAATGAACAAAGTGGACTAACAAACAAAATAGACACAGACTCATGGACAGAGAGCAGACTGACAGCTGTCAGAGGGGAACGGGGTTGGGGGCTGGTGATAAAGGTGAAGGGATTAAGCCAAGAAAAAACCACCACAGACGCAGACAAGAGTAGGGAGATTACCAGAGGGAATGGGGGGTGGGGGAGTAGAAGAAGGTAAAGGGGGTAAATGACAATGGAAGGAGACTTGACTTGGGGCGGTGAACACGCACCACAATATACAGATGATGCGTTATAGAACTGTACACTTGAAACTATACCCTTTTATTAACCAATGTCACCCCAATAAGCTTTTTTAAGGTAAATAAAAGTGTGAGGTGTAAAAAAGTGAGGGAGGGGAAAGGGGACAAGAGAGACTTAAGTGCAGGAAGGAAGAAAAACCAGAGCAAATCCGTCCGTCCATCCGTCGAGCAATCGAAGAAGTCACAGGGAAACTCAATAAACAGTTAAGCGAATTAACTAAACTGATTAAAATACAACTTAAATGCAGTCCAAAAGGCAGCAAAATTGGGGTCACCCCAAACCCCGAGTGCCGTGGAACCTGGCTGAAGAACCATGACGCGGCAAGGACAGGCACAGACCTTTCACTGGAGCCCAAGAGTTAGTGGCCTGGGACCACCCAGATGCAGTCAAAACAGCCCCTTCCTTTCCCCTGCCTGCCTCCGGCCAAAGCCAGATGGGAGGGCTGCTGGCTCCCCACTCCCCACCCTATCCCCCCATCCTACCCCCGCTCTTCCTTTTATTTTATTTTATTTTTTTAAATATATTTTATTGATTTTTTTACAGAGAGGAAGAGAGAGGGATAGAGAGTTAGAAACATTGAGAAACATCGATCAGCTGCCTCTTGTACACCCCCTACTGGGGATGTGCCCACAACCAAGGTACATGCCCTTGACCGGAATCGAACCCGGGACCCTTGAGTCCGCAGGCCGAAGCTCTAACCACTGAGCCAAACCGGTTTCGGCCGCTCTTCCTTTTAGATGTTCCCTTTGTCTACTGCTTCCCCTTCGAGGCGAAGGGGGCGCACCCGCTAAGGGTGTAAACCTGGTAAACCTGAACCCTGTACCCCGTACCCACGCAGGGACGCCTGCCCCAGTGCAAGGCCCAACCTGTGTGAGGCTGCAAGAGGCACCCTGTCACCAGGCCGTTCCTCAGAGAAGCCCACCCACTCTTCCGGGCTCAGGGAAAGGGCTGCACGAGGCCTTTGAAAGACTGCTTTCTCTCTCCAGAGCACCCCTCCGGGTCAGGTGGCCTGCAGGCAGCAGCAGTTAAGGTAAAAATCTGAGGCAAAACAATAAAATCCCCTAACAGTTTCAGTACCCGAATATATGCAGCGTGGCATTTCCCGTGTGTATGACGCCGTGTCGGGGACTGGCTGAGCCTCTACCTCTACTGGCTGTGGACCTGGGGATGACAGGATCCGGGGGCAGCCCTGGTTGCTTTGACACAACCTTGACCCTCTCACTTCTCTGAAATCATGTCTCACTTTCAGCCCACACCGCCTTGGAGGACCTGCTCGCGGCCTGGGCAACAAAGTCTCGGTTCAGACATTTACATACAGGAGAGGGGCCCTCCTCCCAGAATGACTGAGGGGGTGCTGGTACCAAGTCATGTTTCGTTAAGTTCATGAATATTCTCAGCTCAGTCTGACGTGTGTTCCAGTTTTGGGGTGGAAACACGCTCAGCAGGTCTGGAGATGATAAGAAGGGCACGGTGTCTCACTCAAGGGAGTTTGCTGCAGCTCCATTCTTTAACTTAATTCTTATCAATGAGCCCCAGGCCAGCTCAGCCTCGATAGCGTTTCACCACGGCAGCAGCACAAACACTGGCGGCATTTGGGGCTTCCTGTGTGCCATGCATCTTCTGAAAAGCTAGATCTAGCCTGGCCGGTGTTGCTCACTGGTTAGAGCACTGTCCTGGGCACCAAAGGGTCATGGGTTCGATTCCCGGTCAAGGCCACGTACCTGGGTTGCAGGTTCCATCCCAGGCCGGTGAGAGCATGTCCAGGAGGCAACCAATCCATGTGTCTCTCTCACTGTGTCTCTCTCACATCATTCGATGTTGGTCTTTCTTCTCTCTCTTTCCTCTCTCCTTCCCACTCTCTCTACAAATCAATGGAAAAAAATATCCTCCAGTGAGGATTAACCCAAAAAAAGCTAGATCCATCTAATTATCTACCTATCTATCTATCTTCCTTCACTTATTCCTCAACTCAACTCCCTGAGAGAGGTCTTATTATTCATGTTCTCACTCACCAGATACTGAGCCCTCCTATGTCCCAGGCCGTCCTGGAGTGCATGTGAGTGACTGGGAAGAACTGGACACGTGGCAAAGTGAAGTCTCTTTGTGTGGGTGAAGTAAAGTGCTGCTGAGCAAAATGAAGCAGAGCATGGGGGTGAGGGTGTCACTAGTGAGGGCTGCCACTGTATGCGACGGGTCACAGCTGGCCTGCAGCAGGGCCCAGAGAAAGGGAGGGAGGGAGCTAGGAGTGTGGGAAGAGCATTCCCAGGAATGAGAACCACTGGGTCACAGATGAGGAACCTGCGGCTCCGAGGGGCTCCGAAGCTGGCCCAGGACAGAGTGGGTGCAGACGCAGGCAGCCCGCCTCTGAGGCCTGAGCCGTGAGCCACCACGTGGGGTGCCTCCGTCTGTCCTGGCTGAATCCCCCCGGACCCAGGCCCAGGGCCAGGCCCAGGCAGTCATTTCTGTTTCCATGGTCACTAAAGGCAGAAATCCAGGGTCTCGGCTGCAACAGCACGACTTGCCCGTCTCCATCTATTTCTGCCTGGAAACGCACTCACCTGGCTCCCAGTTAGCGATACCCGCCCTGCGCCCCCAGCCCCGACAACTGCCCAGAACCTGTCTGACACCTGCTCTCGGCTGGCAAGCGACTCCGTGCCTCCGGGAGGAGCTGGGCCAGAATCCAGGTGCCGGCTCTCCAAATCCACCTCCTTTCCATCATTTCTGTCTTCTGTCCGAACAGACTCTCCTTTCTACGTTCCTGCACCTACAGCCCTCTCCCCGGCTCCCCTCTCCTCTCCGAGCCGCTGCCGTCCAGTCCACGTCAGTAGCCACTAACCACACGTGGCTTGTGAGCACACCACATGTGGTCAGTCCACATGAGATGGAGATGGAGTGTGTGTGGGTAAAATACTAACCAGACGCTGAAGATCTGATATGAAAAGGGGAATGCAGAAATCTCTTATTTAACCCGGTCAGTGTGGCTTAGTGGTTGAGTGTCAACCTACGAACCAGGAGGTCACGGTTTGATTCCCGCTCAGGGCACATGCCAGGGTTGCAGGCTCGATCCCCAGTGTGGGGCATGCAGGAGGCAGCCAATCAATGATTCTCTCAAATCATTGATGTTTCTTATCTCTCTCCCTCTTCCTTCCTCTCTGAAATCAATAAATATAATTTTTTAAAAAATCTCTTACTGATACCAACTTCATGTTGAAACGAAAATATTGAGCCTGCACCTACAGCACTCAGGTGCAGGAAGTTATGACTCAGGTGAGGGGTGGAGCCCCCGTCAGAAACCTGGTGAACCTCACCTTAACCAAAAAAATCCCTGCCTGGTTAAATAAAATATATTACTAAAACGGGTTTCACCTGTTTGCGTTCTAGTCCTCTCTGACAGCACTACTTACTAGTAGCCCGTGCTTTTAAGGTAACCACATGCTACCCCTGCTCAAAAGCCACGTTCACCCTTGACTGTCCTCAGAATATACTGAGGCCTACAGCCTGCTTCGGGGAAAAGGTTCTTACTACAGCAATTTAAGACACTGTCAGTCTTCGTACATCTATTCTACAAAGTCTGATTCAAGGCATTTCAACAGACTATTGATCGTTTCATTACACAATTTCTTTATGAACCCTTTTATTTTCCATTTTTTCAGTTCATAGTTGAGAAACTCCATTACAACTAATTTATGACATAACCTTATTCATCTCTCTTATAATTTGTTGAACCTTGATCCCGCCCCCCCCCCCCCCGCCGCCCCAGGTTTTAACTGATCTATGGGGGAAATGTTCCAGAAACTACCAGTGAGCCCTGGCTGGTGTGGCTCAGTTGGTTGGGCATCATCTTGGGCACCAAATGGTCACCAGTTCAATTCTGGGTCAGGGGACATGCCCAGGTTTTGGGTTCAAACTCCGGTCGGGGTACATACAGGAGGCAGCTAGTCTATGTTTCACATTGATGTCTCTCTCTCTCTCTCTCTCTCTCCCCCTCCCCTCCTCTCTTTTCTTAAAAAACATCGATAAAATACCAAAAACACATGAAGTGTACAATTCAATGTGGAAGGAAGGAAGGAAAGGAGCTACCAGTGAGGCAGATGGAGGTTGAGGCACTGACCTCACAGACAGGTGGGGAGTGCTATGGAAAAGGATGAAGGTCACTAGGAACCGGAAGGGGTTCATTTCTGAAGAACAAGCCATCGGAATAAACTGGCTTCCTCAGAGGGAGACCTGGCTGACAGGACAGAGCAGGGTCACAAAGGTAGACCTCGGATCAGCAGCTCCCGACGGGGCAGAGAGCACACCGGGTTCTGGGCAGGGGTTCCTTCACTCCCACTGGTTCCCAGGGAGCCGCACGGCCTCCAGGGGACGCCAAAGGCGAGGGTCCGGCCTATCAAGTAACTGACAGGCATTTTCCCTGGGGCCGCTGGACGACAGGGAAGCCGCCCCAGAGGAACGGCTGGGATGGCGTCCTGCCCTCTCCTGGGACGGCTCCGTCTCGCTGTCACACCCTCCACTGTCTGAGGAGAGGGCAGAGGAGGGGCCCTGGCTGGGCATTCCATCCCGGAGTGTCTGATGTGTGACTGCGGGGTCTCAGGGCTGTGCCCGCAGGGGCAAGCTGCACAGAGCTTTCTGCACCCGAGGAGAAAGGACATGAGAAGACAGCAAAAGGCAGAAGAGCCGGCCGTCGGGGCTGACGTGTGCGGCGCACTCCGCTCCGAAGCAGAGAAACCGCCTTCCCCGCAAAGCCGCTGCTTCCTGAGACGCAGCGAGGCCGAGGCGACAGCACGGGTTCCCAGACTGTCTCCTTCTTAGAGAGCGGCTCCGAGTCTCTTTCAAATTTCTAAAAGGTATCTGTCAAGATTAAGCCAAACACGGCAACAAATGCAACGTGCAAAATTTGACAAGATCCTGGTGTTTGTTTGTTTTTTAAAAAAAGACGTTCTTGTGACAAGTGAGGACATTTGAATAAGGGCAGAAGGCAGGTGATATTAGGGATTACTGTTATTTTCATAAATATGATGATGCTATTGGAATTATGTAAAAGTATGTGGGAGTGTAGAGCGAGTATAAACATGGCAAGATGTTAATAAATAACTAGCCTTCTGAATTCTACGGCCCCAAGCTGACCCCTCCCGCTGCTGTAGATTATGGCGGGAACACAATCGTGGGAACTTGGCCCTCGCCTCAGCCAAATCTCGCTGCAAGTGTGCGCGTGGGAGAGAAAGAGACACCTATCGCTCCGCCGACCTTCAGGCAGCTGCTCATCTGATCTCGGGCTGGAACGCATGGGCTGCGTCGGCAGATCCGGGTGCTGGCACACTCTGCCAGTGGTTTGCTGTGTGAACTTGGACAAGGGACTTAACCGACCCCCTGCCTTAAAAAAAAAAAAGGTGGGACAATGAAATGAAAACAAAACTCTCAACTACTAACCAGGAGCTGTGAGATTCACAGCCAGGATAACACGGGGCCTGGTTTCCGGACAGGAACGCAGCGCCCCGCCCCTGGACTGGGGTTCTCTCCGGAGTGAGAGCCAGACTCGGAATCTGGATGGCAGCAAAGCCGGTGAGCCAGTCTCACATAATGATGGCAGGTGATGTCTTAAGATGGAGAAAGGCTTGACAAAGACGGCAACAGTCTGCACTGTTAAAATAACAACACTGAAAACAAGTCCATGAAAGGAAATGTGTAAGTAGTATGTGGCCTGGTTCCTGAATCAATCTAGTTGGAGAGACAGCAAACAAAGGCGTCCATAAAACCTCAACAGCATCAGAACAGGGCAGGCTCTGCTAAGAGCTAACACGTCAGTTCCTGGTAGTGAGCTTGCTACATGCCCTGACCACATATTAACAACCCACTGACGCAACCAGCCCCAAATCCTGCCAGCTTTACTCCCCGGGAGCGCCCATTTCTTCCTTCCTTCCTCAGTCTTGATCCTTATCTGCAGCGATCCTGCAGCCTCACCCCCCTCTCTCCAGACTGCTCTCCTCCCAGCACCCAGAATAATTTGTCATGACTTCATTCCTGTTCAAAACCCTCCAAAACTTTCCATTTCATTGGGAGTGAAAAATGTCACAGTCTTTAAAGGGCCCACAGAACTTGATGTCTAAGATCCAGCCCTGACTACTTTTACAGCTTTCTTTCCTGCTACTTTCCAGTAAAATGATCTCCTCCAAGTTCCTTAAATGCTGGAAGCCTATGGAAGGGCTTTGCTTCCATCCCCCATCAGTCACCTGGCCTGTTCCCTCACTTCCTTAAGTCTACACTCTCACCCTTTTAAAGAGACCCTCCCCGGACCACGCTATATAAAACACCAACCACCAAATGAAATACCACACCCCACCCCACGGAGCACTACGCAGCTGTACAAAAGGAATGAGGATGACATGGTTAGTTGACAAAAACAAGGTATAAAAGAGTACATGGTATGTGTGATCTGCTGTTTAGAAAGGGAGTTAGAAATAACCACATGTATCTGTTTATAGCAGCAAGTAGAAAGAAGAAAGATAAAACAGAAACAAATTATATGCTATGGGGAGGAGGTAGTAGGATTTCTCTGAGCATATCTTCATATAGTTGTGATCTGAATCACGTTACTCTATTTACCTATTTAAAAATTAAAGAAAGGGGGAAACCCTTAAAACTGAATAGAAACAGAAACAAATTAATGCAACTATATACAAGTCAGTAACATAACCACACAGAAGAAACAAAGATTCAAGTAACTTTAAAATCTAGTATTCTGTACATATCCGGAGGGACACGTAGAAAAAGAAAAAGTGGCAAAGAGTCCTGGCTAGCATCAGAAGAGTCAAGGGCACGGTTCCCAGTCAAGGGCACATACCTGGGTTGCAGGTTCCATCCCCGCCCAATCAGAGTATGTGTGGGAGGCAACCAATCGAGTGTCTCTCTCACAATGATGTTTTTCTCTCTCTCTCTCTTCCCCTTTACATCCCTCCTACTGTCTCTAAAATAAAATCAATGGGAAAATCTCCTTGGGTAAAGATTAAAATACAACAACAACCAACAACAAAAAAAGGGCAGCCCTAACTGGTTTGGCTCAGTGGATAGAGTATCGGCCTTTGGACTCAAGGGTCCCAGGTTCGATTCTGGTCAAGAGCATGTATCTTGGTTGCGGGCACATACCCAGTAGGGAGTGTGCAGGAGGCAGCTGATCAGTGTTTCTGGCTCTCTATCCTTCTCCCTTTCTCTCTGTAAGAAATTAGTAAAGTATATTAAAAAAAAAAAAAAGGGCAAAGAAATCTTGAACTATGTTTAATAATTGTCTATGCTTGGTAGTGGTATTGGTATAGCAATTATCGAACAATTTTGTGTTTAATATAGATTAGGAAAATATACTGATGCTAAGAATAGAGTTCTCACTGTGGAGAAACAAGAAGCAAAGATGGGAGGAAGGGGAAGAAGAATCTAATTACTGGGTCAGCCTTCGCGGCAACACGACAAGCCCACCCCTCTGTGAAAACTATTTCCTGGCTCTGACCACAGGCAGGGCCTGGAAGCCAGGAGTCCGGCACCTTGGGCGCACCCAGCACTCAGAGCGTGATTTCTAAGTCCCCTCCCCGACGGAGTGGGACGAGGGACTCTACGGATTCCAAGGCTGAGGCAGGAGAGGAGTCCAGAATCTCTTTCTGTGCCAGAAAGGAAGTGCTCAAAAACTCTCGGAAACGTGGCAAAAGGACACTGAAGTTTTTTTGTTTTTGTTGTGTGTTTTTTAAGGACACTGAAGTTTTTTTGTTTTTTTGTGTGTGTTTTTTTAAGGACACAGAAGTTTGAGGGGTTCCCACTTGCAAACTGAGGTCGCTGAGCATCGACATGCACAATGACAGGAATGCCATGTAGCAAACATCCATGAAGTGAAAAAGGGAGATGCAGAAGTTCAGCACCGAAGAATGTCAATCCAGTATAAAGAGACACGGGCACTGGGGTTTGACATCTACAAAGAATCGCCACTGTTTGCTGAAATAGTGAAAGATTGTTGGGGAACGGGATAATCACACAATCTCAAAATGCCACTTAATAAGTCACGTACTATGTACAAAGGGGAGAGGGTGCCTCTACCCTGGAGAAGCCTGGTGAACCTCACCTTAACCAAAGAACCGAAGTTAACATCCCCCATAATGGGGCAGCCGGACTGCACCTGCCACGGATGAGATGTGCTGAGGACACAACCCACCTACAAGAATTCCCAGGCCCCTGCCCCCCAACACATAAAAATCCCTGCCCGAGAAGGTAACCCAAACCGAGGGACCTTTTATGAAATAACTGCTCCGGACCCTTCAAAAACGGTGATGTCATAAAGAATAAGAAAGAAAGCGAACAGGTTGGCAACAGTTCCAGGTTAAAGGGGATGGAAGTCGCATGCCTTCCGAATGCAGGGTGAGTCTTTGTGGGTTTCTGGGCTCTCGGACAAAACAGGGAAGCTGCATTTCCTGCCACAATGGTTCTGTGTCTTACTGAAGACCCGGGGGTTCTTAGAAGACAAACATGGAAATATGTAGGAGTAAGGTGTCATAAGAGCTGCAACTCTCAAACCGCTCAGCGTAAAAATAAATTTTAGTGCACGTGTGTATGTATAAAGAGAGAGAGAGAGGAGTAAACCAAGTGTGACAAAATGTCACTAACTGGTGATTCCAGGAGAAACGTGCACAGGTGTTCACGGTACTAATTTTTAAAAATATTTTAAAATATATTTTATTGATTTTTTACAGAAAACAAGGGAGAGGTAGAGAGAGTTAAGAAACATTGATGAGAGAGAAACATCGATCAGCTGCCTCCTGCACACCCCCTTACTGGGGATGTGCCCACAACCAAGGTACATGCCCTTGACCGGAATCGAACCTGGGACCCTTGAGTCCGCAGGCCGACGCTCTATCCACTGAGCCAAACCGGTTGCAGGGGTCCTCAAACTTTTTAAACAGGGGGCCAGTTCACTGTCCCTCAGACCGTTGGAGGGCCGGACTATAGTTTAAAAAAAAACTATGAACAAGTTCCTATGCACACTGCACATACCTTATTTCGAAGTAAAAAAACAAAAGGGCAAAAACACCCGCATGTGGCCCGCGGGCCGCAGTTTGAGGACGCCTGGTTAGGGCTTCTCGGTACTGTTATGGCAACCGCTCTGAAGATTTTCAATGCCGCTAAGGCTTAATGACTTAAGAAGAAATGTTGACCACTTCCCCTCCCCTTTCCTCAGCGTTGCGGATCTGTAAATGTCAACTTTTCCACCACCCCGTCTCTATCCATTTATCTATTCCTCGTTAACTGTCCCCCACTACCACGTACGCCTCTCAAAGCCAGGGAAGCCTTACTGGCTGCGTCCACACCCCGGGGCCCTTGTACAGTGCCTGACACAAAGCTGACACTCAGGTATTAATGACTGAGTGTTGTTCACAATTATTCTATGAAGTTGATGCTGTCAATATTCTTTTCAGGGCAAAGTGACTGAGGCACAGGGAAGGTAGGTACCTCACGGAAGTTATGACTCAGGTGAGGGGTGGAGCCCAGTCTGAACCACAGGTACCTGCATTCTGGGACCAGGGAGAGATCAGCTCTTCTGGAAGAATCATCCAACCATTCAAGCTCCGCACGTGTCTCCTCCCTCTCCCACAGCCACCGCCTCTGGAGCCCTCCCAGCTCTTGGGGCCGTGTGATGGCCTCTGCCCTGGGCCCCCTGCCTCCAATTCCTCTCACCCGCAGTCCTTCCTCTTTCCTGCGGCCAGCTTACTCTTCCCAAGCACATGGTTCTGAGCCTGACAGGCCCAGAAAGAGTTCTCCTTGGTCTGCAGAAGAGAATCTAATCTCCCACGGGGACTCCCATTCCGGGCTCCCCATGGGGCCTCCGGCTGGAGTGGACACGCATGCCCAGGCTCACCTTGTCCACTCCCCTCCGCGGCCCTGCCTTTCTCACCTGCTCTCCCAATCACAGCGTGTCCACAAGCCACCTGTCCCCAGAGGCCAAATTCAAATGCCATCCCTCCCACTAAGTCCTTGTTTCACAGAAGATAACTGATTTCAGACATGACCCGTGTGGCTCAGTGGATAGAGCATCATCCTGTGGACTTAAGGGTCCCAGGTTCGATTCCGGTCAAGGGCATGTACCTTGGTTGCGGGCACAGCCCCCGTAGGGGAGGGGAGAGGAGAGGCCCTTCTTAGGAATCTTTAAGTGAGGCCGTCGCTACGGACACTTCTGCCCCCCCTGCCCTGCCCACCGCAGGGCCACCGCCCCGGGGTGTTTGGTGCTTCGGAGCCGGCCCGCCCACGCCGGTGGGGCCCCGAGAACGAGAAAGTTGGTTCAAGTTCCGCCCCCCCCCCCCCGCAGGCTCCGAAGAAACTTGCACTCAAGTCAGAAAGAGCCCCTCCCTTCGGGAGGAACACTGGGTGGGAAGGGGCGCGCGCCCCGGGCCCCCGGGGGCTGAAAAGGAGCCCCGGAAAGAGGGGAGAAGCCGGACGGAGCCGGGGGAGCGCGAGGACGGCGGGCGGGGCGGCGCGGGGAGTGCGCCGGAGTCCCGTCCCTCTCCTCCCCGGAGTCCCGTCCCTCTCCTCCCCGGAGCGACTCGGGTGCCACCGCCCAGTTTCTCCGGGCCCAGCCGAGGGAGCGTGCCGTGCGGGCAGCACTGCCTCTCCTCTCCCGGTCCGGGTCCGCGGCGTTCCTCCGCTCCCGCAGCCCCACCCTGCGCCCCACCCGGGATGCCACTAGCAGTGGCCTCGGACCCCAACCTTCGATCCGGCCCCGGAGTCCTGGAGCCAAGGGCACCCTGGCGCTGCCCAGGCCGCACTCACCGAGCAGGAGCACCAAGCAGAACAGGCCAAGGGCTCCCGCGGCCTTGCCCGCGGCCATGGCGCAAATGCGATACTCGCCCCGGGCGTCCGGCGTCCCGGGCTCCTCATTCAGGCGGCCCAGGCACCGCCCTCTCGCGCTACTGGCGGGAGACGCCAGGCTCCGCCAGCCCACACGGCGCGAGGCGGGGCTTAGGCTGAGAGGCGGGGCGAGAGGCGGGGCTTAGGCTGAGAGGCGGGGCTTAGGCTGAGAGGCGGGGCGAGAGGCGGGGCTTAGGCTGAGAGGCGGGGCTTAGGCTGAGAGGCACCGCTTCCGCACTACGCCTTCCTCTTGCGCGCGCCCCGCCCCTCCTCGGCATTTGGAACGTGACGGAGGCCGCACGGTGGCGGGGCGTTCACTCTCCCACGGCTGCGCCCTTCTCAGCTCGCCCCTGAGTGGCAGGACTCCGCCAAAGGACGGGGAGGCGCGGGAGCCCGTGATTCCTCCGCGGGGAGCTTGCTTTCCCTGCCAAGTGACTCAGCTAATGGGACCCCGACCAGACAGCCTCTTGAAGCCGCTCTTTCTTCCACGATTAAACGGAAGGAAACGGGAGACGTCGGACACCTGCTAGCATGAGCGGGGTTACTGGTGCAGCCCCTTAACCGCCAGTCTCCTCACCCAAGTGCATGCCGCCTTCTCCTAAAGCCTCCCCCGCAACCGCCACACTCCCTCCCCCTGGGCTGGAACGTCAAGCCTTTGGTTTCCCTCCGTCTCAGCTGTGAACCTTCCCAAGGCCGAAGCGGTGGGTCTGCTCCCTTACTGTTTGGCCAATCAAAATCTCCCCACAGTCCGGGCAGGCACAGAACTCTCCATCCTATTGGTCAGTCTTCTTGATTGGCGTGCCCTCTCCTCAAATCCACCCAATTCCAGACCAGGTTACCCCCAGAACCAGCTGCTCCCACCAGCCTCCCTCTCAGCTCCCTTTCTTTGGGAGAGAAGCACCCAGCCCGCCCATGGGAGTTAGGGGAACTCTTTCAGGGACAGGGCCTGTCCGAATGCAGGAAACACCAGCATGCTCCCGGTTGTGGAAGAGGGGAGGCGTGTGAGGAATGGTTCATTAGCCTGCCTGGGTTGGACACGCCCCTGACCAATGAGCAGTGCCCTAAGGAGAGAGGCTGTGTTGCCCTGGCCAGTGTGCTCCTTGGCTAGAGCGCTGCCCCTGCACGGAAGGGTCAACGGTTTGATTCCCAGTCAAGGGCACTACCTGGGTTACAGGTTCGACCCCCTCCCTGGGGTGCATGCACCAATCCATGTGTCTCTCTGACAGCATGTTTGTTTTTCCTCTCTCTCTCCCTTTCACTCTCTCTGAAAAAAAAAAAAATCCTCTGGTGAGGAAGAGAGAGAGAGAGAGAGAGAGAGAGAGAGAGAGAGAGAGAGAGAGAGAGAGAGAGAAATATACTGTGCTCCCATCAAACCTTTCTAGGCCCAGCCGGCATGTCTCAGTGGTTGAGCATCGACCTATGAACCAGGAGGACATGGTTCGATTCCCAGTCAGGGCACATGCCAGGATTGCAGGCTTGATCACCAGTGTAGGGTGTGCGGAAGGCAGCCAATTAATGATTCTCTTTCTATCTCTCTCCCCTCTCCTTTCCTCTCTGAAATCAATTTTAAAAATATTTTTTTAAAAACCTTTCCAGAAGCAAATACCTGGTCCAGCTGACTTCACAAATCAGAAGTGGCTCAGAAAGGCCAGACCTGAAATGCCTCAGGCAGACGGCCAAACAGGCCCTACTTTGCCTCCGAAGGAGGGCCGGATGTAGTTCTCCTCCTGTGACCGGAGGCCTACTCTCACCTGCTGTCCCTGTAGATGACCATGGACTAGAGGGTCAGAAAGGAGCTCCTTCGCCTGCTCTGGTAGCATGGGGTGGGTGCTGCTCTCTGGTTCCCTGGCTCTAGTTCTTGCCAGACTTGGAACTTCTCCCAGGAACCCTACAAATCCTAGAACACAGAGAGGAAATCTCTGCTCCTAGACCTACAGACATGAGAGTCCTCTTGCCTCCTGTAGAATTGTCTATTCACTTCACTTATATAAACACCGGGCGGATTTGCACTTAAACACCCAACCTGGAAACCAGGTCCCAGCGTGCTCTCCCTCCAGGGAGCATGCCGGGCCATTTCCTTCCCCCATAGGCACATAGCCCCTCAACTCCAAGGGACCCCATGAGATTGCCACCAGGGTAGCTTGTCCTGAGCTAACCCTGACCTGTCTCCCAGGCCTCCTTTTCTCTGACTTCCAAGTGAGCCACAGAAGCCCAGCCTAACCTCATTTCCCCACCATATCCCCCCTCCTGTTACCCTAGGCCAGTGGTCGGCAAACTGTGGCTCGTGAGCCATGGTTTGCTGCTCTGTTGACTAATGAGTTTGCTGACCACTGTGTAAGGCATTACCCTTACCCAGAAGTTTTGACTTCAGGTTAAAGACATTAGTACATTATTAAAATGTTTTTTAAGTGTTTTTCCCTAGCAGTGGTCGGCAAACTCATTCGTCAACAGAGCGGCAAACCGCGGCTCACGAGCCGAAGTTTGCCGAACACTGCCCTAGGCCCTTCCTTGTTTCACTGTCCTGGGCTTTAATAAACATCCTCTAAAATTCACCTGGACCGTCAGCTGATCGCACGACAGAAACTTTATAGGCCAGAAGGGAGTGGCAAGAAATAGTCAAAGTGATGAAAAACAAGTAGCTACAACCAAGATTACTCTACTCTGCAAAGCTATCATTTAAAATGGAAACACGGCCCTAGTCGGTCTGGCTTAGTAGATAGAGTGTTGGCCTGCGGACCCAAAGGTCCAGGGTTCAATTCCGGTCAAGGGCACATACCTCAGTTGCAGGCTCCTCCCAGGTTCGGGCCCTGGTTGGGATGCATGCAGGAGGCAAAAAGATTTATGTGTTTCTCTCACATCAATATTTCTGTCTTTACCTCTCTCTTCCATTCTCTCTAAAAAAAAAATAAAAATAAAAAATGTAAAAATATCCTCAGGTAAGGATTTAAAAAAGATAAAAATAAAATTGAAACACATATAAAGAGCTTCCCAGACAAGAAAAAGCTCAAGTAGTTCATCACCATCAAACCAGTATTACATGAAATGTTAAAGGGTCTTCTTTAAGAAGATCAAAAATATAAATAATATAAATAAATAATACATATCTACCAATAATTGAGCCTAAAAAACAAAATAAAGGAACAAGCAGAAAACAGGTTCATAGATACAGAGGATATTTTGACTGTTGCCAGGTGAGAGGAGGGTTGGTAAATGGGTGAAAAAGGTGAAGGGATTAAGAAGTACAAATTGGTTGTTACAGAATAGTCATGGGGATGTAAAGTACAGCATAGGGAATATAGTCAACATTATTCTAATAACTCTGAATGGTGTCAGATGGGTACGAGATTTATCAGGATGATAGCTCAGTAATATAATGTCTAATCACTGGGGAGCACACCTGAAATTAATATGATGTTGTATGTCAAGAGTAATCCTATATAATAATGTGCTAATTTGCTAATTAGAACGGATGGCAGAATGACCTTCCAGAACAACCAGTGGGTAGCTGTGAGGGCCGAGCCCCTTGCATGAATTTCATGCATCAGGCCTCTAGTTGAAAAATGATTTAAAAAACCGAGGCAGTGGAGGTTGAGGGGTGAGGGGAGAGCATTTGGGGGGAAAAGCAGACAAAATAATATGACTTAACATGGAACCATTCTGGGTACCCAAGGGATAAAGTCACATTTCAACTGCTGGCCAAGCCTGCAGCTGCAGGAAGTTGATAAGGAGCTGAGGACAGCACGGGAAGGGCTTGGATTTTAAAAAGAAAAAGGAAAAACACCCCCCTCCGCTTCTTACCCTCTATCTAGGTCCTTCTGCAAATTTTGGGGTGGGCTTTAAACAATTACAGCTGGGTTCTGACTAGTCATGTGCCACTGCTATGGCTTGCGTCATTCTGCCCTTCTCCTCCTTTTGCAGACAACACCCCAGCATTCCAGTTGTGTGGGGACCTGAGACTGTTGTGCTGCGTGTTCTCACTGAACAGGAATGCAGTTCCTGCCGTTCCTCCAGCCTGGAACATGCTTGGTGAGTATCCCACAGTCAGGGCAACACGTCACAGCTTGAGAAAGACGGTGTGGCCTTGCTGTAGAGGCCCTCGATGGCCACGGAGAAGACTGTCCCATGTTCCCGCTCTTCTCCATCAGTCTCCTCTTACCCCATCCTGCCCACTCCCTCCCCCACCCCCTCAAAAGAAAGCTAGAGGTCATAAGCTCTATGTTCTGAACCTGCCTCGCAGGCCTCCCGGGGTGGTGTGTGCTGCACAGCACAGCCTTGACAGTCAGGGTAGAGCTATATATTTATGATGATCCATTCTCAGCTGGTGGCAGTCACGTGTCTTGAGGAAGGGGTGTTTTTTTGGTATTGTGTGCACCAGGACACCACTTACGCTGGGGGCAGTACATGATAATAAAGGCCACGATTCATGAACCTAGCAGGACAGTGTGGGGGCAGAGCTCACTGTTACCCCAGGGCGCAGGTTCGTGGAGGAGGTGACTAAGTGCAGAGAAAGGACAGTGCACTCCAGGAAAGGTAAACAGCCATATTTTCAACATAATTTATTACAGGTGTCTGAAGTGTATATAAAACGTTTTAGTGCAACATCTTACAAATAGTTTTCCTTTAAAAAAACACAAAATCAACAGCTCTCTACATCATGCATGGGTAATTTTCTTACTCCACCTCTTTTCTTCTTCTTCTTCTTCAACTATTAACGCAGAGAAACCATTGTTTGAAAAGAATATGAAAACTTGCTACAGAAACACCCTGGTCAAAGAGGGTGTGGTCATATCCATGTCCTGGGAGGAGGTGCCTCGCACAGTGTAGGGTTCATTAATGCAACATTGTAGATGGAGAGAAGTCAAGAGGCGGTCTCTCTCCTGGTCTCAAAGCTCCGGTCGGCAATGTGCAATGAGGTCTCCCAGCCACTGGAGGGCACCATTACCATTCATCTGACACCACATTTCCATAGAAATGGCCAAAAAGAGGGAAGGTCCTGGGGATTTTCATAGAAAGCTGGAAAAGCTCCCCCCTTTGATGGTATCCCCAAGCCCATAGAAAAGACACAGGAAAAAAACAAACACAATTATTAAAATACTGGCTTCGGTTTCTTTTCTTTCAAAGTTCCCACGATGACTTCACCTATGTAGTGATGTGGCAGCAGCTACCTTTCTGCAGCTGTCAATCAATTCAAACTCAAGTCTCAGGTGCACATGCCGGTCCCAGACAGCCCTCTGGCATCTTTCCATTCAGACAGAGTCCGTAAGTCTTCTTCCCTCGTTGACTCAGTCTGTAAGTTAAAGGTCAGCAATTTCCCACCGAAAGCCCACAGCCCTGAAATGACGAAATGGGGCAAAAGACTGCCTTCTTCCCTCACCACTGAGCCGCATATGCGCCCTCCAGCCTTCGTGCAGCACGAGGAATGGGGATGGGCACGTGAGCCTGCGCTCCCACGGGGGAGAGAGCACTGGTGCACCTGCAAGGCGCAGAAGGCAGGTGTGAGCCTGTCAGGAAATGCTTCCCTTCAGCTGGGACACAGCAAAGCACCTGCTGAGCACCCCAGACCCAGAGCAGGATCAGCACCCACATGGCCTGGGGAGCCCCCCGGCCTCCCTGGAGGCTGTTCAGTCTCAGAACAGCGTTTCCCAGCGATCTCTCTGGTTCGACCTAGCGCCCAAATCCGTGCTGGCTTTTTCCAAACTGGGAACTCCCTTGGGATTCGAGATGCATGCTCACTGAGAAAGGGCGATGGCCCCCCTGGCCCGCAAAACACGGGAAAGTCGGGGCATGAAACACCTTGTGGAGGGGTGAGCACCTGCAGCCACTGCTGCTCCCCTGGGGCCACGCTTCTGGCCTGTGAAGCAGCAGGTGACACTGGCCTTTGTTGGACTCTAAGGGGCATCTAAATAAAACACCGCCATCACAACGAACCACCACGTCACCTAAACCACAGACAAGATCTGAGGAAGGGAAGGGAAACCCTCACGGACAAAGGCATGTGGTGCTTCCTGCCGAGGGGACCTCCCTGGGCGCGGCGCGGCAGCGAAAAGCAGGGAGAGATCAACGGTGAGGAGGAAAGACATCCGTATCTTTGAGGAAAATCTAATGGAAAGGAAGAAAAACCCAGCCTTCACACCTCCAGGGAGGCAGTCATTCCTGCCTGCTCTCCGAAATCAGCTCCGACAGCGGCTGCCCCCCTGTGCAAGGGGCTGAGCTGTTCGGGGCCCAGTGCCCTCTGCCCGGGTACGTGGGGCTGTTTGTATGTTCAGCTCAGCGCTGTCCCCTTCCCTGGCTCACTGGCCACTTTCCCTTAAGAGTTTGGCAAAGCACCTTAGCACCGAGGCCCACCTGCTCAGCTACCAGCTGGAGACTGCCCTCAGCGGACGCATCAAGCCAACAACTAGCCCTTTTCCCTCCCGCCACTAACCACGGGCTCTGACCGACCTGCAAGGCAGTCCCTGCTGAAAGCTCCCCCATCCCACGCTGCGAGCGAGAGCGCTCTGGGCTTTTGACTTGTCCTCCAACCAAGGTTTCGGATTTTTGGCAAGGCTGGGAGGACGCTGACTCCTGCCTCCCTGGCGAATAGGCTGGCCGGCCACCATCTCCTGCCTCCTAATGGGCTTATACAGGATTTGTCTCGCAGACACAGTTCTTGAAGCAAAAGAACAACTCCAGCTGAGGGGAAAGATAAGATACAAACTGGGCCCACACTTCCCATAATGTTCAAGTCTCGTGAAGAAAGTAAAAAACGGTCGGTGTCTTGCTCCACCGGTGGTGGCATTTTCAAGTGTGCAAAACCAAAGGTCTCGGAAGGGATTCCTTCGCACTATAAAGTCCGTCTCTCCTTTTCGCATCCGTTGTACCTAAGAGAAATGCGTCCACAACATTACGAAATCCAAAAAAGAATAAACCACGGGTTTTTAAAAAGAGTCCAATAGAAAGAGTGAGACCCCTGCGACGTCTACCTATTTCTACCTGTGAGTGGGCGTGGCGCCCGGCGCTGCTCACTACGTCACCAAGAACGAAAACAAGAGACCTAAAGCCGCGGATGACCGCACCGGCCCGGAAATCGCTCACCCACCGGGGCGCCGCCCGCAGGCAGCAGCTGCCTCTGGGGCCGGCCGGGGACTGTGAACACATCTCGCGTCGGACAGTTTTCTGGGAGGGCTGTCCGGAGTCTGGGCGCTGTCTGCTGTCCCATCACAGAGCGAGAGGCAGCGTGGGAGCCCTCGGCCCCTGGTGGCCGGCGTCCCCGGGGGGCCCTCAGTCTATGGCTCCTGGGTGGATGCTGAGGACGGGCGGCTCCAGGCAAGTGGGGGAGTAGTTGAGGTGCGGCTCCTTGATCCACAGCAGGGGCACCCCGTTCTTCCCGTCCGAGTTCTTGCTGGAGCTCCGGCTCTTGAAGCGCACCAGCAGGATGGAGATGATCAGGATGCCGAAGATGGGGAACGGGTAGAAGAAGACGAAGTAGAAGAGCGCGTCGTTGGAGCAGATGGCGGACTGCAGGGTGGAACCTGGAAGGGCCGGGAGGGAGACAAGACAGTGAGGGCTGAGGACCTGGGCTGTCGGCTTTTGCTCTTGAAAACCTCACCCGACCCCATGGAAGCCACTTGTCCTTCCCCTACCTCCACTAAGAATGAGGACAACCTTTATATTCTTCTAAAATATATATATATACTAGAGGCCAGGTGCACGAAATTCGTGCATGGGGGAGGAGGGGTGTCCCTCAGCCCAGCCTGTACCCTCTCCAATCTGGGACCCCTCGGGAGATGTCTGGCTCCTAACTACTCACCTGCATGCCTGCCTCATCGCCCCTAACCACCTCTGTCTGCCTGCCTGATTGTCTCTAACCGCCTTTGCCTGCCGGCCTGATCGCCCCCTAACTGCTCTCCCCTGCCAGCCTGATCTCACCCCTAACTGCTTGCTCCCCCGCCGGCCTGATGGCCCCTAACTGCCTCTGCCTTGGGCCCCGCCACCATAGCTTTGTCTGGAAGGAGGTCGGACGTTTGGAAGGAGGTCGGACGTCCGGAAGATGTCCAGTCGACCTGGTCTAATTAGCACATTACCCTTTTATTAGTATAGATTTTTATTTATTTCAGAGAAGAAGGGAGGGGGAGAAACATCAATGATGAGAGAGAATCATTGATGGGCTGCCTCCTGCACGCCCCCTATCAGAGACTGAGCTCATGAACCCATGACCGAGCTGTGATCTTTATCTTCCAGGCAGTTGTAACCAACTGGGACATCCTCCCCCTGTAAATCGGGAAAACTCACTCGTGTCCAGCACTCGGATGCTGATGGGGGCCGACTCCTCCTCCGTCAGCCGGTACCATTCCTTCTGGGGGCTGGGCAGCCACTCCTCCACGCGGCAGGAGTAGTTGCCCGTGTCTCGGGGCCTTGCCTGCAGCACCGTGAGCCTGTAGAGCAGGGGGGACAGCCTCTGGAAGCGAAGCCTGCCCTCCCAGGGGCCGCCCTCGGGGCCAAACACAGCATCAGGGCCCACGCTCAGCAGGGCCGTCCGCTCCGTTGGGTCCTCTTCATCTTCCTCCTCATCCTCCTCTTCCTCCTCCTCGTCCTCCCGTTCTTCCAGGCCAGGGCTGCCCGCGTTCCCCCCGGCTTTAGTCCTCAGGGAATACCAGGCCACCGCAAAGCGGGAGTCCTGGCTGGAGCGCGACACGATGCTACAGTCGAGCTGGAAAGCCGCCTTCTCGGTCACCGTGGCGTTGGGGACAACCGTGTCCACCTGCAGGGCGGCCTCTGGGGGGGACGGGGACACAGGAGGGAGAAGAGCCTGTTAATTTCTTTGCTCGAGACAACCTCCATGTCCACCACTAAACGCGTTGTAGTACATCCAGACCACAGCATGCTGCGCACCTGCTAGAGGAATGAGCGGCACTGTGTGCAGAGATGGGAAAGGAGGGTCAAGGAAAAGCGCTCGAGAGAAGCACGCTGCGTTCCCTACGCGGCATGGTGAGCAGAAGACAATTTTATTCTGACGTGCATGTCTGTTTATGTTTGCCTGGGTGCCCGTGGAAGAATTCACAGACCTGGTACTATGGCTGCGTATGGGAATGGGGGGGGGGGCAGTTAGAGTCACTGTAAAACCTCGCAGTGGTTGAATAGTGTGTCCTCGCCCACCCTCACAAATTCACCTCCCCCTGGAACCCCAGCACGGGGCCTCAATTGGAAACAGGGTCTGTGCCGATGTACTTAAGTTACGATGAGCCCTAATTCCAGCGACTGGGGTCCTCATAAGAAGAGGAGAGGCACTGGCAAGTGTCGCACAGAAGTTCGCTGGTCCAATTCCCAGACAGGGCACACGTCCAGGCTATGGGCTCAACCCCCAGTAGGGGGCGTGCAGGAGGCAGCCAATCAGTGTTTCTCACATCAGTGTTTCCCTCTCTCTCCCTTTCCCTTCCTCTCTCTTTAAAATCAATAAAAACATATATTTTAAATATATTTTATTGATTTTTTACAGAGAGGAAGAGAGAGAGGGATAGAGAGTTAGAAACATCGATCAGCTGCCTCTTGCACACCCCCCACTGGGGATGTGCCCGCAACCAAGGTACATGCCCTTGACCGGAATCGAACCCGGGACCCTTCAGTCCGCAGGCCGACGTTCTATCCACTGAGCCAAACCGGTTTCGGCTAAAAACATATTTTTAAAAAGAAGAAGAAGAGGAGGAGGAGGAGGAGGAGGAGGACACGGAGACACACAGAGAAGACAGGGAGGACGGAGGCAGGGGCTGGAGTGACACAGCTGCAGGCCAGGGACACCTGGGGCCCGAGGAGCCGGGGAGAGAGGCCAGGACGGATTCCCCCCGAGAAACATCCGGGGAGCACGGCCTTGAGGACACCCTGACCTCGGACTCCAGCCTCCAGAACCGAGAGAGAAGACATGTCGGTGTTTTCAGCCATCAGGGTCGGGCTCGTTTGCCCCGGCGGCGCTGGGAGACGAATTCGCCCTCGGCAGCCTTTGCATCTGCACCGTGTGCGTGTAGATTGCTGCCTACGCCTCCGTGACCCCGAGGAGGAGAACATTCTCCCAGGACAGAAGCCAAACTGCAGACACCAGACCGGAAAGGGGACTCACACTGAGCAGGGACCCCGCCCTCGGAGGATGACACAGGCAGAGTCTCCC
Organism: Eptesicus fuscus; assembly: GCF_027574615.1. NCBI lineage: Eukaryota > Metazoa > Chordata > Mammalia > Chiroptera > Vespertilionidae > Eptesicus > Eptesicus fuscus. The sequence goes on from NC_072494.1 coordinate 10,011,406, forward strand.
CGACTGAGACACCGCAGCCTCGGGAGGCGCCCACCAGGTGAGTCACGGCTCACAGACACGGCCAGGCAGCCCGAATCTGTTTCATTTTGCGGCTGTTGTTAACGGCTCCCGGGGTAGGTTCTACACAAACCATCTCTCCCAGCTCCTAAAGGCTGTTCATGAAACGCGCGTGAAAGATGCCAACGCAGCATCAACAAGAGCAGAGCGACCACGTCGGAGTCTCCTTGGATGAAGACCAAATCGGAGCATTTCCCAAGGACTGTCCTGGGCTTTCAATGAATTGGCTTAATGTCTCTCGCAGGCGAACACAAGGCTGGGTTCCCACTGCTTTTGTGGGGCTCCGCCAAGCCCCTGGGCACCCCCTCGGCCCACCTGGAATCTCAGTGTGCGCGCTGGCACGCGGGGGCTTCGGAACCACGACAGGGCACAGCGTGCCATCCCAGCCCTTCCTGGGGGGGAAGGAAAGGGGGCGCGCTGAGGACAGAAAGCGGCCGAACGGGGGAATACGAAATCCGTCCACAGGCTGATGCAGTCACTGGCCGATTCCTCCAGAGAGCATGGCTAACGCGCGGCCCCAAAGCCATGGAGAGAAACGCTGCAGAGCAGGGGCGGTCTAGGGTGCTTTTCCCTCCAGAGTCTAACACTGAGTCCTAACGCCCCTAGCGACGGGCCACTGTGTCAGGGGAGTGGCCCGGGGAAGGTGGCCAGGGGCCCGCCGTAGCAGGAGGTCGGCCCCCCGAGCGCTCTTCCCCATCCACTCTCCCTTCGTCTCTTCTGTCTAACTGCTCAGACCTTCTTCGGGCCCCTCTAAGTGCCTCGTCTACAGTAGTGACTCAATACAAGGTTTTCCAACAAAATTAATTTCCACCCTCATTTAACTCCCCTCTCCTTAACACGCCTCTCTACCAATTTGGTTCCCCACGTCTGACTCCCAGAATAGACCCACATGCCCCTTCAGAGGTTAACACTCCTTCCTTTCCTTCTCCGGGGGGAGCCCCGAGGAAGTCCATCCCCGCCCTCCCCGACGTTGCGCTGACGGCTCCGAGGCAGTGTCCTTGACCCCCGACTCCCGGGCGGTCTGACGAAGGTGGCTCTCTCTTCCCCACGTGTGAGAGCCGAACACGACTGCCAATGTGCTTGGCGACCACCTCACTGGGGTGGTAGCCCTTTCCCTCACGTGTGTCATACTACGGTCGACCTTAAGCAGTGCTAGGCGACTGAACTCCTGGAGTTTCATTGCTGCAAGTCTTCCATCCATCTAACCTATACCTCAGGAAGAAGTCCTCAAAGCACAGCCCACAACCAAAGTTATGCAACCAGGGAAAACGGTGGCTATGAAATGCTAGTGAGATTATAGAGAATTTTCTTTTTCAAAACTACACTTTTCTGTTTTCCAAATGTTTTGTAACTGGCACAGTCAACTTACATACAGTCACGCGCCACGTAATCGAGCTTCGGTCAACGCTGGGCCACATACAGGACGAGTCCCCTAGGCTGAGACACTGCCACCACCAGGGACATCGCCGCCACTGGAAGGCTGCCCTGCACGGCCTTCCGCAGTGCTCATGGCGATGCTGGTGTGAACCCACCTACTGCACTGCCGGCCGTATAAAGCACAGCCGGCATACTGTACATGTAGTATATGTACATACTGTACATATACATATAGTATAGTACAGATACTGTATGTATAGTATAGTACATATATTGTGCATATAGTATAGTATATGTACATACTGTATATACTGTTCATATACATATAGTATAGTACATATACTGTACATATAGTATAGTATGCGTGGTACGATAATGACAATCAACAACTATTACTGCTTTATGCATTTACTATATGATACGTTTTATCGTTATGTTAAAGTACACTCTCTCTACTTATAATAAAAAAAAGGTTTGCTTATAAACCAGTGTGGCCTGTACCGCTTATACGTCTCGTTTGCTGTGTCTCCTGGTTGCATCACTTTCTCTTGTGCTGGATTTAGTCTGGTTTTGTACAGAGCACGCCATGCAGGCGTGTAGCCTGGAGCGATAGGCGGGGCCGCGCGGCCTGCTGTGCAGGAGGCTGCACCGTCAGGTGTGTGAAGCGCGCTCTGTGATGTTCGCATGACAACGGAATCGCCTGGCGTCGCGTTGCTCAGGACGATCCCCGTGGGTAAGCGGCACGTGACTGTGCTCAGAAAGGGAGGGAGGAAGGCGGGCTGGGGGTCCAGGCTACTCCTCTGGCTGAGGGTGAGAGGCAGGGCTGCAGGGTCAGGCCATGTTGGGAGCACACTGTGGCGGGAGGGAAGTGGGGCGGCCGCCCGTCTGCTCTCGCTGGCTGTGTGGCTTTTCTCTTCAGGCCTCGGGTCCCTCCAAGGTAAAATGTTCCAGTCGGGGCGTCTGAGGACGGCACATAAACCGCCCAACCCTGGCTGCATGAGGCACGCCTCCTCCCCGGCCACCTGGGGCCTCGCACGGGGACCTGCACAGGGGGTGGGAGCTGGGGACCAGGGGGTTCAGCTGCCACTTCTCTACCTTTGGGAAAAGACGAGCCGCCGCTCCTGGGCGACGCAGGAAGAAGAAGAAAGCCCAGGGGAAAGATGAGTAACTCGGGGGGAGTGATGTCCCTCCCCCCGCGGAGACCCTTTCTCATCACAAAGGGTGTATTCAGTCTCCGAAGTGTGTCCGTGACGTGTGGGCCGGGCCAGCATGTCTGTGACGCCCTAGTGTTCCAACGGGCAAGCTGCTCTACTCAGACAGAACAAAAACATCCCGAAAGCCCCCGACAGGACCAACGGCAACACACGGGACGTTGGGAGGCTCCGAGAGCAGACAAGACAAGGCGTTCCCACCGACACAGGCCGCACCCCATTCTGCTCCCCGCCATAGAGGGCCCACTGGCTTGCTGCTCGGACGCGGGTGAATGGTGACATGATGGCAGCGGGGACAGGAACCCACTCCAAGTCTCCTTTCATTGCGTGTTTAAATGTGTCACCATAACCAGCCCTAGTCATCGTGTGTTTTCAGGTCCGTTAGAAACCAACAAGAAAGACAAGAGAAGCACAAGGCCACACGACTGGTCCTTCGCACCAATAACGCTGCTCGGAAGTGAGAGAGGGCAGGCTGCATGGACTTCATCTTTTTCTACCTGAAGCACGTGAATCCATTTTTTTCCCACTGAAAATCCATAAGCTTCCTTTTCTGAACCACCTGGCTCCTGTTTCAAGATTCCTGCACATCCACCACTTGTCCAAGTCTGAATGTGGTCTTTAAAAGGAAGACATTCCATGCACTGGAATCATTAATCGTCAAATGATAGTCGAGTGAAGAAATAGAATCCCCTGAGGCCGAAGCCACGTGCCCTTCACGAGGGGGAAAAATGGAGGCAATACTGAACGCAAATGCAAACGGTGAATGCACACACACGTGACTGCAGACAATGGATTAACTGACAAACTAATGTTACGCAGCGCATGTGATTCATACGCACAGGGAAGTGGGAAGGGGTGTGGAGGCCCGGGGACAGGGGCCCTCACCTGGTCGCGTGACGGTGACAGCGGTCTGCCCGGCAGTGTCCTCTGCCCGCTTGTACCACAGGCCGCTGGGGCTGGGCAGCCACTCCTCCACGTGGCAGCTGTAGGTGCCGCTGTCCTGCACCGCCGCGTTCTGCAGGAAGAGCCGGAACACGCCCGGGGCGGGGCTCTCCAGGTGCAGCCGCCCCTTCAGGTTGTTCTTGGCCGCCTGCTCCCCGTAGTGGAAGGTGGCCTCGCGGCTCAGGCGGGCCACGGCCTCCCGCTCCGGGTGGTTGGGCTTCCACACAAACCACTCCACCACGAGCTGCGAGGCCGGGCTGGTGCGGTTCAGGACCACGCACTCCAGCTGCACCTGCCGCGTCTCCAGGACCGACAGGTTCCCCTGCACCTGGCTGAGCTTCAGGCGGCTGTCTGCAAAGGCGAGGGGAGAGAGGTCAGAAAGCAGCAAGCCGCCTGCAGGCCCCCCCTCCAAGCACAGGTGAGGGGCGCCTTCCAAACACAGAAGACAGCACCCTCAGTTTGAGGAAGCCTGTCTCAGGCGTGGCCCCCGTATGTTCGAGTTCTCGATCATGTGCCCGAGTGTCCGAGTTTTACGGAGTCCAATGTGACCGTGACAGCTCTCCCCACTTATAACCCTCATCAGCTCAGAGGCCGAGCAGAGGACAAGCACGCCCTCTTGTCCGAGACGACGCGTGCAGATGATGGCACATCCCAGTGACAGCGGACCACGCGGCGTAGGGCTGAGGGCAGGTGGCTAGGAAAGGACAGGAAAGGGCACCGTGAGACCCCTCCAAGGCAAGAGATTTTTATTTTACTTTTTAAAAAATACATATTTTTATTGGTTCCAGAGAGGAAGAGAGAGGGAGAGAGAGAGAGAAACATCAACGATGAGTGAGAATCATTGATGGGCAGCCTCCTGTACACCTCCTACTGGAGACTGAGCCCACAACCCGGGCATGTGCTCCGACTGGGAATCAAACTTTGACTCTCTGGTTCATAGGCTGATGCTCAACCACTGAGCCACGGGCTAAGCAAGAGATTTTTAAAACTGGCCCCATGGAGGGACCGTGCTGGGCTGTGAACCACGAAAGAGCTGCAGAGGAAACAGCTTATAGGGTCTCGGGCTGGCCCTGAGCATCACAGTTCTTACTCTCTCTGCAAAACCCCACACCGTTTCCTCTCAAGGTGGGAACACAACGGATCTGACAGCAGGAAACTGACACCGAGGGACCAGGGGTTTGAAGAGTCAGACCTTGGGAAGTGTCACTGACGACGCACAGGCCAACAGCACCCGCGTCACCTCATCACAGGCCCCAGGGAGGCATCACAAAGCCGTGACGCTGTGCATGCACCGAAGCCGGGGAGGGCCCTCCGGAGGGACATGAGGGAGGAGAGGGCCATGCGACTTCACCTTTTACTTTTACACTTCAGAACTGTCAGACTATCTCACAACGCACACGATTACTTTTATAATTAAAAGGTGAAAAAATTAAAACCAGAAAAAACATTTTAAATGAGCAGTCTCCCCCAAACACACACACACACACACACACACACACACACACACACACACACTCATCTCTCTCTCTCTCTCTCTCTCTCTCTGGTGTCTCTGGGTTGAAAGATTGTTTTCTTCTTCGTGCTTTTGTATTCTCCAAAAGCTCTATAGTGTATTCTTTCTCAACAGAAAATAAAAAAGGGGGGAGGGGGCTAGAAGCAGAAAAAAAAAACACACACAAAAAGAAAAACATTCAAACCAAAAAAATCTCAGCGGAAAAGGGGGACTGGGATGTGCTGTCTTCATCGGCGTCCTGTGAGCTCTCCGTTCACAGTGTTAATATTCCTCGTACATGAGCGTTCACTGTGTTTTGACAGGAATCCGTACAGCCCTGCGCACGGCCCCAGTTCGCCTGCGCTGAGTCTCGGCCTAAGGGGGGAAATCCCGGGATAAATTTAGGATCTGGGAGTTCCCCACCTAAGGCCGAGACTCAAAGCGGGCGAACTAGGGCAGTGCGCAGGGCTGTACGGATTCTTGTCAAAACCCGAGATAAATTTAGGACCTGGCCCTGGCCATTTGGCTCAGTGGACAGAGCGTGGGCCTGCAGACTGAAGGGTCCCGGGTTCGATTCCGCTCAAGCGCACATGCCTGGGTTGTGGGCTTAATCCCCAATAGGGGGTGTGCAGAGGCAGCCAATCAATGATTCTCTTATCACTGATGTTTCTCTCTCCCTCTTCCTTCCTCTCTGAAATCAATAAAAATATGTTTAAAAAAAATTTAGGATCTGCAGGGAACCTCACCGTTTCGGCACAAAGAGAAAAGGGAAAGGGCGGATGGTGACGAAGAGAACACTTGCGGGGGGCGCCTGTGTGCTCTGAGCGGGGAGCCGGGTCAGAAAGTAAGAGAGACAGGAAGAACAGAAACCTGCAAGAGCCACTTCCAACTTCCGTTTTCAAAAGCCCCTGGGACTGGCCCGGGAGGCAGGACACAGGTCCGGGAAGTACCAACCGGACGCACTTGGCCCAGAGCTTCCTTCCTGGGGCAGCAGCAGAGGTTAGCACAGCACGTCCCTGTGGGAGGACGATGGCCGTTTTAGAAACACAACAGCCGAGCAACAGGAGGGCCAGCCCCGCCTGGACTTGGAATCCGGCTCCCTGTGCCTCCTGAGCGACAGGTGCCGAGCCTCAGGCTCCTGGGAGACAGGCCGTGGGAACAGAGTGGTGCAGAAAACTAAGGACCTGCGCTCACAGGGAGCGTCAAGCCCAGCGGGAGACACAAGCAAGTAAACAATGAGCACGTGACACGTGATAACTGACAATCCATGAACTTCCCTAGGTGTGACTAGGCATGCGTGCTCGTCATTACCTGTCTACACACAGGCAAGTGAACAGGGACGGGAAAGGGGACACAGGGTGCCTAGAATGCTGTTTCAGTTAAAAAGAGCTAACCTCTCGGAGGAAGAGTGAGATAAATGGATACCTACGGTCAATGTGTTCCAGGCTACGAGGACAGTCAAAGGCCTTCGGGTGTTCAAGGAAAGAGACCATTCATTCCTTGTTCAAACAATATTTACTAAATATTTATCATGCCAGTGGCCAAAGACACAAAGATACAGCCCTGACCTCAAAGTGCTTACTGTATGGGCGGGGGGAGGGCAGGGGAAAATGCAAGCACACACTTGTTATGCTATGTGTTTTGTAAGAAACCCCTGGTGATAGGGGAGGTATCAGGGAAGGCTTCCTGGAGGTGGTGCTGAGTGACGTGTTGGGAATGGGGTGATGACAGAGAACAGGACAGGGGCATGCCAGGGGAGAGGACAGCAGGAGAAAAGGCAGGGAGATGGGACTCCGGCTGCTCACACAGCATCCCACCGCCCTTCCGGAAGGACAGTGACAACCAATTGTAGAGCACGCAGGGAGGAGGATTGGAGAGGGAGCTCAGGGCCGCCTTACATGAGAAGTTCTAGAACAAGCATGTCAAACTCGCGGACCGCATGTGGCCCACAATGAATATTTTTGCGGCCCAGCCAATATAAAGGTATTAAGAAACGTTTCAATAAAAATTTCATAACTTAATTTTTACAATATCCTGTTATATTTAATTATTAATAATGAACTACAACATTCGCTAATGACTGATTACTATAATCATGTTGCATTCTTTTCCCTTACCCGCCTTACATACAGGTGCACCATTTCTCTCCACTACTAGCAGCAAATATTTTAGCAGCCGATTGCCATGTCATTAGTCTTGGACTGACTTGTTTGGTGTGCACAACAGGAAATATTTCGCTTTTGGAGAACAAGAAAAATAGGCTTATTTGCGTTACGCTTATTAGTTTGTGCAGTTATTCAGTGTCTGGTAAGTTAATGTTCAAGGAAAAATATTAATTTTTATTAAAATGTTCTATTATTTTATGTTAATGATGACTCATTTATTTCAGCCCTTTGTATTCGGCCTGTCTCTATCGAAATAAACCTACGTTTCTATGAAAACGGAAGCTTTCGTGTTTTTGCGGCCACATACACATAAACTTTGTTTATCTGGCCCGTGTGAGCCTTTGAGTTTGACATGCTTGTTCCAGAGCTTCTTTAACAAGAAGGGGAGACTGATGGGCGCACTCGCTCCCTTCACACACAGTCACGCGCCACTGAACGGCGTGGATACGCTCTGAGAAAGAGTCCTCAGGCGACCGTGTCACTGTGCAAACATCAGAGTGCTCACACACACCTCGTCGGTACAGCCTCCTACACACCTAGGCTCTGGGGTCTAGCCCAGGCTACGTGCCTGCACAGCATGTTCCTGTACTCAGTACTGTGGGCAGCTGTAAGGCAACGGTGAGTATTCGTGCGCCTAAACATAGAAAGGTGCAGTAAAAATGAAAGATGAGCAAGGGTGCACCTGTATGGGGTGCGCGCCATGAATGGAGCCTGCGGGACTGGAAGCTGCTCTGGGTGAGTCAGTGGGGGGGGGGGGGGGGGGACTGTGAAGCCCGTACACGTACACCCTGTCCCACAAGCCCTCCCCTGCTTCCTCCTAACAGGGTCAGAAAGAGAACCTCAGGCTGTCAGTGCTGCTCCCGGAGCAGGGATGTGGGCTGGAGTGGCTGGGAATATCGGGGAGAAACTGCTGGGTAAGGCGTGGGTCACCCTAACAGAGACTGTCAGGAGGCAGTGCAGGTGGAGTGAGGACCAGTGGGAATAAGAAATCGGAAGCACTGAGCTGACAGGCTCCTCTGTCTGAAACGGGTGAGTGGGTAACGGGCTGGGATGTCACCGTGCACTCAGAACTGAGGTGCTGTGAGCGAGAGGGGCTCTATTACCCACTGCTCCCGTCAGAGAAAAATCCTCCAGAGCCACACAGCCTTCCACTTCTCACAGGAATTCAGCTCCTTTATAATCTCACCAGAGGCCCGGTGCACAGGTGCCTCGGCCTGGCCTGTGGGGATCAGTGGACCTCTGCACCCCCACAGCCTGGCCTTACCCGCCAGCTCATCAGACTCCAGCCCGCTGTCCACAGCACAGAGTAGTGGGCAAAGCAGCAGGCAGCCGAGAGGAGCCCGAACCCAGGCTGGGTACCAAGCTGCTCCCGCTCATCCTGGCCCCACTGCGCCTGCCGCAGCTCAGGCACGCAGGGTGAGCGTCCACAGGAGAGGCTCCAAGGCATCTGGCGCCTGTCTGTCAGCTGAGTGGCGCTCCGGCTGTGGGAGCGCACTGACCACCAGGGGGCAGCTCCGGCATTGAGTGTCTGCCCCCTGGTGGTCAGTGCGTGTCATAGCTACTGACCAGTCATCGGGTCCTCCAGTCGCTTAGGCCAGAGGTCAGCAAACTCATTAGTCAACAGAGCCGCAGTTTGCCGACCACTGGCTTAGGCTGTTATATATATAGATGGGACCATCATGTAAGTGGTCCATTGCCGGCTCACACGTCGCTATGCGGTGCATGACTGTAATGGAAAGGGATGACCCAAACCTCTCTGCGGTTGTTCTAGAGCAGGGGTGGGAAACCTTCTTTCCGCCAAGGGCCATTTGGGTATTTATAACATCATTCATGGGCCATACACAATTATCAACTTAAAAACTAGCCTGCTGTAATTGGCCAAACATTTAATGAGCTCACCCCTAATGCTTTGGCAGGGCCAGACCCAATGATTTCGAGGGCCTCCTATGGCCCGCGGGCCGGATGTTCCCACCCTTGTTCTAGGGGCAGATCTGAAACCTGAGAGGGAGATGATGGGGATGGGACATTCAACAATGAGGGTGCCCTAAAGTGGAGCTGAGGCATTCGCAGAGGTCAGAGGCCACCGGTCAGGCTGCCCCCACAGGTTTGGAGACAGGAAGCACTCCTCTTGGGCTGGGACAGGAGGTAAGGCAGCAGGTGAGAGAGCCCAGAAAATGCTTCCTAGGCAGGATTCCAGGGATGAGAGCTGGCCCAGCCCATGATCCAGGGTGCGAGCTGCAAACCCCGAAAGAGAGCGGGAGCTGCCAGAATCCTGCCTTGCCACATCCTGCCAACCACAGCCGCCCGGCGGGCCTCTCCCTGGTGAGGATGCGCCCACAACAGCACAGTCAAGGATGCTGAGTTTGCCATCGGCGCTGGGACCCCTTGCAGGCAAAGTGGGCGGCCCACCTTGCGCCAGGAAGATGGCCTGCGTGCCTGCACCCACAGCCAGTGTGGACCCAAGGCCCTCTCCACACTAAACCCACTGGGCTGGGTGGTTGCACCCCCTCTGCTCACCTGGCTGCTTCACGGTGACCTCTGTGCGCCCCGAAACCTCCTCCGCCAGCTTGTACCAAGCGAAGTTGGGGCTCAGCAGCCACTCCTCCACGTGGCAGTAGTAGCTGCCGCTGTCGCTGACCTCGGCTCTCTGGACGGTGAGGCTGAACAGGCCCCCGGACGCGTGCCTCTCGAACTGCAGCCTGGGCCTCAGGCCCTCCTCCTCGGCGTAGGTGCCGTACTCGAAGGCGGAGGTGTGCGTGGTCTTGAGGATGAGCTTGCCGTCGGCGTCCGAGGGCTTGTGGACGTACCAGAGCACCGCGAAGTGGGAGTTCTGGCTGGTCTGGGACTTGACGGAGCAGTTCAGCTGGATGGGCCTGTTCTCCACCAGCGTCAGGGTCCTCTTGGATTTGCTCACCTGCAGCTTGGTCACTGCAGAGCAAAGCGGGGAGGTCAGCAGAGTGGCCACAAGCCCCTGGTCACGGCCGTCCAAGCCCCACCTCCAGGCTCCTCCTCCAAAGCACGGTTCCAGAGAGGGGCTGACTTTACCCCACATCCCTCCCTCCGTCTCCTCCCTGCTGGGCCCCCACTCAGGCCCTCACCACCTCTCCCCGTCTCCTGCCTGCTTCCCCTGCCTCTCATGGCCTCCAGGGGGATCCAGCTACAACACGAATCTGCCCACATCCTCTCCCTGCTTGAACAGTTTAATGGTTCCCTTGCTTTTAGGTGACACAGAAAAAACATTCCTTTTCACGGTACAAAGTTCCTCCAGGTGTCTTCCCTCATCTCCTGGGACTCGCCCTGGAGCCCCCACGCCCCATGCAGCTTCCCCCTGAGCCCTGGGCTCTGCTCAGCTGTCCTCCCCGCTTGTCTCCTCTGCCACCTCCCTCTGACCCTTCTCCACTCAGCCTGCAGCCCCCTCCCTCAGGCCCTCCCCCTGGGCCACATGCCCCTCCTCTGTGCTGTCCTCTGCACCCTGTGTATCTTCAGGCCGTTTTCCTTACGTCTCTCCTCCATCCTAGTCTGTCAGCTCCCAGAGGACCCAGATCAAGTGTTTTCCATTCGATTTGCAAATGTTTAGCATGGGCCCACCCTGTCCCCTTGTGATGCTAAGGGCTGGGAGAATAAGGAATAAGACAGGCCTGCCCAGAGGACGCTCTCATCTCCCCTCGCCCTCCCCATCCCCCCCAAGAGCTGGGCTCAGTGCCTGGACTTCAGAAAGTCTCGGTCAGTGTTCGCTGAGACGTGTGAGTGAGTGGGCGAGGGATGCAAGCACACCAGAGACCCACGATCAGCAGGTGGCCAGGGACACTGGAGTGATCTTCCGGGGGGGGGGGGGGGGGGGGAGGGGCACGAGACAGGGAAGACTGAGGAGAAAATGACAGACAGTGGGACAATCAGAGCCCACTGCAGCCTACCTGCCCCTCGCTATCCCGCTCCACATCCAGGAGGGAGGGCAGACTCGGGAGTGAATCTACCCTCTAACTGAGGTGCTCACAACAAGCCGCCATCTAAGGAGACATATCTCAGGAAGGGAGTCTGGGACCCCACCCACTCCATCATGACTGCACTGGCTCTGCTCCCCTCTCTACCATCCCCCACCACGGAAAAACACTACTCCAAGTTCCTCTAGGAAGCTAATGGTAAAGCCGTCCCCCACCTCCACCCCTCTTCACACTTGGCCTCTGAGACCAAACCACTCCCCGGCTGAGACAGAAACCCAGGGCCAGGCAGAGCCCCGCAGGGAAGGGAGGCCAGGCCAGGGCTGCCGAGGCTGTCCCCAGCACCCCAGCCGGTCAGTGTCTTGCTCCAGACCAAGGCCTGCGCTCGGGTCATCCTGGGCCTCCCCGGGCAGTGCTGGCCGGCTGGCTCGCTTAGAGCTGGGAGTGCACAAGCAGCATCAAGGCCCGAGTCCCACGTACCAAGGCACCTGCAACCTTCGAAGGCCGCAGGCTGTCGCTGGGGCAGCCTGGCCACACACGGACCATCCTTCTGAATGGCCCAGAGGATCCCGCAAGCTGAGGCGCGCAGGATCCCGGCGCCCTGACTGCAAGAGCAGCTCGAAGCGCACAGCTCACAGCTCGGTGGAGGACACACCTGGTAAATCAGGCGACACTGCACAAAGGGCTGCTGAACTCTCACGCCTGCAGGCCTGCTGCAGCCATCACGGGCACCCCTCGCAGGGACACGAAAGAAACCCCGCCCCACCCTTTCGCTTCTTCTTTTCTATGATCAAGCCCAGTCTCCTGCCCGATCCCTTCTTCAAACACAATCACCTCCGGGGCACACTGGGCCTAGGGCGGGGCTTACCAGTAAGCTCCCCCGCTCTGCAAACTCATTCACATTAGCTTGCCAGTCGACTTTCCAGGTCAGGTTCCTACAATACTTGAAACGACTAGCCCTTTCCATTGCTTTCCAGCCCAGTTCACCCAATTGCATGCAAATCTATCTATGTCGGTGCACACGACACTCCCTGCATCACCTGGTCTTTGGCCAAAAACACTGGGTTGCTCAGTGTAGGGCAGAAGGAGCTTTAAAATGTATTATTAATTGGGGCCAGATTATTTCTGCAACGGTTAGTTACTAAGGAAACCTCAATTGCTATAGTAACTGCATACGTGAAACTGGAACCCTATGACTAAACTTCAGTTCAGTCACATGGTCTCTGAGGACAAGAATCCAGGGAACTGTTTCAAAGCATTTCCATTTTTATTTTCCTTCTCGCGTCAAAATATTGTGAAGCGCCGAAAAGCTTGAAAGAGAGGCGTTTTGGAGACGTGGTGCATGCCTGGCAGGTGGGCGAGGGGTCAGCTCCTCCTCCACGCTCTGAAGCTCCTCCCACATGCCAAGGTCAGGGAGGACCTTTCCGGAAGCGCAGGCGAGCCTGCAGCCCTGTGACTAATGAGGCAGCACTCGCGCATCCTGCCGGCGCTGCCCTGCGCCCCAGGCTGCTGGTCTGTGTCACCTTCCTCCAGAGTTAGGGAGCCCAGCCCCCGGGGTCTGCAGGTACTTCTTCTGCAAGATCAGAACCATCCTAGTTCCTACCTCATGTCTTAGGAGTGTGAGCAGATTAATCAGCAATGGTTTCTAGAAAGAGGTGAGCACAGAGCCTGGTATGTAACCCACACGCCTTCCATTTCACTATGCCTGTCTCTTGTTGGTCGCTGGTCTCAGTCCCATGTTCACAGCACAGCGTCCGATTGAGAACTGTCAATCGTAAGTGACAAACGTCCTACGAAAACTGCTGTCCACGGACCAGCAGCATCAGCGTCACGGGGCAGCTGGTTAGAAATGCAGACTGGCAGGCTCCGAATCAAGACCCCAGGTGGCTCGCACACTGTAAAGCCCGAGGAGCCGTGGACATGGCAGTGTGAGCGAGCGGGCTCAGAGAGGCTGCGGACTGAGGCTTGGTGAGCCCCACTGCGAACCAGCAGGACAGGCAGAGGGAGGCCAGAGAGGCTCAGCGAGGCCCCTCCTGCGGGCACACACTCGGCTCATCACGTAGCACAAGGCCCTCGAGGTCCATCCACGTTGTCGCCAAAGGCGAGATCTCATTCTTTTTTATGGCTGAGTCCTATTCCATTGTATACACGTACCACATCCTCTCTAACCCATTCGTCTATCAATGACAGCCAGGCTGCTTTCATATCTTGGCTACTGTAAATAATGATGCAATGAGCACAGGGGTAGAAAGCAGTGTTGTCGTTTTCGTTGGATACATACCCAGAAATGAGATTGCTGGATCGAATGGCAGCTCTAGTTTTAATTTTTTTTGCGGAATCTCCACTGTTTTCCATGGTGGCTGCGCTAACTTACAATCCCACCGACAGTGTGCGAGGGTTCCCTTTTCTCCACAGCCTCCCAACACTGGTTATTTATTGACATAGTTAATTTTCTGAAGGCCTTCTCTTTCCTAAGAAATTATAAGCATCTGAAGGGCAAAGACTATGACCCAGTCATCTGCTACTCAATTTACTAAATGGGTAACTGAATAAATATGTAAGTAATCTTTTCTTGGAGGTATGGGAATGTAAAGGAACGTGACAAGAGGGAGAGATTGTGGCAGGAGGGAGAGACCTTTTCAAAAAGTATGTGACATCGGAGCTGGGCCCTGAAAAACACGTGAGTAGGTGGTCCCGGGCAGAGGAGGAGCGTGCCAGGGCACCCCCGAGAGAGCGGACAGGTGAGCCAGGTGAGACCTCTGGGCTCCGTATTCAGGGCACAGCACGTGGCCATGTGCCGAGGAGGTGAGAAAGGAAGCCTGCGGACGGCGAGGGGCCTGGAGTGTGTCCCGGATCCTGACCTCCTGTGGCTCTCAGGGTGCAGCCCCTGGACCTGCAGCGCCACTGTCCCCTGGGGACCGGCTGAGAGCACAGAATCACCCACACCACAGGTGGGGCCCCGGACCCGCGCTGTCACCAGCCCTCCGGGTGGTTCTGCCGCACACTAAGTTTGAGAACCAGGGTGTGATGGTGAGGTGGCCACAGGGAACCCTGGACTCGGCAGTGTCTGTGCAGCGGTGGGAGCAGGAGCCGGAGGCAGCGGGGCGGCGAGGTGGGCAGGGAGGGAGTGAGGGAGAGAAGGAAGACGCTGCTCTGTTACAGGTCTGTAACGTCGTCAGTGATATGAGGGATGGAGGGGACCGGTGGCTGGACAGCAGAGGTGTTTCCAATTGAGGACAGCAAGTCCGCCAAGAGCTGGGAGACACTGAAGGGAGAGCGTGTGTGTGCCCCACCCACTCGGGGAAGGAGGTGGCAAAGGCCCCTGACAGTCGAGCAGGTCCCACACTTAGAGTCCCACATCCTGACTCTGCCCTCAGCCCCTGCTCTTCTTTTTTTAAAAATATATTTTATTGATTTTTTTTTTTTACAGAGAGGATGGGAGAGGGATAGAGAGTTAGAAACATCGATGAGAGAGAAACATCAGCTGCCTCCTGCACATCCTCTACCGGATCCTCTACCGGGGATGTGCCCGCAACCAAGGTACATGCCCTTGACCGGAATCGAACCTGGGACCCTTCAGTCTGCAGGCCGATGCTCTATCCACTGAGCCAAACCAGTTAGGGCAGCCCCGGTCTTCTTTCTCCCTGAGGACATGCCCTGTTTAAGGCGCTAATCTCCTCTTTTGCAGACCTTACACTTGCCCTGCATACCGGTGTCCCTGCCTCCAGCCCAGCCTCCGTGGGGAGAGCTTCCGAAGCTGCCATCTGCCAACCGGGGCTGTCCCTCCCAGCTGAGCCCGCCTGCCGCTCGCCGCCAAGGCCATCACGGCCACCTGCGGGCAGCCTCCGGTCGGCAGGGAGGCAATGGACTGGAGCCGGCCTAGATGCAAACCCGTATCTGGATGACCCCATGCAACTTGTCTCGTCTTCCTGTCCTGCATGACTTCCAAGTGACACCCACGTGGGTGAGAACAGTCTCTGAGCCTGGGGCCCGCTTTCCCTTTACCATCCACACCTGGTTTGGCGCAGTTTTAATGTCTGTCAGGTAGGTGAAGGGAGGTTCCTCTCTACCCTGTTCAGCCTGTAAGCTGCGCTGGATTTCGGAACCCCCGTCCGTGACGTGGGGACAGGCTAGCAGCGCCTCTGCCCCGCTGCTGCCCCCTGACCCGCCTACCCCCCAAGAGCTGCGCCTATTCACACGGCTGCCCCTGAGCGAGGACAGGTTAAAGCCATTATTTTAACATGAACCGCTTTTTTAAAGATCCCTCCTTTATCCACAATTAGGGCGTTGTAACAACTCTTAAAGGTTATGTGAGTAGAAATGTTACACCGTCCATGAATTTCATTGTAGAGTAGTAAAGGGACTATTACACACTGTTAGTCAGAGAATATGTTCTGAGTATGATGTAAAGTCCTAATTGCTCAGTTTAGGACATTCGTATTTAACGAACTTATGTAATTCTATGTGAGCTGTATTATAAGCACTTTCTAAATATTAACGATTTGGTTTGCACCAGTCCTATGAAGTAAATATTGTTATCCCCAATTTTATGAAAACACTTGCCCACGGCCACACCACCGGTTAGTGGTCGAGTGGGATTCAAACCCAGACTGGTCTGTCCTGGCTTTTTTGTTTTTTGTTTTTTTTTAATATATTTTATTGATTCTACAGAGAGGGAGAGGGATAGAGAGCTAGAAACATTGATGAGAGAGAAACACGGATCAGCTGCCTCCTGCACCCCCCGACAGGGGATGTGCCCACAACCAAGGCACATGCCCCCAACCGGAATCAAACCTGGGACCCTTCAGTCTGCAGGCCGACGCTCTATCCACTGAGCCAAACCGGTTAGGGCCTGTCCTGGCTTTTAACCATCACATATGGTGACCTCTGTGCTTCCCAGTACAAAAGGGGCTCCCTGGCCCTTGTCAACTGCCTGGGATGAGCCGTCCCCATCCCAGGCTTCAGTCATATCAAAACACGCATGCTGCTTGTTCTTTCTCCACACTCTGTGCCGAGGCCGAAAGGCCCCACGGCTCCTGTGCGCCCACCCCCAGGGAAGCCCCTTCCCTCTCAGGCCTACTGCCCACCCCTAGCCGGCTCCACAATCACCCCTAAACTCCTCCTTTCCCAGGAGAGCCTTCAAGGCAGGAACTGGGACACACCCATCTCTGCAGCCCCAGCACCCAGCAGGGAGAGTGGCACATAGTAGGTGCTCAAACATGCTTACGGAAGGCACTGAGAGGGAGGAGCAAAGAGGACATAACAAGCCTGGCCAATGTGGCTCAGGGATTGAGTGTTGACCTATGAACCAGGCGGTCATGGTTCAATTCCCAGTCAGGACACATGCCCAGGTTGCGGGCTCAATCCCCAGTCAGGGGGCATGCAGGAGGCAGCTGATCAATAATTCTCTCTCATCATTGATGTTTCTCTCTTTCTCTCCCTTTCCCTTCCTCTCTGAAATCAATAAAAATATATTTTTTTAAAAAAGGAGAAAGTAACAAAAGTCTGGAAGTGGAAACAGCTAATTAGGAGTAACCCAGACATGCCCTGTCTGCAGACAGAGCAGGACCCCAGCTCAGTGACTCCAAACAGATGCACCTGGAGTCGCCATGACAATGAGGCCCGGGGCGCCTCCAGGGCTCTCGCCCTCATGCTCACTCCACTTCTGAGCACCCAGCAGGCAGCAGCCACATGCACACGGGGTAGGAGAACCGCAGGTTCTCCCGAAATAAAGCAGGGGCTAATCCCTCTGAGGGATGGGGCAGCCTGCCACCTACCAGACTGTGTGACAAGGAGAGCCACTGTCACGTGCCCTGGACTCACAGACGTCGAAGAAAAAGCCCCCAGCATCCCCAGTCTGCTAGGTCAGCAGTAAGAAATGCAGAAAACAGACTTGGCAGCATCCCGGAGGTATTAAATATTCATCCTGACCGCCCATCAGTGAAATCCCAGCAGAATACGCCCTGACAAGTGGGCCTTCCAGACCGGAGGCTGTCCTCCTGCAGGCCTGGTTATTGCTGTGTCGATTTTAATGTGCAGTACTTAATAGCCAGACTCAGGCATGGTCGTAAACATTGGGAAAATGAATGCTGACATTTCCCTTATTGCTTCTGTATTTAGGAATGTGCAATTGGGGCGGGGGGGGGGGGGTGCGGGAGGCTGATGCTAAAGAAATTCAGAAGGAAGCAAAGCAATGCTTCAAAATTAAAAGAGAACAGAATTGACTAAGAGCGAAGAATCGAATATGTTGAACCGGCTTCAAGTCCTGCCTTTAAATGCCCCTTGGGGGTCACACTCTGCCGTCCATGGGAGCGAGGCTGAGCAAAACCCACAACAGACCGGGAGCGAGGCATTCCTGGAAGATTTCCTGGGGGATGTGCGTTTCGAATCAGAAGCACACATGCAGAATGGTCAATAACAGACCCACAACAAATGGATGGGGTACCATCCAGCCAGAGATTGTGGTGAATCAGGTCCCTGTGATGTGGCCAGCTCAGCAGGTGGCTCTGGCCAGGGCTGGCCTGGGCACAGACCACAGGGAGCCTTCGTGGGAGCGGGTGATGTCGGCAGTAGAAGGTGGATAAATGGAGCAGTGAGCCAACGGTCCCTCGGTTTCTATTTGATTCTTTTGGAATGAGAATATGCAACAAAATATTCTGAAAAGAGAGGGGTGGGCAGGCAGTGGGGGACCTTCCTGTGGAAGACACTGGACTAGAGATAAGGATCCATGTTTTGAGGGGGGAGGTATAGAGGGAGAGCAGAAAGAAGAGAAGCCAGCACGGGCTTTGAGCTCCCCAAGTCTTAGAGCCATCCTGTGGCAGAAATTAGAAGAAACAGAGGAGTTGGAGGAGGCACAAATTAAACTCCTACACCAACACCATTGGCAAGCTGTGCCTCAAGGAACCTCTACGGGTACCCTGTGACCCCAACTTAAAAAGACAAATTTAAATGTTTGTGAAAGGAGATTAAAAAAAAAATCAGGGGTGGTAAACCAGACAGAATAGAAATTGAAGAAAAGTACATGGTACCCAAGAAGGTTCCTGAGAAGACTAAAAAAAACCTCTCTAGAAAATACCATAATACTGTATAATAAAATTAAAAGCTTGGACCTAGCCGGTTTGGCTCAGTGGATAGAGCATTGGCCCCCGGACTGAAGGGTCCCAGGTCCGATTCCCGTCAAGGGCACATACCTTAGTTGCAGGATCTATCCCTTACCCTGGTTGGGGCACGTGTGGGAGGCAACCAACTGATGTTTCTCTCTCTGTGTCTCTCCCCATCCTTTCCACTCTCTCTAAAACATCAATGGAAAAAATATCCTCGGGTGAGGATTAACAAAAAATAAATAAAATAAAATAAAATAAAATAAAATAAAATAAAATAAAATAAAATAAGAGCTTGGACTCTGGAGCCAGACTGCCTCTGGATGTGAATCCTGTCTGACTGTGGATCACTGGGTAACTTAATCAACCTCCGAGTCAGTGTCTGCACCTATAAAGTGGGTGAAACAGCACTGCTCATGGCATTGCGTGGGTAAGTAAGGTTTTACAGGGAAGGACTTCGGGATGGCGATGGCACATAAGAAATGCAGAGGAAGTGTTAGCCGCTATTGCTGGACCAGGCCAAGGACTCCGCATGTCAGCCATCTACAGAGAGGGACCTCCTCTGTAAATGAGACTGTTACAGGACGCAGAGGAGTAACCTCTGATGACATAGCCTTACAAAAGGTCAAAGTCCCCTTTTATCACCAATTGCTTTTTACTCAGGCACACCTGCGTTCCAGTCCCACCTTCCCACTCACTCTTTATTGGACTTCAGCAAGCCTCCCTGAGCCTCCGTTACTCCCTTTATAAATGGGAAAGCAACAGCCCTGGCCGGCGTGGCTCGGTGGTCAAGTGTCGACCTATGAACCAGGAGGTCACAGTTCGATTCCTAGTCAGGGCGCATGCCCGGGTTGAAGGCTCGATCCCCAGTGGGGGGCATGCAGGAGGCAGCTGATCAATGATTCTCTCTCTCCCCCCCCATTCCTCTCTGAAATCAAGAAAAAATATATTAAAAAATAAATAAATGGAAAATCAGCGCCTTCCTCCCGGGGTGCAGTGAAGATGAAGGGAGGTTATAGACATGTGTTCGACACGGTCTCGGGCGCAGTCAACCTCTGGTACTTTTCCACTTCTGTGTCCCCCAAATAAAAGCTCCAAGACCAAGCAGAGTGTATGGCGGGGGGGGGTGAGGGGGGAGCAAACACAAACACGAGGCTCCCTGGAACATAATAAGTGCTAAATGCATCAATATTTCATAAAGGGGAGACAGTAACACTTAAGGGATGCTCTCTCCCGGTGCCTCAGCCACTCCCGGGGAGTGTGCGGACGGGGCGCCAACTCGCTCCCTGCAGCCTCCCCAGGGCCCCGAGAGCCATGACTGGGCACCTCTGGGCACGGGCCTCACCACACACAGCCCAGCACGATGACACTGCACACTTTACAGCGAGAACACAAACAACTCAACCTAAGCCACACCCGACACGGACAGTCCTCGGAGCAGATCCTCCGCCTCCAGCCACTTCCTCTACCCAGGAGGCAATGAAGCGCTACCATGGAAAGTGGAGGTATCTGGGCACCGAGACCCGGGCTCCAAGCTCAGTTCCAATGCCAGGCTCCCACGTACCAGGCTGGCCTGCCTCCCTCGAGGCTCCTCACACCTGGCGCCTCGGTTTCCTCCTGGGGCCACCATCATGGGGAAACAAACATCTCCACGCTTTCACCGGTGGATGGAATGAAAAGAAAACAGAAGGACTGAGCACACAGCCTGGCGCCCATTTTTGGCCCTTAGCTCCTCCTTTAGTAACACCATCAATTGATCAGAATCGAAATAACGTGAACCTTCGATAAATTAATTCTTTGTTCTTCCCTCATGAGCTCCAGCCTCAGATTCTCAGGAGCAACAGAAAGCAGCAAATATTAGGAATTTATGCAAAAAGGCACGTCAGGCAAGGTCCTGGGGTCGGCACTTCCCCTGCCTTGGAGGGCGGCAGAACCATGTGCCCGCGCTGCGGCTCACAGGCCCGCCCCGGGGGCCAGGAGACCACATGAGAGGCAATTACTATCTCGAAGTCACTCAGTAAGGCAGGCGAGTGCGTCCCTGAGCACTTCCCACACAAGGGCTCACAGGAAATGGGTCTCTGCTTCGCCCTCCATTAACCTGAAAACCCACTTACGCAGAACAGCCTCTTCCCCGAGCATCTTGTCGTCCAGGATTAGGCTCTAATTGGCCAAGGATTGGCCCCTTTGTTTATACGACTCATTTGTTCCAAACTCGGGGACACGAAAGACTCTTTATGGGTTAGGAGAGGTGAAGGGTAAACTCAGACATTGCCCTCGGTAACCCCGCACTGCTGAAAACAATACTGTGACCATCTGAAGTGGCCCAGCAGACCGGGCTGGACACGGACCGTGGCCGTGAGCGGAAAGAAAAATCCTTTTTGCAAGATGTTCAAACCATCTTCGCAAAGTGGGTGGGTCAGAACGTCAGAAAAAAGTCTTTGCAAAGTCACCCGCCATCCACCCCCACCGTCTGCTGCATGGGTGGGTGCCCGCGCTCACCTGTTCAGGGCCCGGCTCAGAGGGAAGCGGGACCACGGCCTGGGCTCCACCCTCACCCAGCTTCCAACCTAGCGGCAGACCAGACTCCGAGGAAACCATGCGAGTGGCATACACTTACCCACTCCCGTGTTAGGGGAAGGGCCGGATGAAGGTGAGAGCATTCACAGGACCCCCACCCCCTGACTAGGCATCCCCACCACCTACTGGGAGAGGCTCAGCCCCACGGAAGAATGAAGCTCAAACTCAGCAGAAGCAGACTGGCCTGGGGTCAGGAAACCAGCAGGAGAAGGGCAGGCAAGGGTGCAAATCCTGGCTCCACCCCTCACCGGCTATGCGGCCCTGTGCTGGGCAGCCTTTCCCGGGGCGGCCGGGAAATCTGGTAAAATAACAGCCTAAGCGCCTAGCGCAGAGCAGATGCTCAGGAAGGCCCCCATCCCTCCCCACTCGGGGTCCCTGGTCTGCAAACAGGGGGCCATGTACCGTGTTCACACCGCTGTGGCAAGGATACAGGAGATGACATTGAGACAGGGCTTCTAGCCAAACAGCCTGGACACTCACACACGCCCGTGTCTCAAACACACGGGTGTCCGGCCGGGCACAGCTCTAGAGTAAAGGGATGTAAGGAGACGTGACAATTAAAAGCGCTGTGTGATCCCCGGCTGGACCTGGTTAGGAGCTGGGAAAAGGTCAGTGACGTCCTATAATCACGTGTCCTTGTTCTTGGAGGTTCACGCTCAAGTATTTAGGAGGAAGTGTTCTGATGATACCAACTTACCCTCAAGTGGTTCAACAACAAAATACCCACTGAGGGAGGAAACAAACACGGTAAGACTTTAACAACGGGCCAAGAAAAGATTAATTCTTTCAACTTCCCATGGATTTGAAATTTCTCAACATCACAAGTTGGGAAGTCAAAGCGGCCACAACGGAGGGCTTTTGTTCCCTCCCGCGTGTCTCACCCAGAGCGAGCGCGTGGACCCCTACCTGGCTGCAGCACCCTGATCTCCAGCAAGTTGGAGGTCCGCTCGGCCAGCCGCGTCCAGGAGTTGTTGTAGTTCTGCCGCCACAGCTCCGCCACACACTGGTACTTGCCCGCCTCCGTGTCGCTGGCTCGGCTGATGCTCAGGCGGACGTTGTTGCTGGACTCCACCTTCTCGATGGCCGTTCGGGTGCGGAAGCTGGAGGACCTGTCCCCCCACTGGACCCCTCCGTCCCGGGTGAAGGTCACCAGGTCGTGGAACTCAACGG
The DNA here is from genome assembly GCF_027574615.1 of Eptesicus fuscus. Taxonomy (NCBI): domain Eukaryota; kingdom Metazoa; phylum Chordata; class Mammalia; order Chiroptera; family Vespertilionidae; genus Eptesicus; species Eptesicus fuscus. The sequence goes on from NC_072494.1 coordinate 10,033,435, forward strand.
TGCCCACCGGCTGGAACCGCCAGGTCACTGACACAGGGACCCGGGCCCGGTAATGGGGTTTGATGATGCACTGCAGGTCGAAGGAGTCGCTGTAGGTCACCCCCGGCGTGCGGGAGATGGCTGTGACCGCGAAGCCCGTTTCTGGAGAGAGAACAGACAGGCGAAAGCCAGAGGAGTCACTTGGTTGTCTCAGGGGGTAGGACGCGGCGACGGGGGTCCTGGCCAAAGCTAGCGGGGCAAAGGCTCGCGGGTCTGCTTTGATGCCCAGGCCAGGATTACGTTAGCTATCACGTGGAGGCACAGACCCACAGTTCCTAAGACCCCACAGAGAGAGATCGGGCAGCCGCCTTGAGCAGCATTACCGATCCCTGCTGACGAAGCCCTCGCGATGGCCTCCCGATGGCCGTTCGGGCTCAGAAGCTGGAGGACCTACTTGGATTTGCGGTCCATCGCCCCCATTCCTAAAAATCTTGGGATTCCATGCTAACGCAGGAGAAAAAAGCCCCAAAGCTATTTCCTTCATCACCTGCCACGTGGCCACATGGCCCCATGCAAATTCGTGTGCTGTCGTTTAATTTAGGCTGAACAGGTGACCTTACTCCAGGGAACCTTCCTGTTTTCCCTGTGCCACACCCTTGGGCCACTCTGATTATGGCTTTAGGCAGAAGCGCCCCAGGTGTGGTGAGCAGGTGAGCAGAGCCAGGCTCCAGGGGTCCCAGGTCAGAGCCTCTTGGTGACCCCTGGCTGTGGGAACCACCAGACACGTTAATCTTTGCATGGACCCATTTTACAGATAGGGAAGTAGAGGCACAGAGAAGTTAAGTAACTTGCTCAATGCCACATAGCTAGGAAGTGTTAGAATTGGGGACAACCTGGAACCGTAAAATTACTTCTAGAGGAACAATCCCGACTAACCAGCCCTACTCCTTTGTATTCCTCAGCTCACAGGACAGGAAAAGCTACCACTGTTGGACGCCGGAGTTTTCCTCACAGGTTCTATGTCCACAGGTGCCCACGGTGCTGAGCGTAGGCCCGGGACTGAGCTCATCAGAAAACGCAACCTCTGGATGAAGCTTCTAGAGGCAGAAATCGGAGCCGTGTGGGGACTGCAGAAAGCAGGTCTATCTCTGGGATTACGTTTTTAGAGAGTAAATGGCATTCTAACCTGGAGATTAGAATGGGGGTGGCATGGGAATGGAGGACTCTGTGGGGAGCAAACCCGCTCAGGGCTGCGTCTTTACGGCAGTGTATTCAGGAGCACCAGCAGCCCCGCCCGGGGGAAGGGGCAACACGGCCTCAGGGAGTGGGACCAAGTCTCCAGGACAAGTGTCGGCAGAGTCTCCTGCTAACAGCAGACCCTACCTTCCCAGCAAAGTACAGATGCCTGCCTTTTACAATGCACCACACGGATTGTATTAGGCAGATACGAGTTGACGGAAGCCTCTTTAAGGACCCCATAAGGAGTCCATCTAATCTTCTTTGGTTTTAGCAAACCTCAAGGTATCTTTTAATTTCATGCTAATGAGGAAACCGCTTTCTTAAGGAGGAGCCTCAGAGAGAATAACAAAGCACAGGCTTTGGAAAAAAATTAAGATAGACGACTGGTTTCCTAGGTTCAGGTTGTGGGTCTGGCATTTAAAAGCTACAGCCCTGAGCAAATTAGTTAACCTGTCTCACTCAGTCTCCAGGTGCTCAGACTCAGCCCGGAGCACAGCACAGCCAGGAAGAGACCTAAGCCACAGGCTCGCCATCCTGTCTGTCCACTCAGGGAATCAAGGTGATTCCCTGCCCGTGTCTGCCCTGCTCTGAACCTTTCAGGAGGGCTGGGCACTGGGCAGCAGGCAAGGTGGGGGAGAGCCTGGGGCAGAAGAGCAGCTTCGTGGCTGTGCGCCTGCTCTTCAGCCAGTGTTGAAGGTGGCACATCCTCTAGCCGGGCCACCACGTCCTGCTGAGAGGCCTCGGTCCTCTGGCCAGAATTCTTACAGCTTCACTCCCGCTACCCAGACCCACGAGTGGTTAAAGTCGCCGGCCCCAGGGCCCCGCCATGCATCGCTGGAACCTTCAGCCCTGCCCACGCTTCCGTAGCGTGTTCCTTCCATTAAACCCTTTGAAGGTGCCCTCTGCTTCCTGACAGGACTGACCGATACGGGTCAGGGGAGGGTTCCTGACCCGGGGGCAGTCTCCCCAGCGGCCCTGCAGAAAGACTCCCGGACATTCACTTACCGAGAGCCGTGATGGAGACGGGGGTGCTGGCCCAGCGCTCTCCCACGACCTGCCACTCGCCGTCCACGGCCCGTACCCACTCGGTCACGTGGCACTCGTACTGGCCCTCGTCCTCCTTCCTGCTGTGGAAGATGGCCAGGCTGAAGGAGCTGGGCTGCACCTGCTCCATCTGCACGCCCCCGAAGCTGCTGCGCTCCCAGTAGGACGCGCCCGGCTGCACGGTGCCGTCCCGGTCCAGCCACATGATGTTGCTGCGGCGGTTCAGCCTGTCCACGAGCTGCCAGATGACGGAGAAGCGGCCCTGCGGCCTGCCCGCCGTGCGGACGCTGCAGGAGAAGCGCAGGTGCTCGCCCTCGAGGACCACGCTGGCATTGCTGGCCACCTCCACGGAGATGCTGCTCTCTGGGGACAGGGGGAGAGCACAGCTGTGGCTTCGGGTCTCCACCGCGCCCTCCCCGTAGGTGAGAAAGGAGGATGGGTACGGCGTCATCCTCTGCAGGCACGGTGGGCCTTGGAGGCTGAGAGCCCTGACCCTGGCTGGGGTGGCCCTGGCTGGTTCTGGGCATTGCTCCTGGGATTTGGGTCTGACTACCTAGGAGGCCCTGTGCCGAGTGCAGAGGACCAGGGTAATGAGGGTCTAAGACCTGGGGCTGGATCAGAACCTAAGAAATATAACCGCCCGGCCGGTGTGGCTCAGTGGTTGAGTGTCGTGTCAATCAGGAACCAAGAGGTTGTTGGTTTGATTCCCGGCCAGGACACATGCGCGGGTTGTGGGCTCGATCCCCAGTAGGGGTGCGTGCGGGAGGCAGCCAACTGATGGTATTTCTCTCTCACCAATGTTTCTGTTTCTCTACCCCTCTCTTTTCCTCTCTCTCTAAAAATCAATAATAAAAAAAATACAACCAATGCCATTACACGTAGGGCATAAAACAATGTATCAGGTTATTTGTTCAGCTGGGGTTCAAGGCTTTTCAATTTGGATTTCTATTAGGTTGAATTCCTTGAAAATTCTACTCCCACCCTTCGGTGCTGTGGCAGTCAAACAGAGGCTGACATTCGTAACGTGCCATCTGAAGTCCTTCAGGACCATATTAGGGAGTAAAATAAAATGATAGGAAGTATCTGGAGTAACATGTGTGTGGCTGTGGGAACTCCTGGGCACAGATGGTCTAGTTTCACAGAGTGTGCAGGGAGCGAGCTTCCACACTTGCATTAACACCGAGGAAGAGACCTAAGCCACAGGCTCGCCGTCCTGTCTGTCCACACTCAGCCCTGGGGTTTCACCGCTCCTCGCTGTGAAACATTCTGCCAATCATAGTGTGGCTCAGTGGTTGAGCATCGACCTATGAACCAAGAAGGTCACAGTTCAATTCCCAGTCAGGACATATGCCTGGGTTGCGGGCTTGATCCCCAGTAGGGGTGTGCAGGAGGCCACCGATCAATGAATTTCTCTCATCATTGATGTTTCTATCTCTCTCTCCCTCTCCCTTCCTCTCTGAAAACAATAAAAATATATTTTTTAAAAAGTTTGGGATAAGGAGTCCACTCCCATCACTGCTTTGCTAACTCACTTAGCTATATGAACTCAATCAAACTATTTAAACTCTACTATAGACAGGGAGAGTGTCATTTATCTCATACAGAAGTAAATGAGACCATGTATATAAATCACCTAAAACATACTAAGTTTTCAAAAACTGGTCTCCATGATCAGGGTTGATTTTACTATCCCCAATAACTCTTTGTTTTTGTAAACATCATGGATATTCTAATCTATCTGAATCATGAGTATATTATTTTGTACAGTTATCTATATTGAGTTCAAAAAGCCATAATAAGTATAAAAGAACACAAACTACCATAACTAATTTGGTTCCAATTTTCTGGGCACCGCCCACATGAAACAGACACAACCATTTTAAATCAATCAATACAATCAAGTCCCAGATTGAGAGGCACAGCCGTACCCAGGGGGACACACACCCGTACCCAGGACCATGCATCTGAATCAAGCCTTTCTCCCTGGATTCCCCCACAGGCAGAAAGAGGCGAAGGTGAGCGCAGAACCCCTGCGTGTACTCTGGTTAAGGTGAGTGTACCTGCTCCTCAGTCTGGGTTGGCTTGTTTTAGATGAAAAATAAATAAAACTAAAACAGGTCTGCACAAGGGGACTAGGAATGCTCCCGGGAGGGCGACCTCCCCAGGAGCCATCCCAAGAGACTCAGGGCGATGGTAAGACTCCCGATGAGCCCGCATCCACAGCACTGGTGGCTTAAAAGCAAGGGTTTGGAGGCAGGCCTGGGCCTAATTCTGCAATCTTGGGGCCTTACCTAACCCCACCCAAGCTTTGAAATCTCATGTGCGAAACAGAGATACTAACAGTTCCTACTTCTCAGGGTCACGACACTGAGAGTGTTAGATGAGGTCATTGCTTTTCATCTCGTCATTAATAGCAACAAGATTCCTCTTTGGATTAAAGACTCATCCCCAGGGTATCGATTCCGAGTGAGGGCAACGTCAGCATCCCGGGGGTAAAATCCCTTTGCGGGCCTTCATCAGAAGAACGACTTGCAGGGTGTCACCCTCACCTCCTACTGTCACCCCAATGGACTCTCATGTAAGCCTGGCTTGTATTGTGAGGGCTGCTGGGGTGCGTTGTTATTCTAGCAAGCCTGGAAAACCGCACAATTAGAACGTGGGGCTGTGAGAAAACACACCATCCCGGCAGCCCAGGCAAAGGCAAATACAGACACTGCCCGTTAGACTATTCACCGGTGTTCTTGGGCCTGAGAAAAGGCAGCCGACGATTAAAACACTATGGACCGAGTGCCAACCTGGACAGGACTCATGAGCATCTGAGGGCATGTTCTCAAATGAACTTTCAAACCAGGGGGTTGGTGGTGTAGCACAGGCTAGGCGCAGAGCAGTGGACATGGGGTTAGAAGCAGAGATTTCTACTGCAGCGCAAGCTCAACCTCTGACGGAACTGGCTCAGCCATGGCTCTGGCTGGTGCTCTGGCTTCTTCCTTCATAGGACGGACACGACATTGGCCTCTACGGGGACTTGAAGGGGGGACGCGGGGAAGATGATAGATGCAGAAGCACTTTGAGGCTCTTGGGAGGAAAAGCGCCATTAAAGTCCCAGGTATTACCATCATTACCGACGTGATCGTTTGCTTTGGTAGACTTACCCAAGTGGCCTTGGGGCAGGATCTGGTGGTTCTGGGGGACTTTAACTACCCAGTCATCTGCTGGAAAAGCAATACAGCAGGCCACAGATCATCAAACACGTTCTTGGAAGGGGTGGGGGGAAATCTCTTAGCACAAAAGATATAGGAAGCAAACAGCGTGGCTGCCCTTCACTGGATCCTTACGACACAACAAGGAATTAGTTGCAGATTTAAAAGCAGAGAGTCCGTGCATGGTTAAGGCAAACACTGACCGACAGGAAAACAGTAGAGAGAGTGGGCATTCAGTTCCACAGTTTCAATCCTACAAATACTCCGCAAGCACCTACCCTATGCAAAGCACCATGCTAGGCATTGCGGGGGTGGGGTGGGGGAAGTCTAGTAACAAAAGAATTTCAAGATAATTAGGTGTGTGCATATGGTTTTTTAAAAATAAGCATGAAAAGAAAGGAATCCTGTTGGTGAGAAAAGGAGAAAGAGTGGGAAGACGCTTGTGTGGTCTTTTTCCTTCAGACTTGAAGAGAGCTATATTAAAAACGTAGTAAAAATGAAAAGGAAGCCAGGTAAGGGGGAGAGAAAGAACAGTTTGAACAGCTGAGAAAGGGTTAACGGTTAGTTTAAAAACTTCCCCATCTTGTTTAAACTCAGAGCGTTCTAAGTTTTTTCATTCTCTTTTTACTAAAAATAGAACCATGAGAGAAATGAGATATTAATGAGAACATCCTGAGACTATGGATGACTAAACACAGGCAAACACAGGTAGGCAGAGTCAGTCCCCAGCCACGACCGTGACCCACCCAGACAACGCCAGCGCCCAGGGGGGCAGGGAGCCCCCCTGAGCAGCCCTGGACATCAGCTTTAAAAGTCTAAGCCCGGGAAGATGTGAGAGATCCCAGCCACTGACTTTTAAAAAACACAATTTCCACAGGGAAGAGAAAATGAGGGAAATGCCAATCCCTCCCCGCCAAAACCCAGAGGGCAAATCCTTCTTCACAAGGAGCTTTCTGATTTTAAATCCTCCCTCTGAAGGAAGATGTCAAGTAGGCATCTCCCCACTTCTCCTGGGACTTAATTCCCACTTGGGAGCAAACAGCTGTCCTGAATTCCTGGTTTCCCTCCCGGCGGAGCTGCTATCCTGGGGTCTGCGATGCCCCCCGCCCCCCAGGTGCAAACATAGCCCTGAGTTCGCCTACCTGGGGGGTTGCCAAGTGGGCAGGGGAGCAGTTAACTGGCCTTCCCTGTCAGCTTGAACCCTAGAGTCCCACCTGCCCCTCCTGCCCTCCCCCCCAGCACTGTGTCCTCTCCCCTGACCTCTCAGGGATGCAGCTATTGGACCAGACCAGAGGGGGGAGGGGAAGGAAGCAGGCGCCTCTCCACTTACTGATGGGGAGGACTATGATGGGGATGTTTTTGGGGCGCTTGCTGTCCTTGTCGATGAACTCCCCCGTCACGGTTTTCTCGCGCTCGGTCACGCGGCAGTTGTATTTCCCGCTGTCGTCCTGGCGGAGGTGGAAGATCTTCAGCACAAAGACCCCGTCGCTCTCTTTGGCCACTCTGAGCTGTCCCCGGGCTTCCCGGTGGGCGAACTCGCTGTTGAGGACAGGCACGGCGTTCGGCCCCATGCTGGCGATGAGCGAGCTGTTGAAGGCCCAGGAGACGGCGAAGTAGCGGTCGGGAATGTTCTGCGCCTCCAGGATGCAGCGGAACTCGGCCGGCTCCCCCGTGGTGTACAGGCGCTTCTCCGTTTCCAGCCGCACCGTGAACTCTTTGTCTGAGGAAACAAACCGCAACGCGGCGCATCGGGGTGAGTGAGCCCCGGCCACCCAGACGCATGGCACAGTCCCCACCACCCAGGCCCTCTTCCCAGGCTCCCTCCAGGGAAGGCACCACCGCACCCAGGGGATGAGAAAGTGTTTGAACGTCACAGAGGACACTCAACGTAGCCAGACCCAGAGGTCTGAAGGCCTGTTATCCCAGTCGAGACCGCTGGGCTCTGTCTACAGCTTATACCGCCCTGGATTCGACCCCCAAAAGTCAGTAAGGAATTCCGAATGATCAAGCCCTGGATTCGACCCCCAAAAGTCAGTAAGGAATTCCGAATGATCACCACCCTGGATTCGACCCCCAAAAGTCAGGAAGGAATTCCAAATGATCACCGACCTGGCAGAGCACCAAGGTCTAGCCTTGACCTCTAGCCCAGAACTCCACTAGCCACATGACTACAGATATTTTCAGCAGATGTAGTGGGACTTACCCCACTGGGGTTTGTGAGACAGTTATACAGTGGCCTACGTGCTGAATCCCCAACCCCAATAAACGCAAATATTAATAATCTGAAATACAGTCTTCACCGCCATGTGAATACTGGAAATAAGACACAAAACTGCACAGGAAAATGAAAACTAATGGCTTTTCACTAGTCACCACCTGTCAAATCTTTAGGAAGGTGTCGCCAAAAGTACCTATTTACACCAAAAGCCGGCACACCTCTGAAACGGCCAACGAACCCAAGCCCCCTTTGAAGAGCTGGGTGTCTGATCCGGCATGGGGGTCGCGTGATCAAAGGAGAGCTCGTCACCACTAGGGGTCCCAGCACCCGTGCCCTGGTGCGTGGTGACTGTCACTTCCATGGGACAGCTCTCCTCTCTCATAGGCACCCATGGCTGGGGTGGGGGTAAGACAAAGGAGTCAAGTGCGGGAGAAAACACTCTGTTCTAGAAAGCAGGACCAAAGAGCCTGGGGTAGGGGAGGCTATGGCTGTAACCAGCACCCAGTCCCTCCTCCTCCAGCACGCGGGGCTTCAGGCTACTTCCCCGTTCCTGTCGTCACTCGTATCTGGAACCCAACATCTACCGATACTCAACCGCTCTCTGCTCGCCCAGCATGCCAACAATCTTGGGCTTCTCCCTGCCAAGATTCAAGGCTCAGCTCAAGTCACCAGACTTGCTGGTGTCCCTGCATGTGCCTTAACAGCAGCCCCATCGAGGGAAACTTATTGGTGTAGACACACTTCACATTCACCGCGTCCCCGGAGCGCTCTCTGCCCGATCCCAGCACTTAGCACCCTGCTCTCAGCTGCTGGCTTTCACACTGGCCGGCAGGGACCCAGTGTGAATCATCAGCGCTACCACCACACCTTCAGTGCTGCAGGGACTCACTGGGAGTTTACTGAAATGAACTACAAGAAGGCCACGCTGGGGCGGCAAGCACTGAACCTGAACAACACGGGGGCCCAGAGCGAAGCCATCAACATTCATGTCATGGAGTTTTCCCTGGGCTGGTGTAGTCTGGAGATATGTGCTGGGCAAATGTAAAAAACTCCTAATTCCAAATTGGTAAGATTAAAAATAAAGTAGATTCGCTGGTGCCACCCAATTTAAAAGCATTATTTAAAAGACTCCAAATTTGGTCCAGACTTTTGAAGCTGATATTAAAGCCATCCAGGAAGGGAAAGATAAATAGGAAATAAGGCACCGTCTGGAGATTTCTTAGTACTGGAAGATCCAGAAGCTGCAAATGCTCTGGGGCCTACAGACAAGGTGCCACCTCTACAGGAGCCCAACCCTCCTCACAAAAGCCCTCACATCCATCCGCCGCCAGAGAATCCCTCTGCCCTGTGACCTCTAGAGCTGTGCTTGACAAAACACAGACCATGGAGCCCTCGCAGGCTTGGCTCAGGGGATAGAGTGTCAGCCCGCAGAATGAAAGGTCAGGGGTTTGATTCTGCTCAAGGGCATGGACACGTGCGGGAGGCAACCAATTGGTGTGTCTCTCACATCAATGTTTCTCTCTCTCTCTCTGTGTCTCTCCCTCTCCCTTCCAATCTCTCTCTGAAAATCAATGGGAAAATATCCTCAGGTGAGGATTAAAAAAATACAAACAAACTATAGGAAACAGGCCATGGAAAAATCACCTGGGAAGGCTGCTGGAAACCCAGCTCCCCAGGCCCCACCCCGGAGCCGGGCTCAGGAATTTGCACTGTCAGTGAGTCGGAAGCCCTGCTCTAGAATGACAGAAGGTTATGGAAAGACCAAGAGCACTGACCACAGCAAAGGGACAGGGAGGTCAGGAAACAGGTGTTGACAAGAGGACCCCACATGCACCTCAGACTCCACAGACCCCGCCTCCACTCCCCGGGACAGCTGTAGCCTCACCCCCGAGGTCCGCAGAACACAGGAAAGGCTCCTGGGCCATCACCACACCTCCTTAACCACAACAGTGACCGCCCTTAACCAAAGCCAGGGGGCCCAAGGCCCACGGAGAGCCGGCCCCAGCCCAGCCTAGGCAGCAGCAACAGCGCCCGGCTCTGATCTGTAGCAGGCTGGATGCGGGGGCCAGACGTGGGGGCCAGGGGTGCACTCTGACCCTGTGGGAGGATAACGTGAGGAGCAGGAGGGTCTCGGCTCATGGAGCTGCCATCACCTTGACCCAGCTTTAAACTCGTCACTCAGCCTTCTCCAGCAATCCCCTTCCGAGCTCTTCCCCTTGAGACAGCATTTACGGGGAACCCAGTGCTCCAGGGCTGCCTCAACGACACACCAGGACTCCTCCTGGGGCCCCGCCAGCAAGCCACCAGCACACGCATCTCCCCTACTTACCTCCCAGAACTGTGGAAGAATGGTGACAACGCATCTTGAAAATCATCAACCACCACCAAAGAAATAATATAAAAAATAACCACATTGCCCAGCTGTCTACCTATGAAACAGGAGGTCACGGTTCCATTCCTGGTCAGGGCACATGCCCGAATTGCAGGCTCCATCCCCAGTAGGGGGCATGCAGGAAGCAGCCAATCAATGACTCTCTCTCTCTCTCTCTCTCCCTCTCCCTCTCCCTTCCCCTCTCTGAAATCAATAAATATATCCTATATAATAAAAGGCTAATATGCAAATAGACCAAATGGCAGAAGGAATGGTCGCTATGACTTGCACTGACCAACAGGGGGCAGATGCTCAATGCAGGAGCTGCCCCCTGGTGGTCAGTGCGCTCCCACAGGGGGAGCACTGCACAGCCAGAAGCCCTGAGCCGGGCTCACGGCTGGTAAGTGCAGCGGCGGTGGCGGGAGCCTCTCCTGCCTCTGCAGCAGCAATAAGGATGTACAACTGACAGCTTAGGCCCGCTCCCTGTCATGGCCTAAGCTGTCAGTCGGACATCCCCCGAGGGCACCCAGACTGTGAGAGAGCACAGGTTGGGCTGAGGGACCCCCCCCCCCCCCGAGTTCACGAATTTCGTGCACCGGGCCTCTAGTATATAAATAACCACTTACGCCAAAATTTCTCTAGCTCGGGATTTCGTACCTATGATGGAAGGATTCCAATCTCAAATGGCCTCTAGAAAGAAACAGGATTGGTACCTGAAGCAGGCAAGGCCACCAAAGGGGGCAGGCGTGTGGCTAATGGAACCCAGGCCTGGCCCCATACATCCCTCAGCTTCCTCTTGTCCCCAGGCGGGACCATCTCTAACTTCCCATGAAAACCTCGTGCACTTTCCGGTGTCACTGAAGAAGGGGTCTGCGCACCCTCTCCATGTCTGACAACCCTCCCCACCGGGTGGAGAACGGGGACGAGAGAGACTGACCTGTGGGCTGGACGGTGACCACGGTGCCCTCGGAGCGCTTCCGGGTCATGGCGTACCACGAGCCGTCGGGATCCTGGATCCACTCGGCGGCCTCGCAGTAGAACTCGCCCTGGTCGGACGGCTGCAGGTGGAAGACGGTGAGGCGGAAGGTGCTGCTCCCCAGCTTGTCCAGCCGCACCTCCCCCAGGCTCTGCCGCTGGGCGTACTCGCTGCTGGAGTGGAGCACGAAGTCTCGGCTCAGGGCAATGACCTCCACGGGCCTTTCGCTGCCTCTCTGCCGGAGCCAGGCCACAGACACGTGGCTGTGCTGGACCGTCTCGGTGGCCACCTCGCACGTGAGCTCCAGGGGGTCCTGCTCCACCTTGTGCAGCGTCTGGGGTACAGCTGTGGTCTGCAGGGAGTCTGGGATCACTGGAACACAGAGCATCCACAGGGCACGGTCACAATAAAGCCACAGAAGCTTACGTTCACAGGGACAGAACAGAAGCTGTCCTGCTTTGGGCACATCCTGAGAAAGCAGGGTTCTTTGCAAAAGACAATAATGCTGGGAAAGCCCTAGCCGGTTTGGCTCAGTGGATAGAGCGTCAGCCTGCAGACTGAAGGGTCCCGGGTTCGATTTCGGCCAAGGACACATGCCCAGGTTTCAGGCTCGATCCCCAGTAGGGGGCATGCAGGAGGCAGCCAATCAATGATTCTCTCTCATCATTGATGTTTCTATCTCTCCCTCTCCCTTCCTCTCTGAAATCAATAAAAATATATTTTAATAATAATGCTGGGAAAATGGAAGTCAGCAGAAAAAGAGGAAGACTGAAGCCATAGGCACGAGTCCACAGGAGCTGAGCAGGGCTGTTGAGGACAGGACAGCGTGGACATCACTCAGTCACAGGGTCCCCAGGGGTCAGAGCAGACTCAATGGCAGGTAACAGCAAAGCTCCCACCCCACACAGCCTCCACCCATCGCTGTGAGGCCACGGATGACCCCAGATAGCACAGAAACGGGAGTTTTCTGTTTGGATCTGGGCTGCAAGTTTTTGGCAGTTACTCTTACTTGCTTGGTGATTTTCATAACACTCAGACAAAAGGTGGGTTGTATTTGATTTTAAACGAACTCCCTAAAAATACTGTGTACAAAGCATGTTCTTTTAGGGGAAATTAGATTTTATTGTTCATTCTGGTATTGCTTCAAGATACGTAAAATTGGCTTCTGACTGATCTTCAAACGGAAATTGTTCCTGGAACTCGGGGAGTTTTTATCTCTATACAACTTCCTCAATTCCCCCCTTCCAGCCACCGCCCCACATCCCCCCAGCTGACCTCAACAAGGCATTGCTCTAGGAAGGCTATTACTTAATAAAATATTTATTTTTGGTAGAAAAAAGCATCATCATCCTTGATTTTAACAGGTTCAATTTTCATGTAATTGAGGTGCCACGTGGTCCACACTGGCAGGAAGTCACCGTAGGGGGTGACTCAGGCACGTGAAGCGGCCCTGTGATCCCTTGGTCAGAACTCTTCCCTGGGGACGAAACACCCCACCCCACCTCTGACTGATGAAAACACCCCAGTGTGTGTGATTGCTCAGGGTTGGGTTACAGGCCTCCTGCTGGGGTGCAGACTTGTCAGAAAGGAAGTCACTGAAGGAAGCTGGAGGTGGAGGGAGTGGGCAGATGGCAGTGTGTGCAATAGGAAGGATCGATAATTCCAGTTGTTATTATCACACGTAAGCCTGGAAATTATGACTTGGCATGGGAAGGCAAGAGCTAGCTCACGTAGGGCCTTGCAGAACCTAGTGAAGAGCAGAATTTATTATAAATGTGGCTGACGCCACTAGAGAATTCTAAGCATGGCAAGGACATGATTTGATTAATGTCTTAAAAAATCATTCCGTTACTGTTTCGAGAAGAGACTAGGAAGGCAAAAGAAAAAAGGAAAGAAATGATGACTTGGGCAGAAAAACAGAACAGCCTTGATAGTGCTAACCCTTCCCACGAGATCCCTCCATCGCTGGGGGCTTACCCGCCAGTGGGTGCCCATGCCCCACTCGTGGGGCCAGGACTCCAGACGCCTAGGGCCGAGCAAGACCTGCAGCTGCACTCACTTCCTGACTCCACAGCGCCCCGAATCCCAGAGCCCAACTCCGAGGTTTCACCTCTCTTCCCGCTGACGTCACAGGCTTCATCGCCCTCGTCATGTCTTCGGGTCATCAACCACAGACATCCTTGCCTCATATTTTCATATCCCCTTTCACCAGCTAGAGGGCTAGTCAACCTTCTCAGAAATACTGAACATCTGCTTTGGATCTTTGTTAAGTTTCAGCCTTACCAAGGAACACAAGCTTTATTCATTTACATGACTGGTTGACCTCTAAAATATCTAGGGAGGTGTTTTTTTCTTAAGTCAAATAAAGCTGTACTCTGAATTAACTCTCTCCCCTCTTCCTCTTCCTAAGCATGTCCTCGGTGAAGATTTTAAAAAAGAAGGAAGGAAGGAAGGAAGGAAGGAAGGAAGGAAGGAAGGACCATCAGTTCAAGAGAAGTGAGTCAATGTTATGGACTTAATGCTTGTTTATGTCCTCCCAGAATTCACATGCTGAAACCTAATCCCCAGGGTGATGATATTTGGAGAGGAGGCCTGTGGGAGGTGATCAGGACATGAGGGTGGAGCCCCCATGAATAGGATTAGTGCCCTTATAAAGGGACCTCAGCGTGCTCTTTTGCTCCCTTTCCACCATGTGAGGACACAATGAGAAGTCAGCAGTCTGCAACCTGGAAGAGGGCTCCCACCAGAACTCATGAGGCTGGCACCCAGTTTCCCCAACTGTGAGAAATACATGCTTGTTGTTTAAGCTGCTCAGTCTACAATACTTTGTTACAGCAGCCAGAACTGACCATGCACGCAGGCAGGCCGGACACTGGCCACATACCAACAGCTCTCTCCTTACCCACTAGGTTCATCTTGGCACTGTAGCTCCCGAAGTATCGCTCATCGGTGCTGGGCGTGAAGCATTCGTACTCGCCGGCATCCCGGGCCTGGAGGTCGGTGATGTGCAACAGGGCTGAGTTCCCCTGGATTCTCTCCACGTAGATCTTCCCACTGCGCACACGCTGGGTGTAGATGGCGTAAGGGAAGGAGGGGTCCACGGTGCTGACGATCTGGACCTCGCGCTCTGGGGCCGAGGGCAGGTAGATGGACCACTGGAAATTCTGCTCGGAAGACCCCTGGTAGCCGCTCACGTTGCACCAGATGGTGATGTGGGAGCCCTCCGTGCGGTACAAGGGGCCTTCCTGGACGGCGACTTGCCGCTGTGCTGTCACGACACCTACGGGGGACACACACACAACAGGCTCACTTACGTCTCCGACCAAAATGCAAAGGAGGCAGCAATCCTCAAAGCGTTTGTGTGTGTGTGGCAGGACAGTACCATCAGCAGCTTCCTGGCGCTTTCGGAGGCTCTGTGACGTATGACTACTCATTAAACCTCCGTGGGAAAGCACTGGCCCTAACTGGCATGTGTGGGCTCTGACCGCACAAGGACGTGGTGCTGTTTCTTATTCAGCAGTTGACCCTTGGAGAGGTCATTTAGTCCCTCTGTTTGTCATTTACGTGGCATTTTAGAACTATTTACATTAAGGCTGGTTATAAGGTTTTTGACAAAATGAGCAGGAAAAGTTGAATCCTTGGCACAAACTCAGATGGAAAGGAGTAGAAGCAACCTTGCGATCTGGCTGAGATGAAATGCCCCTTTCTGATTAGAGGGCTGGCGAGGGGGTGGACACCTTATTTTTTCGGGCTGCGCCCTTTATTCTCAAAAGTCGATCCTCCGGGACACCCTGTGGAGGAGCACGCAATCCTTACTCCCTCTGCCCGCCAGGGATGGGGACAGCGCTGAGCCCAACGCATGTGAACTTGAATGATGCCCACACACTGACCAGAGGGAGCTGAGCGCAGACGGGTGACACGAGAGTAAGGCTGCCCTTAGGTCACAGCTCTGATTCGCCCACCAGCTCTCATCTTCTGGCCGGGAAATGCTCCCCCACAGTGGCCCCTGCCTGCCTTCCCCATGTTCTCATCATGGTCTCCTTTGCACATTCGGGGACGGGGCGATATGGTGGGTTTAACTTCTCATTCCCAGACAGCACAACACTGATTCTGCCCGGTCACTGAGAAAGTGGGAGTGGACAACCCTCTGACCTCACCGTGGGCAGAGAGAGCAGGCGAGGTGTAGGCGCAGCTTTGCCAGGAACTGGAATGAATGGGCTGTGTCACCTGGACAAGCCGCTTTGCCCTCGGGCCCTTGGTCTCCTCATCTATAACATGGTTTCTAAGAAGGCTTTGGAGCAGACCGGCATGTGTGCTAAAGGCTGACTTTGTCAGTCACTTCCTAGCTGTGCCCTTGGGCATGTTACTTCACTTCTCGGAGCCTTAGTTTCCTCATCTGTAAGATGGGGATGATAATGTGTGCTGCACAGGGCCTAGCCCATAATTAGGCCCCTCTGGCTGGAACATTCTGTGCCTCAGGATCCAGAGGACAGGCCAGCGATAACTCAAGGACATTCCAGTGGCCTCTTGACAGTGACACCATCTCTGGGCCACCCGCCTCCACTCACGGCTGCAGCCCACCCCCTCCCAAACAGAACCACAGCTGCCCAGTGTAAACCTATCTGCGGTGGATCCAGCTGGTGAGCAGCTGGGACAGCTCACGTCCTAGTGGGCTCAGCTCTAAGCCCCGCCCGGGGGTGTCTGTGCTCCAGCCCGAGGGTCCAACATGCAAAGTGACGGACTTTCAAACAGACCTTACAAGGAAAGGCTTGTGGCTCGTAAACTCTTATTTGCAAAAAAATCTCTTCTCCCAAACAAAACCTTCCACAGAACCCTGTCTGGGCTTCAGCAGAAGCAGGGAAACTAAAAAAGTGTGTGTGGGGGTTGGGGGGACGGGGTGGGGGTGGGGGGGGCAGTTTACAAGTCAACAGATCAAAGTGGCATGTGAATTTACTCCATACATCCTGGTTGACAGCATTCCTTTCTACACTGAAAGTCATGGAGAGGACAGCTCGTTAGTTATTTACAACATGTTACAGTTTGCTGCATCACATTTTGACCATGTACTCTTCATGACACTTGCAAACATTTATCTAGTGACACTTGAACAAATGTTTGCAGCGCTCCAGAATCGTAGAGACTTTGAAAACAATGCAAGCGCATTTATACCACTTAGGGCTCCTTGCATCTCAGTGCTCTGTGACTGGGCAGCTGTGACCACTCCCCACCCCGTCACTCCCCACCCGCTGCTGAGAAGGCTGGAGGCAGGCCAGGACCAGCCAGCATCTTGCTTGAAGGGACTACCTCTCAACCACGGGCCCTCCCTGGACTCTCCTGAGGAGCTTGAACAAATAACCCTGCCTGGACCCCGGCCCATGTAACTGGTCTGGGGTGCAGCCTGGGCGTTAGGATTTTTTTTTAATTTAACACACAGCAGGGTCAAGACCGCTGCTTTAAGGTGTCTCTGCTTGCCCAGTGCCAGCCAGGTGCCCAAATGAAAGAACCTCTGCTAATTCAAGGCTCTCAAGAGCTTTAAGCTCCTCCCTTCCCAAAGACTCCACGTGGGTTTGGATGAAGAACGTGTCTTTCCCCTGTAGCGAGAGGGCCGAAGCAAGCAGCACCCGCCATCAGATACACCGACTGTGATGCAATACAGAGCTCACCCAGAGTGGATTCTATTGACAGACCTTACAAAAGCACTCAGTCCTTGGATCCTGCTCACTGCTCTCCCGAAAGTTAAACAGTGTTAAGTGGCCTGAATGAGCCCGGGGCATCAAGGTCAAAACCACTTGTCCGAGCCGGAAGCAGGTTATAGACAAATAAATAAATACTGGACTGGACTTTAACCAAACACATTCAGCTGCACCCGCTTATGAAATATCTCCCTAAGTCGCTGAAAATAATGCTGTTCTTAGGAAGTGGACCTTAACATAGAAATAAAAATTAACCTTTTTTTCTCAGCAGCTTATTCCCCCCCCTTCCACACCCTGCCCTGCCCATTTCCTTCCCCTGGCACTGGCCCTGCTGTGCAGAGCTCCCTCTCCTACAAACAGACCTGGTCCCCAGCCCTGACCAAGGCCTCCCCTGGCCCAACCCCTTCCCCATCTTCCCTCTCAGCCTAGGACAGAAGGCTCCTCTGAGCAGGGTTCACCTTTTCCTTTTAGATAACCATTTTTACTCTTGACATTCTTGCACTCTTTCAATTACTTGGCAGTACACAAATATTACTTCTGTAATTCAAAAAGAAAAGATCAAAGTATTATATATAACTGTATAAAAAGAACTAGACACAAAAGGCAGAAGAGAAGTGGAAGATAAAAATGGGAACAAAACAAAAACCAAGGGCAACAAATAAAAACAGTAATGGATATGGTAGATATTAGCCCAACTATATCAATAATCACTTTGTCAATAGTCTAAATGTAGCAATTAAAAGACAGATTGTCAGCCTGGCCAGCGTGGCTCAGTGGTTGAGCATTGATCTATGAACCAGGTCATAGTTCGATTCCCAGTCAGGGCACATGCCCGGGTTGTGGCCTCAATCCCTAGTGTGGGGCATGCAGGAGGCAACCGATCAATGATTCTCTCTCATCATTGATGTTTCTATCTCTCTCTCCTTCTCCCTTCCTCTTTGAAATAAATTTAAAAATACATGTTTTTTAAAAACCAATAGAAAAAAATATCCTTGAGTGAGGATTTAAAAAAAGGGGGTGGGGGGCAAAGTCCTTAACAAACACCTCACCAAAGAAGATATAGAGATGGCAAGTAAACCCATGACAAGATGCTCTACATCAGATGTCATCAGGGAAATTCAAACTAAAACAACGATGAGATACCTCTACACACCTATTAGAATGGCCAAGATGCAGAACACTGACACCACCAAATGCTGGTGAGGATGTGGAGCAGGAGGAACTCTCATGCATTGCTGCTGGGGATGCAAATGGTACAGACACTTTGGGAGAGAGTTTCACAGTATCTTACAAGACTAAATATATCCTCCCATACAATTCAGCAATAGTGCTCCTTGGTATTTACCCAAAGAAATGGATATCTTCTGTCTACACAAACCTGCACATGGATATTAATAGCAGCTCTATTCATATTTGCCAAAACTTGGAAGAATCAAGATGTCCTTCAGTGGGTGAATAGATAAATAAACTGTGGCACATCCAGAAAGTGCAATCGTTATTCAACACTAAAAAGAAAGGAGCTATCAAACCATGATAGCACATAGAGGAAACTCAAATGCATGTTCCTAAGAGAAAGAAGCCCCTCAGAAAAGGCTACCCTGCATGCGTCCAAGTTGATGACATTCTGGAAAAGGCAAAACTATGGAGACAGTAAAAAGATCAGTGTTTGCAGCGGCCAAGGAGATGAACAGGAAAAGCACAGAGGATTTTCAGGGCAGTAAAAACACTCTCGATGGTATTATCATGATGGATACATGTCATTACACATTTGTCCAAACCCATAGAAGGTGCAACATCAAGAGTGAACCCTAAGGTAAACTATGAACTCTGGGTGATTATAATGGAGTCAGTGTAAGTTCATCGTTTGTAAGAAAGAAAATGCCACTCTGGTGAGTGATGCTGATAATGGGGGAGGCGATGCCTGTGGGGGGGCCAGAGGGTATGTGGAAAACTCTGTATCTTCCTCCCACGTTAGCAGAGCACAGTTCCTCCCATTGAGATTTTTTAAAGACTCTTTTAAAGAGCAGTTTTAGATTTACAATAAAATTGAGAAGGATTTACTGTTCTTTCAAGCCTTAAGTTTGAGGAAATTTGTTTTATACTGATATATGACTAATATAGATACCTGTGGGTCCCGAGATTAAATTCAAAATTGGGTCACATGTACAAGTGTGTGCTTTTCTAGATTTCAAAAGGTTCTCAAAGAGATTCAAGGCCAAGAAAAAAGATTAAGAATCATTTGCTTTAGACAATAAATGGTCAGTGGGAAAGACCATGTCCTTATAGGTTTTTTTTTTAATCCTCACCTGAGGATTTGCTTATTGATTTTAGAGAGAGGAAAGGGGAGGGGGGGGGCATTAACGCGAGAAAGAAACACCCATCAGTATGCATCCCAAAGGGGATCAAACCCACAACTTAGGTATGTGTCCTGACCGGGAATCGAACCTGCAACCCTTTTGGTGTACGGAAAGATGCTCCAACCAACTGAGCCACCCAGCCGGGGCTCAGATTTAGCTTTGACAGTCCTCAGACACAAACTCATGATATCACTCAACTAGCTTTTCAAGGTATTGCTTGTCCAAGTGTGCTTCCACTTTCCCTTGGTCTGAGTCCTAGATGAACCTGGCTAGGGGCGGTACGATTCAGGAGTTAGTGAAGAGAGAGGTCCCTGCGCCTGAGAGCCAGCTTCTCACACATTTTTCAGCACATGCCTGAGCTCGGAGACCCACAGCTCTAGGCACGGAATCCAATTTCTACGTTCAAGGTGCGTGACTGAGCACGTCACCGTGTCAGAAGGAGCCACCGCACCAAACCACATCCCCTCTTCCAGTGGGGCCCTGGCGTCCCCAAAGCCCCATCGGCACCCCGTTGTTAAAAATTCTGCAAGGCACTCGGCTGCACTAGAGTATGTTTTCATCTATCAACTGGGAATAATGCAATGCACCCTACACAGTCTCACAGGTAACCCTAGAGATCAAATAATACTGTGAAAGTCACCAAATGAATATGTTTAAATTTCACCTTATTTCTACCAATGAGAGACAGCAATCCCAAAATAGGAAAAATCTTTGTAAGTACAAAAGCATTAAAAAAACACTAATAATGAAATTTCAGTTAAAGATGCAAAAATGCATCTGAAGTAAAGTTATGTTAAAATACTGTACCTAGAAAATAACCAAACAAAACACCAATGAAATTGGCATGCATCTTCGAGTGTTGAGAATATGGGTGATTCCCTCCCTTTTCCTCTTCTCTATTTTCCCATTTTTAAAAAATAAGCAGGTATGTGCTGTTTTGAAATGAAGATAAATGATGAGGATGATGAGCAGGTTAGTGTGCCCAGCACTGTCCTCACTGCTCTGGGTACATAATCTCATTTAATCCTCCTGACTAAATGGGGCGATTTCATTACAGCCACAGTGACCAGACCAGGAAATGATCTTCAAGTTTAGGTCCCTTTCTCCGTGACAAAGAACATGACTCACGGTCTTTTCAGGCTGTGGCACATACTGAATTGTGGTCGGTGAATGGCAGTGGTAAGTGATGCTAAACCACCAGCTGGGTTTTGTGCCAACCTGGTCCTGAAGACGATGGTGGGGAGTCTGTAGGGCCCCAAGTGGAAACTGCCCAACACACCAGGCAACCCAGTGCCTCACAGACACACAGGCTCCCGAGAGAGCGGTCGGGAAGGCCACGCCAGTGACGGCCACGCTAGCGACAAGGCCTGGGAAGTCCCACTCTGTGGCCTTCAGTTAAGGGAGGACAAGGAGTACATGAGCTGAAAGAACCTTTCTGGACCAGGGGACAGACAGACACAAAGGCTGAGCCTGACCAATAAGGACAGCCAGCCCCTGCTGGGCCCTGATCAGGCCGGGGCACTGTTCCAAGGGCTTCACATGTATTTTTGTTGTTGTTGTTATTCCTCACCGGAGGGTAGTTTTTCCATTGCTTTTCAGAGAAAGTGGAAGGGGGAGGGGAAGGAGGGAGAGAGAGAGAGAGAGAGAGAGAGAGAGAGAGAGAGAGAGAACCATCAATGTGAGAGAGATACATTGACTGGTTGCCTCCTGCATGACCCCAACAGGCATGTACCCCAACCTAGGTACATGCCCTTGACCAAGAATCGAACCTGCAACATTTTAGTTCATGGGTCGACACACTAACCACTGAGCCCACCGGCCAGGGCACATGTATTAATTAATGCTCACAGCAAACCCATAAGGGCTATCCTCCTAGTGACTGCACGTTACAGCTGCCGAACCTGAGGCAAGGAGCGGGGTTGTCACTGAAGTCGGGCTGGAGACACGGTCACGGTGGAAAGCACCTTAACAAGAAGGCCCCACGAGGTCAATGTCGCCGCCCTCCAGGGGCAGCCTAACCAAGGTCTACACACACCGGGAGCCCCAGAGCCAGGACGGCTCGCAGCTCAGCTTCCCAAGACCACGGGCACAAGAGCATGCCTCTGCGGCCTTACTTCCGTCAAAAACATCCTTTGAAACAGCCACCGACTCCCATGTGGTAAGTGCGATGCCACCTCCCAGCGGCAGACCCGAGGGACGGAGATAATTCTGCAATCTTCCCCCTCCCTGACCTCTGGCCGCACAGGCAGTCGCTGTGAGGCCCCGGCTGGTTACTTAACCTCTCTGTGCCTCAGTGTCCTCATCCTTAAGTTGATCTAATCACCAAAGCGCTGATGGAGGAGGAAATGAATTGCTACATTTAACACTCAGCCCATAATAAGTGCTCAGTATGCATTATGCCACTAACTCTACTAATAACAGCAGTCGTGCTGACATTAGCTCTAGCTGTGAACTGAGGTCTCCCACACACCGCAGGCTGTGTTTTCCAAACACACAGCAGCGATGGCTCCTGTTCCACACGCTCTTCTGCGATGTGGCCAGACCATCAGGAGGTGGCGTTTAGTCCCCTCCCTTTGACCCTGGGCAGGCCTGTGACACTGTGTGACTTTCAAGGCGAGGTCACAGAGAGTGATGCAGCTTCCACACTGCCACCTGCTGCCCTGTGCCTTCGAGTCCTGAGGCCGCCATGCTGTCAGGGAGCCCAAGGCTCGTGGAGAGGCCCCGTGGAGAGACTGGGCCGCTCGGGATCCACAGGCAGCACCCGCTGCCAGCCGTGCGCGTGAACGGCCTTCATACACTCCCAGACCTCGGCTGCCAGCCGCCTCCCAGCCTTGGAATGAATGATCCCACCTGAGGCCCAGACACCGTGGAGCAGAGAGGAGCCATCCCTGCTGTGCGACCCACAGATCCATGAGCATAACAAAATGATTATTTTAAGGCGCTGAGTTTTGGAGTAATTTGTTACACGGCAAAGATAACGAGGACATACACTATACTTTCAACCGACGTATTTTCAGTACCTATTACATGAAGGGACCAGGGCAGAAACTGTGAGGGAAAAAGAAATAAAACCTAGTTTTATCCTAAGCTGACACTCCCAAAGGAAATGCACAACTATCATTACACACCAGCAAGTGATGGCAGTGAGGTATGAAGTTCAGGCCACTCAGGAGAAAGCAGGTCTAAAAAGGCTTCACAGAAGCAGTGGCATTTGAATGGGGTCGTGAAGGATGCAAGGGGAAGTGCACGCCACATGCAAACATTTCAGCACGTTCCAGGATTAGCAAGATGTTTGCCGGGGTCTTTTGTCACATGACTGGAGGGCACAGCAGAGCCAGGCGGGAGTGAGCACCAGTAAGGTCAACCCCCACCCCCACCCGGCACGGGAAGTGGAGGAAGAGGCTGGCTAGGAGAGCGAGGACTCAGATCAGGTTTGCACTTTTGAATCATCCCTGGGGCAGGTGGAGGACAGAGCAGAGGGCAAGACCAAATTCACAGTCAGGTGAGACAAGGAGGGCCTGGCCTGGTTTCAAGTTCAAGGACAAAAATATCACCCATTCATTCCTTCACTCACATCCCCAGTGCTTCTTAAAATAGAGCCGGTCTGAGGTCGATGATTGATAAATGCTACATTATTGATGCCACTTCTAAAAAGGTGTGACTACCAGCGACAGAGCCAGCCAAGAGGACTGCAAACCCAGAGGTTTGCTTCTGCCCCAAACCGACCTGGAGCCTGGGGCACCGCACTGCGGAGCCGCACCTGCCTCACTGTCCTGTCAGAGTAGCTCCCAAGCCCCCGGGTGGGGTCCCCTGCCTCTGAGCTGGTGCCCAGTGCACTCATTACTAAATGCTGAAGCTGCCACCTAGAGGCCTACTAAACTGTGACTTCAAAAATATTGTCAACATCCAATATTTAATAAACTGGAATATTCATCATAAAAATTTTAATTAAAATATTACAAGCCTCCAGTCTGGTCTGATTATCAATCCTAATCCTACTTTCCCCTCCCAGCATTTCCTCAGAGATTGGCACTGCTATAATTTAGGGATATATTGCTCCAGACTTTTTAAAAAACACATTTACATATAACACACACACACACACATGTGTATGTGTAAATATAATTCTAGTTCTTTCCTTTACTATAGCTGTATAGTATTCCATCATAGGATTACACCACATTTTCTTTGTCCCAAAATGTGGATATTTGGGTTATTTCTAATGTGTTTGCTATAACCAAGAAGCCCTTCTCTTCTCTCATTCCTCCTGCCTCTGCCCTTTCCTTGCCCGGATGTGTACAATCCTCCAGCTGCTCCTGCCCTCACCATTAAACCACAGGGTAGCGGACACATAAATCACAGCACTTCCCCCAGCAGTGAAATATTACACAGCTGTTAAAAAGGCCTGGCTGGCATGGCTCAGTGGTTGAGCATTGACCTATGAACCAGAAGGTCACAGTTTGATTCCTGGTCAGAGCACATCCCCGGGTTGTGGGCTCAATCCCCAGTACAGGGCCCTGCAGGAGGCAGCCAATTAATGACTTTCTCATCATTGATGTCTCTCTCTCTCTCTCTCTCTCTCTCTCTCTCTCTCTTTCCCTTCTCCTCTCTGAAATCAATAAAAATGTATTTATAAAGAAAGAAAATAATACCTAAAGATGTTGAAAGCACATTACTAGGCTAAAGAAGAAAAGAGCTCTAAGAGACTTAAAACTGTTTTTGTAGAGAAAAACACCCCACACCCTGTATGTGTGGGGAGAGCTGGGCTCGTCGATAGGAAAATGCTAGAGAGAGGCAGGTAGCACGTGGCTGTCTTTGCTTGCACTTTGTGTCTTCTAAGCTCTCTGCCCTCTGCATGGATTCTCTCGTAATGAGGGCAGATGGTCAAAAGTCACTTCTCAGACCACCCTCCCCTTCAATCCCCAAGAAAGAAGTCAGAGGGAAAGGAATATTTTTGTGAAGATGAATTGGAGGTTATGTCAGTGGGAGAGGGTGGGGGTGGCCAAGGGGTCTGCAGTGGGTGGGGAGGGAGTTAATGGAATAGGGAGGAGTTGAAAGAGAAAACGATGGCAAAATCTGCTGAAGCCGGGCTGGCCAGGTGTCCTGGCAGGCGTGTGCGTGTCACGTGATTAATCAGCGGCCCTCTATTTGAGCTGGGTACTGTGTGAGGGCCTGGTGGAACAGGTTTGGCCTCATCTCTATTTTTTTTTTTCTTTTAAGCTGTTTACTCGCTTTCCTAAAATCCTCATTTTCTGAGTTATTAAACTTTCAAATCCATGCGGATCCCTTCGGAGCCCTGTACCGTGTTCTCTTGCCTCTCAACCCGATGCCTCTGCACAACATGGACAGACATCACAAGCCCTGATGAAAACCGTCCTCCCAGGGCACAAAGAAGGCACCTGAACGACAGATGGCTGCAGGGATCCTGAGAAAGCAGTTTAGACATTAACCTGCGGGCTGCCTCTGACTTACGCAGGGCCAAGGTCGTGACGCAGGGCCAAGGTCGTGACGCACCGCACAGGGCTGTGCGTAAGTCCCTGCTGAGAGCGAGGGCGGGCTGCGGCGTCCCAGGCCCTGGAGAAACCCTGAGGGACAGATTTCAGGATCTGGGCTCTAAACATGTGCTGAACGCCCCCCAAAGCAGGAAGGGTTCAAAGCCTCTGCCCCCTGGTGGCCACTCCGCCCCTATGCGGTGGGCGCTCCCAAGCACACCCTCCTAATGGGAGTCCAGGTGAGAAGCCCTCAGCAAGAAGACAGGGTACTGAGGTGCTGCTCCTGAAACTGAGGCTTTCTCCCGTTGTCACCTGAACAGGGAAATAAAGACTGAGGACCTGGCCTGCTGAAGTCCAGGCACTTAGCCAACCCTGCACCGCACAGCATTTCCCCAAGTCATCGGGATCACTTCTCATTATTTTTTTTTAAAAAAAATATTTTTTATTGATTTTAGAGAGAAAGGAAGAGGGAGAAAGATATAGAGAAAATCACTGATTGGTTGCCTCCTGCACGCCCCCTACTGGGGATGGAGCCTACAACCCAGGCATGTGCCCTTGACCTGAATCGAACCTGGGACCCTTCAGTCCGCAGGCCGATGCTCTATCCATTAAGCCAAACCGACTAGAGCCCAAGTGTCTTCTCATTCTAACTTCACAACCATCTTGTGAGGGAAGGATACGTCCCCGTTTTACAACTTGTCGCAGTGGCTGCAGAGCCAGCACCACAGCCCCAGCCTGACGCCAAGCTCCTTTTTCATTCATTCTACCCGAACTGAGCCTGCCTCTGCTTTGCCAGGCTCTGTGCTAGGCTGATGAGCTGCAAGACCCAATCCTCCCAGTCAAGGCGACAGAGGTATACACAGAGGCTGCCGCGTGCCCCTGTGCTGGGAAGGACACTGGAGGACACAGGACAAGGGTCCCTTCTAGCCACTAGGGGTCAGGAGGGGCTTCAGGGAAGAGAGCTTCCTCATACCAGGTTTTACTTAGGACAAGCGGGCATTCCTGCTTGGTGAGGGCACAACCAGGACCTCGGCAGAGAGCAGACCGAGTATAAGCAGAGCTACATGGGAGAGCCGGGGGTCCAGAGAGCTGCAGCCGTTTCCCATTGCTAGGTGCGGGGTACACCAGGGGCTAAGGGAGCCGGGGTGAAGCAGCAGAAAGGGACGGGTCAGGGTGGGCTCAGTGCCACACGCAGGCGGCTTTGCCCAGGAGAACAGGGAGCCGCTGAGGGGCATAAATAAAGGAATATATATTCTGTCTGGGGAGCATGGTTCTGGCGGAATGAAGAAAAAGGGGCCCTGGCAGACGATGCCTGCGGTGATGCCTGCTACCGAGGCCCCAATTGGAGCAGGTCACCGGGGTGGCGGCAGGGGGTCTGGCAGAACAGATGCTGGGAAATGCAATCAGGAGTGGAGAGCCAGTGGGCTGTCCAGGGAGCTTGTCCAGAACAATTCCCAGGCCTGGGCGTCTGGGTGGGTGTGAGAACGGAGATAGCGCAGGGGTAGGTGCGGGGGGAAGTGGATGAGGTCATCATTGGACTGGGAATCTATTCCTGGGGCCCATCCAACGCTCTGGAAATCCTCTCCTCCAGCCAGTCCTCAGCAGGACAGAGGGAGCAGACAGGAGTCAAACAGCGGATGGATGCAAGCGTTCAGGTGGGAAGTGCCTCACAGGCCATGACGACCCACTGACCGATTTGGGAAAGATGCCGGAAGCCCGTTAGTTCAGGGCTGCTCCCAACCCCTGGTCTCCAGTCCTCCTCCGTCGGCACCAGCTGCAGCCCACAGCTCCCAAATGGACGTCACCTAGTCACCTCGGCAAAAGGTCAAGACACAGCAGAAGTCACCTGGGGCAGAGCCTGCTCCCGGAGAGCCCTCAGGGACTCCAGACTTTCGCAACTCAATCAACAAAGGCTTGGCTGAGAAAAGAGAGGGAAGACAACCAAGATGTTGCAAACAGGAAATGACCGCGTTAATGAGGGCTCTGACGATACAGGTGTGAAGGTTATCGCTTTCCCAGAGCTGCGCATCTAACACACTCTCCGTGTCATCGAACCCAGAGCGCTGACCATGCCCACAGGCTCCAGCCCGGGGTGCTGAGAAGCGGAGCGCTCATCAGTGGCCTCTGTGTGCGGGTGCGGGCCTGTGCGGGTGGCGGCCAGGTCTCAGCACAGCAGACGGTCATCGAATGGTGACACATCCTCCAGGACTTAAAAGCAACTCAGGAGCCGCTTGCAAGATAACCACGGAATGAGCAACCACAGGGCACACTGAATGAGGAGCACGGAGATGGGAGAGAAAGCAAACCCAGAAGGCAGCCAATGGGCACGCGGCTGCTGAGGGATTAGTTTTTAATCCTGCCCGGCAATTCGTTCTGCAGCCATATATTGCTGTCCCCCCCAAACCTGGGAAGCACTTTAAAGGAAATCCATGCGCTAGGGGGCAAAAGAGAGGTGGCCCTCATTAACTCAGAGCTGCCCATCTGACAGGATTAGCTCGCCGTGCCTGGGCAGCCAACAGAACGGACCCCAGCGCCCCGGGACTTTCTGGGGCCAAGGAGCTGCTGTTTGAATTCTTTTTACAGGGACCAGCCCACTCCAGAAAGAGAAAGGGCTGCAGGGAGGAGCAGGTGAGGCGTCAGGGGCTTTAAAAAGGTTATAAAAACCCAGGGGCAGGGTTGGTGACATCAGTGTTTACAGGGCATTTGATTGACTTTAAGGCAAAATTCCAGAAGTCTGAGGCCCAGGGATGCAAGGGGAGAGCTCTGCACCGCAGCATCCCTGGCAGGCTCACTGTAAAGTGATGAATTTTGTGGACACTCACAGATTTAAAAAAAAAAAAAAAAAAAAAGCTTCAGAAGCTATGGATCGATGGTGCGCAGTGCAGACACTGCCTTGGCTTTCCGCGAGCTGCCCCGGGTACCATGCGAGCTCGGCTGCATCTGTCCCCCGGAAGGCCAGCTAAGGAGACCTGGGCCCCAGGCCTGGCACAGTGCCGATGTCCCCACCGCCAACCATTTGCAGTAGCCTGGGTTCCAGCACTGGGCCCACAGCTGGATCAGTGAACAGGGGTCTCAGGTCACCACCCACGCCGAAGCACAGCAGAGTTGGTTTGGGGGTTTGTGGGGGGAGGGGAGGAGGGAAGGATGTTGTAGCGGGGAAGAAGGGGAATCTTTTAGTCTCTTCTCTAGGTTGGAATTCCCTGCATGCAAAACAAGACAAAAATAAATTTAAAATCAAACCAAACAAACCAAGGGAAAACACCTTGACAATCCTTAAAGTCCCCTTTTAGCTCCAAGATTAAGTGATTCTGTGACACCAAAATTCAGAGCCCCTGGCCTCCCCTAACTGCACACATTTCCCTCTGCCGGGGACATGTACAGGGAAATGACAGGACAAAAACCATCAGGGTCAGGACAGGGGAATAAAAGGACACTCAGAAACCACACAAAGCAGAGAGGCACCACCGGCAGGAATGGACCTGACTTGAATTAGAAGCAACGTGTAAAGGACAGGTTCGGGAAAGCCTGGACAGGATCCCGGGCCGAGGCAGCAACACAGAACGTTTTCTGAAGGATGCACGTGAACCCCTAATTCGGGGAGGAGGGGGTGGGGGTGCCTGGGGGCGGGGGGCGAGAAACAGACTAAATTTTCACTGTCTACATCCTTGCGTATCCTTTCTAATTAAGCACGCGCATGCATCACCTCTTCGGAAATAAAGGAATAAAAGCACGTGCCATGCCAAAGTAAAACAGGGAGACAAAAACAAAGCTAATTTAAAATTTTTCCTAATGAAATGTCATTTAGAAATCTAAGGGGAAACTAGGAGGGAGGGCTCAAGCTAGTAGAGAAAACAATGAAATGAAAGAAGAGCCACATGGTCCTGGCTAAACCCCCCTCCTGCCCACAGGTCTGCCTCCAGCTCTCACAGCAAGCCTGGCTGCGTGCCCAGCACACCTCCTGGGCTCCTGGTTCTCCTCCTCCGGCCCTGCCACACCTCCTTGGCCACCGGCTGCCTCCTCCCCTGCCTCTCATCCAGTCACTCGGGTGCCCACAAACCTCAGGGGGCGCCCTCCTCTCTCCTCTACCTGTAATCGCAGTTCATCCGTTGATGTGAGTTCCCACTGAGCCAAAGGGTGTTTCCAAAGGTCTCCCATCCCGCAGGCTCTGCTCTGTGGGGCCTGGATACTGTTCCCATTGAGAGACCTGTGTTTCCTCCCCTCGAATCTGGGTGGGCTCAGAGCTACGGCGGAAGTGACACTCTGTAACTTCAAGGTCATCCAAGGCTTCTACCTGGCTCCCTGGGACATCCACGTGGAGCTCTGGGCTGCCGTGCAGGCGGCTGACAGATTGTGAGGAAGCCCACGCCAGCCCACAGGAGTGACCAGCACCCCGGGGTGAGATGCGGGCCCTGGGCCCCAGCCCCTGGCTGACTGTGACCCAATGAAAGCTGCTGCGAGCTGAGACCACCAGCCAAGTCCTGGCCTACAGAATTCTTGAAAAAGAAGAAAATGATTCTTGCTCTAAACCATTAAGATTTGGGGTGATCGGCCCTAACTGGTTTGGCTCAGTGGATAGAGCATCGGCCTGCAGACTGAAGGGTCCCAGGTTCGATTCCAGTCAAAGGCATGTACCTTGGTTTCGGGCACATCCCCAGCGGGGAGTGTGCAGGAGGCAGATGATCGATGTTTCTCTCTCATCGATGTTTCTAACTCTCTATCCCTCTCCCTTCCTCTCTGTAAAAAATCAATAAAATATATTTAAAAAAAAAAGATTTGGGATGATCGGTTACATAGACTAGATAACTGATAACCTCCTTCTAAACAGGAGAACCCCAAAGGTCGGGGCCCCACCTCAAAACTCACTTCAGGTGGAAACTTGCTGATTTTAAGTCACTGAGCTTGACCAAGCCCCTGAGTTGCCAATTCCAGAAATAGATGCACTGTGTCTGCCCATCCTGCCTGTTCCTACAAAGCAGTCCCCACGTTGTCTGCCCTCCCCAGTTCTCTTCCCGGCACAGAGGAGTCCAAGCTCCCTTCTCTCTTTTCTCCATTCCCCCCTCACTCAGGGAAGTGTCCCTAAATTCTGCTCATTCACAGGCACTCTGAGCTCCATCGCATTCCCTCCTCTCCTTCCTGCAGTCCCGCCTCCGTCACCTCCCAGGCCTCTGCACGGGGCTGCATCCTCCGCCTCCCAGCCCCTCAGCCTTTCCAGAACCTCTCCAACCCAGAGCAGAAAGGACTTGCTTCTGTTTTACACACACACCATGTTCCAGAAAAGGCTTGAGGCCGCTAAAGCACAAAGGATTCTCATCCTCAAACACTGAGATGACCATCCTCTTTCAGGGGGCAGTGAAGTGTATCCCCCATCATTTCAAGAATCAAATGAACAACACCTGGTTATGGGGTGTCTGGCCGCCGCCCACAGTAAGGACGATTTCAAAGCCCTTCACCTGGAATGGACTTTCTCCGCCCTACCCCTGGCCAACGCCTAGTCACCTAGTCACACGTAAGGCCCAGCTCATTGTCACCTCTGCCAGGAAGCCTCCCCTCCCCCTCGGCAGTCAGTCACTCCGCCCCTGTGTGTGTGCCCGCTGCACTGCACTGAATGTGCCTCCACCCTCACCCGCCTCGCTAGGCTTAGGGCACCTGAAGCCAGAGCCTTATCTTCACTCATCTGCGTGTGACCTTCAGCACTTCAGACGGCGGGTACCCAATAAATATTTGTGGGATGAATACACCTGTGGTTGCATGTTATTCTCCCGGAATGCCCTTTCCCAGTGCACCTCCACTCCAGACAATTCTCCTCCTCACAGGGGCCCCACTCTGAGGCCTCCCCCCATCTCTCCTGCAACAAAGCAGGCCCGCTTGTCCCGAGAGCCCCACTGCACAGTCACCTCCCACGGGAAGAGTTCCCACACCCAGTTGGCGAGTCCTCCTATGCTCGAAGGTGCTTTGAGAAGCATCTGTTCAGCTATCCATCCTCACAGCTTGATGCTCATGCACTTCTGCGGGGCCCCAGTTCCCTTTTAGGCCTCGAGCACACCAGGAGGAAGGCTGGTGACACCTTCTCCGGAGTTCAGGGCAGTTTTCATGCACATGGTTCTTATGCCCCGAAGAAATGCCGCTCCCCAGTGGAATCAATGAAATGGATGACGATGTCCTTAGCATCCTAGGTTCCAAAACGAGAAAGGTGCCTGACACATAACAGGAGCTCAGAAATATTAGCTGAATGAATGAATGAATGTGAATGAATGAATGAATGAATGAATGGAAGGTCACCCAGCCTGGCCCTGACTTGGTGAAGCTATGGTCTGCCAGGCCCTGCTACCCTAGGCACTGAGGCCTGAGAGGTGGCATGACCAAGGTCACAGCAAGCCAGTGAGGGAAGTTGGAACCCCGCCTCTTGCCTCCAGCACACGGCCCTCCTGCTGCCCAACCCTGCTTTCTCACCACCCACCCCTTCCACGTCCTAAGCCGGCGTCTCCGCGGGAAGTCTGGACAGCATCCAGGAGGATTCTTCTTCCTGGCTTTAAGACAAATTGTGACAAATGGCTCCACAGATCTGCTGGGCCATGAAGGCTGAGCAGATGGGACTGCAATTCACACTATTAACTTAAATTCTACTCGATGCTATTTCAAATTAGGGCATTTTACCTAGAAATTATAAAAAGCATGCTTGGGGTGGGGGTGCACTTGTAAGTAAGTAAGTTTGCCAGCAGATTTCACTTACAAAACTACTTGTTCCTGGCCACCCTGAGTGATCACAGATTTTACCCCCGCCCCTTACTCTCATCCACCAAACGTCCTGAATCATGTAAAGTAGGATCGATGCTTGGGGCCATCTGGTCTACCCACCCACTGCACCTGTGGACATTCCTCCCGCGGAGGTACATCCCACTGATGGCAGCCCAGGTGGGAACCTGCATGAGACAGTTCCTCTTTACTTTGAATGAAACTGGGCTCAGGGATCCGGGACACAGGACAAGCCCAGTCCCTCAGATATCAATTCAACGGGCAATACCTGAGCACATTGTGGGCACGGCACACTGGAGTGGGCTCTGAAGCTACAGAGCGACGCACAGGCTGTTAGTTCACCATCTGACGTTCCGAAGCTTCCCCTCTCCAGGCAGAACAGCCCGAGACCTTAAGTGGCTGAGTGTGTGACGTGGATTCAGTGCCCGTCCCCATTTCTTACAAAGGGCTGCAGTTTGCCTCTGGGCCGCCAGGTGGGTTGCCCAGAACTGCGTGCAGGTGTGGTCTGACCAGCACGGACCAAGCAGGCCGTCACCCCTCGGTTCCAGACATGACATTTCTTTCAGTGCAGACAAGACAGCTTTGTTTGGTGGCCACATCACATGGGTCAACTAAAACCTGCCCTCCATCCACAGCTTCTCCCTCCTCCTCAGGGCAGCTGGACTCAGAATCTGGCATTTAACCCTGTTCCATTAGCCTGCCTTGTTTTTTATCTTCCATATCAACCAACATGCCTGATGTCCCTTTCATATATACATATATATATATATATATATTTTAATTTCAGAGAGGAAGGGAAAGGGAGAGAGAGAGAGAGAGAGAGAGAGAGAGAGAGAGAGAGAGAGAGAAACATCAATGATGAGAGAGCATCATGGATCGGCAGCCTCCTACATGCCCCACACTGGGGGTCGAGCCCACAACCCTGGGCATGTGCCCTTGACCAGAATCGAACCCAGGACCCTGCAGTCCGCAGGCTGATGCTCTATCCACTGAGCCAAACCAGCTTGGGCCTGTTGTCCCCTCTTGATTCAAAGTCATGTCCATGACTTTAAAGGATCTGGATGAGTATAACCTCAAGTTTCATTAAAACTCACTAAAATGCACAAAGGTCAAGGACAGAATCCTGCACCCCCAAATCCAGGCAGAGCACTCTGAAGACAGCGGGTGGGCACGGTCTCCCCTGCTCTTGTCCTGCCTGAAAGTGCTTCAGACCACAGTGCCTCTTGCTGACATCCACAGTGGGTATTCCCAAAACACACACCAATGGATGCCAAAGACTCAGCCATTCCACACGTATTAAAAATAATAATTCTTAAATGAGTGCTCTCTTCAGTCTTTTTGTGACTTCCTCAGTCCAACTGGCTGGAAATCTTCGGGCCAAACCCTGAAGCTCCCCCTCAGGCACCCCCTCAAATAGCCCCGGGAGTCCTGCTCCTTCCTCACCAGAATCTCCTCTGTCCCTTTGTCACCGTCACCAGCCCAACCCAGGCATCCTGCTCTTCAATATTAAAGACTCCAGCCTATTTTAAACCGGTGTCCTTACTCCACCCTGGCTGATCCGCCCAGTAAATCACTGCCAGGCACGGCTCCCACGGCAGGCCCTTCCCACCATCCGAACACAGCCCAGGGACTGCACCCCGCCCATCCCCCAAGTCCAAAGTCCTCTTCTTGGTATTCAAGGCTTCCAAATTCTGGCTCCATTCCCCATCTATCTAATCCAACTCTCATTAGTCCTTCCAAAATTTGCCCCCCTCTCCCCAGCCCGCCATTAGTCATTCACACCTGTAGGTTTTGCTTCCAGTGTTTTCTATCTTCCCGTGTTGCTGAGCTAAAAAGGAGGAAAATGGAAGAGGAAGAAGGGAAGGAAGAAGACAAAGAACAGGAATAAGGAAGGGAAGAACCAGGAAAATAACAGTAGCATCAGCACACCCTCAGGGCAATGAATCTTGCCAGGCCCCCTCTAAAAGCCTCCAACGTCCCATGTAACCCTCACAGCAACCTGAGGCGGGTGCCATTCTCATCCCCATTGGCAGATGAACATGGCCCCCAGAGGGTCAGTAGCCTGTCCAGGGCCACATGTGGAGTCTGCACCCTGAACCATTCCACCTGTATCACTGACCAGAAAAAAGTCACAGGTGGGGAGACGAGCATGGAATCAAGTACCGATCAGACAAAGAGCTGAGGGTACAGATGCTATGGGAGAGTAGGGTCAGCCCGGGGAGTCAGGGAGGGCGTCACAGGAAGATCCCCTCAACCTGAGTCTTGGGAAGTAAGCAGGAGTCGGGCAGGCACCCAGGAATGGGTATGGAGAGGCAGTCATTCCACGTAAGAGGACAGGCGTGTGCAAAGCCAGGGACAAAGGATGAGTTCACGGAGAGGGCGGTGTAGGCTCTGGCTGGAAGGGTCATCAGAGGTGAGCAGTGAGCAGAGGTGAAGATGGACAGGCAGGGACCTTGGGAAAGATGGGCCCTTAATTCCAAGACACATCTTGTCAACCACTCCTCATTATCTAAACCTAGCTCCTCCGCGGCTCTTCTGCCCCACGGCACTGCAAAGCTCAGGTGTGGAGACAGGTGTTAATGAACAGAGGGGCTCCACATCAAGCACCGTCCACACACGGGGAAGGAAGGATCGCCCTCCTCCGCCTCCCCCCACCGCACTCCGCTTACCTTCCCCGAAGCAAAAGAACCCAACATAACTGCTTCTTCTGTAACCTCGTGGAGTGAACCATGAGGAAGGGCGTCATTACTTGGCTTTTTCTATCACTGTGAGCGTCTGGAAACAAGGAATCATGGGCCTCTAGGAATCCATTACATTTAGGGGGCTCCATGACCTACTGTATTAGATGACAAAGGAAATATGCATTTCCTCAGGATTGGACATGTTTCTTAGCTTTAGTGTAGATGCTAACATCATGTGACAACCATGGCCATCTGAAGTTCATCAGATGACGAAGAACAATGACACGGGTCTTAAATCAATCTTTGAACGAGGAAGTGTTTAAGGCATACAGGAAAGTATTCCTGCGCTCATCCAGGGCTGTCAAATCATGGCATTTTGCCACATTCTATGTAGATTTCTTTTTTCTCAAGAAAGCAAGCATTGGGGACACTGCTCAAGTCCCTATTTCTCTCCCTTCCCAATCCCATCACCCCCTCCTCCCCCACCCCCATAAATAGCATCCTGAACTTAGTATTTATCGCTCTCATGAATATTTAAGCATTGCTATATTATATGAATCCAAAAACAATAGTTTTTGCATGCTTTAAAACTGTTTAAAATGCCATTACGCTATATGTACTCTTATGCCTCATTCTTTTTTTATTTGACAACATGTTTGAGTGTAATCCATATTGACATACGTCACTCCAATGTAATCATGTCAACTGCTCTAGATCATAGGCAATGTAAGGAAGTCACTTTCCTGTTGATGAATTTCACTTGTAAGTGGTTTCCAACTTTCACTGCAATACACATTCTTGTAAATCAGGGGCGGGGAACCTTTTCTCTGCTGAGGGCCATTTGGATATTTATAATGTCATTCGCAGGCCCTAAAAAATTATCAAGTTAAAAATTACCCTGCGACATTTGGTCAAACATTTAATTAACTCACCCCCGATGCCTTGGCAGGGCCAGACCAAATGATTTCTTGGGCCTTATGTGGCTTGGGGGCCTGACGGTCCTCACCTTTGTAATGTAACTGTTCATCTGGGAGTACCTTCCCTCACACAAGGCACTGCCCAAATCCGTCAGCAATATCCCTGCACCAACTTACACTCTCAGGGTCAGTGTTTAAGCGTTCCTTTTGTTCCACGTCTTAGTCAACTCCTGGTATTGTGCAACTATTAAATTTCCACCAATCTGACGGGGACAAAATGTTACCTCTCTGTTGTCCTGAAAATTAATTTTAAGTGGGAAGATAAAATACTAATACATGCAGCTTAATAGACTAGAGCTTCCCACAACAGGAAGGGTGGGGAAAGGAGGGTACAGAAGAAAATCAGGATTAACCAGGAGCTGATATTTGTTGGAGCTGGTGAGGGTGCATCGGGTTTATTATCCTATTCTCTCCACTTTACATTTGAAATTGTCCGTAATAAGGAAAAGCAGCATCCACAGGGAAAAACGAGCCCTGATCTCAGTAGAAGCAGCCTCCGGGGACAGGCGGGAGGGAGGTGGGAGAGAAGGCAGGCAGAGGGAGGCAGGCGTGGAGGACAAAAGGAAGCAGGAGAAGAGCTTTCCACTCGTGTTATGATTTAAGTCAGAGAGTTGGGAACATTCGTTATCAACTTAGCATTTCTGATAACCCTTTACAGCATGGCAGCAGCGAATAAGACGTTATCAGATTTTAAAAGCATGACTGATGTGATGATCACCATTAAAAATCACTCAAGCTTTTGTTCCATAAAGTTTTACTCTGAAATACAGCTTACATTTGTTCTCATATTCCCAGGTTTGTTTTTTAATATGCACAAGAATGACCTATTTCCAAAAAAATTTAGTGAAAAAAAAACCTGGTCCTTGTGTTTTTTAAAAAAAAGACCCAGGATGACGTCAATAAGGATAAGAGGTCATACTGCATACTTCTGAGTGAAACTGTAATCAATCATGATGAATAATATCAGAATTCTGGGTGCCTCCGAGCAGCTAGAGCAGGGGGGACCCGAGTCCCCAAGTTTGAGGGACAGGAATCCACACACTGGATTCCTGGGAAGTGAAATCCAGGCCTCCTGGGATATGGAAGATAAACCTCAAAGAAACAAACAGAGTGGGGTTTGGGACAGAGCAAAACTTGCCCTGGGAGGGAGCTATAAACTCCTGCCACACCCACACCAGTGGAAGAAGCAGATTTGCTCAAAGGGATAAGAACACGTGGAAAAGCTCAAGTCAATGCTTTAGAGCTGGGACCTCGGGCGCTGTCAGCTGAGGAGTCCTGAACCGAAGGGTGTGGCAGGGGCGGGCCCAGAGCTGCTCAGGGCAGAGCTGCCTCGGAAGAGGAGGGTCATCCATCACCGACCCATGTGGGGCCTTGGGAACTCGGTGGCAGATGTCAGCAGGGGGCCACCAGGGCCACCTGCCAGGGAGCCCCAGCAAAAACTGCTTCTCAAAGTCGTTTTCAGGTTCTTCTGCATTTTGTTGGTTGCAATGACCTCACCTTGGTGGAACGTGTGTGTCCCACCCACTCTCACTTGCAGCCTTCACTACCCCACCTCTGCCCCTGGAGCAATTATTCATTAACCACCGGGATTTACCCTCGGTGACAAAGAGGCTGCAAACCCTGTCTAGGTCCGAAAAGCACACCAAGCACACCGTGAGCTGTGAGAGGCGCTGGGGTTGTGGCGCCTGCTGCTCTGCGGAGCCTCGTTCAGCAAATGCAACGTGAAAGCTACCGAGGGCTCTGGAGTCGCTCACCAGTCCTGTCCCCTCATTTATAGAAACTGAAACGAAGGTCAACCTGTCCTAGGTCACACGACTAGTTCCTGACCAAGTGACTCAAAGAACCCAGGTCGCCAGCTGCCCAGGTCAGAGCTCTGGTCCCTCGTCTAAAGACCCAGCCTCCTCAGCGTGGAACCCCAGCTTCTTCTCTCCCCGCCCCTGGATCAGGGAGAAAGCCCATTTGGACAGCACTCTTCAGGTGATCTTCAGGGGCCGGACTCACTCCCCTGACAGTCCTTGAGTCCTGCCTCCTGGCCGCTCAGGCCTCTTTTGTGCATTCATTACTGTCAGTCTGAGGGCGCCAGCAGGAAGTTTCCAAGCCGGGCGCATTCTCAGCTGACATTGCCCGGGGCCAGCCTGTCGGAGTGACACCCAATCACACATGCTCCTCCGGCAGGTGCTGGCACAGGGATCCAGAGGGGGGGACAGGAGGTGGGCGGCTTCCTGGTGTGAGCCTGAACTCTCACAGCTCACCGGGGAGGCCAGTCAAGGCCTATGTGGCCCTGGCTACTGGCCACGGGTAAGAAGGGACTTCCTGTCCACAGGGGCCTTCCCGTGCACCGTGCAGCTGACCAGCCAAGCCCCTGCTCGAATTGTTCCTACTCCACGCTGAGGACGCTGAGGTCCAAAGAGGAGTGACTTCGTCCAGGCCATAAGGTTAGCAGGAGTCAGGGAAAGGGCAGGAGTCTTTTCAGCCCAGCAGGTGGGTCCACCAGCTGGTCTCCGCCCTCCCAAACCCCTGAGCTGCAGAACGTCTGTGCTCAGCGCTCTCACTCTGCGACATCAATCCTTTAGGAAGGAGGACCTGAGCTTCCTTCATCTGGACCCTCCTTATCAGGCGGCCCGCTGGAGAAAGAAAACAGTAAAACCCAACCACATGCTCTTCATACTCCTCTCCACTTCCCCACATGCCACCCCAGGACAGCACCCCTGTCCGGTGTGGGCTCTGTCAAAGCCCCAGGGACCTAGCCGGAAAGCAATGCGGCAGCTACAGTCGTCTGGTGGCTGTTTAAGGACTGCCCTGAGCAGCGAGGTCCAGACCTGAGATGTCCCAGGAGGCAGCCGCCAGCCGCCCTGCTCGGGCCTGCGCACCAGCAAACTCGCCCCAAGCACGAGGAGGCCCAGGCCACGTTCCCAGGGCTCCCAGTGGCTCCCGCACTCGGCTCCCTTGGGGAGAGGGCGTCTAACTCCGGCTCTGGCCAGGAGCCAGCAGCCCAGGCCTGAACAGCACAGGTGTGGGATGTCCCAGGGCCACAGGCTGCATGTGGATCTAGCTACAGCAGCAGGAACTCCACCGGGAGCTCAAGTGATGGCAGAGGAAAGCCAGCAGGGAGGTGTCCCCATGGTGGCAGCCGTCAGCGGAGAAGAGGAGGCTGCCCCAGGGCCTTAGGGCCTCCTGGAGGAATCCTCTCCAGAACCAACTGGTTCCCAACATTAAACTTCTCCAGAAACCCCCTGTGAAGAGGGCAGACTCGGAACAGGCTAGCGGGGTTATCAGCCACTAACCACACCTCAGCAGCTACACACTATGGCATGACCGGAAGGGCCCCAGGTTAGAGGTCAAATGAATCAGGCCCCCTTCATACGCTGCTGGTGGGAACGTGGGACGGCAGTCACTTCGAAAAACCACCTGGCAGCTTCTTATAAAGTTAAACATATACAGTATTTGCCACGCGACCCAGCAATCCCACTACTGCTGATACTCACCCAAGAGAAAGGCAAGCCTATGGCCACATAAGACTGATACACAGAACAGCAGCTGTATTCGTAGCAGCCCCAAACTGGACATAACCCAGGTGCCTATCAGCTGGGGAGCCGATAAACAAACGTGTAGGTCCCTGCAAGGGAACACTGCTGCTCAGCAACCAAAGGAATGAACTAGACACAAGCAACCACATGGACGAATCCCAAAAGCACTGCGCTGAGGGCCAGAAGCCAGACCCACGGGCGTCGGACTGTCGGATGCTGCGTGGACCTCATTATGGGCAGGGCAACACTGCGGTCACAGAAATCAGATCCGGGTTGCGGGGTCCGAAGGTGGGAAAAGGGAACTTGTGGGGGTGACAGGAGTGTCCTATATTTAACTGTGACAGTGGCTGACTGTGTTTACACCGGTCACCACTCAGAGACCTACACACTTAGAATGGATGAATTTTGTGCCATGTCCACTGTACCACACTAAAGCGGATTAAAACAGAACCGGGTTCCCTTTCCCTAACCAGAGTTCCGAGAAGTGGTCTGCGCTGGCTGGGACTTGCAGAAGTCACACAGCCTTGCCATGTCTCCGCCGCCAGAGGTGTGAGTGAAGCACAGAGCCCAGGGCACCACGGGGTCAGCAAATGTCGGCTTCTGGGGCCCCATGTCCATCCACAAACCTTCCCACCAGCCCAGGCCGGGGTGAGCCGGAGGACCAGGCAAGTACTGAGCCACTGGGAGAATGAGGGACAAAGGCTGCGGCCTGGGTGGGGTGGAGGGGCTGGGGGAGGGGAGCCCATGGATGTGGCTGCTGGGGGTGGTTGTGGAACAGCCCTGAGGGGTGGAGGGGGTGGTGAGGGCCGGGCTAGGCCGCTGCTGACGTGCCCACTGCTCCAGGCCCGGCTGTGGCTCCAGGCCTGTCATTTCCTGTACCTCAACGAGGGGTCATGTAAGTGCCTTCCCATAACTGCACCCCGCCCCCCTGCACAGAGTGGCTGAAACAGCGCTGAGTGGGCAGGACAGGGGCTCCTTTATGCACTCTGTGGTCTGTTCCCTGTGACACAGAGCACAAGTTCCCGCAGTCCTGTCACTCCCCACAGGCGCCAGGACCGGCTCCTCCGCCTGGCCTCTGGTGATCACCACTGTCAGTACCTCAGGGGCCGCTGGTGACTTGGGGGCAGGGGGGAGGTCAGAAGGAAGATGGGCCCAAAAGACTTCTAGGAACTTTAAAAGGCCTGGCGGTGGATGGTGCCAGTTCTTTATTGTGTCCAATTTACTGCAAAAGGTCCTCTTAGCACAATGCACCCACCAGCCAAGACGGGCTGGCTTTCGGCTCAGAAACAGGGAAGGTGAGACTTTCCTCACCTCGCTGGGCTGGCGGAGAGGCGAATGGGGCAGGAAGTGTGGGCTGGCAGCCTTCGCAGGAAACTGACCTTGCCAGAGGCATGGTCCAGGCCGTGCCCAAGAATGCAGACAGCTAAGCTGGGACAACAAAGGAAGCAGGGAACACACTGGGGGCCCTCAGGCCATGGGCCACTGCCACCCACAGGGAAGCCTGGTAGCCGACCAGCGTGCCCTGCCTCTCGGATGCCTCCGTTTCAGGGGATCCTAACTCAGGGACCGCAGCTCTCTCCCCATAGCCCCTGGTGCGCCATCAGTGACAAATCTCTCCCTTTCCCCGGGACACTCCGACTAGATCCTCGGCCACTCCTGTGCCCTCGAATGGCCCGCGCAGGCTCTCTGAGAAACTCAGCGAGGTACACGAGACGACGTCAACACGGAGGAAATGCTGAAGGACAGGCAGGACTGTCACAGCAGCACGCACGGAGCAGGAGCTTACGCAGGCGACAAGGCTTGGAGTGAAATTGGCTTACACACCGGTGGGGCGTGGAGAGGCAGAGGTATGGCAGGTGGCAAAAAGGTAAAGGTGAAGGGCAGGGGAGGCAGGGCAGCAATGCCCAAACAATGCGGTGAGGCCCCGGATGCTCTCAGCATCAGACGACAGGGGCTGGTGAACACTCAGTGGCCCGTGTGTACTGTCACTGGCTCTGAGATTTCTGGAGCCCAGCTACAATGGCCTGGCAAGACTGACACACCAACAGCGAGCTACCCCGAGGGAGGTGACAATACAGTCCAAAGGCCATGCCTTTATGGCCCAGCAACTATGTACTATGGCCTAAATCCACCCTCCAAATGGCCACTCGTGTCTAAGGCAACCTGTGGCCAGTCAGCTGACCAGGGTGGCACCCCTGGCCCTGGGCAACAAGAATGCACATGTGCCATGTGCCGGGCATGATGAAAAGCGCTCTGCTCAGAGGGCCCGTCTCAGGCTCACTGTAACCCCAGCGAGTAGCTCCTGTTTTACAGATGAGAAGAATGGGCGGTTGGAGTAGTTAAGTAGCTTGCTCCAAAGCCCACCGCTGACTCAATCATAAAGACGCAGTGAATGTTGGTTGGGTGGACAGATGGATGGATGACTGGAAGGACAGATGGACAAAGGAAAGGCCAGCTTGACAGATGGCTCCAGTGTCACCCTCCTCCTGGGACTGGACTGGGCCTTCCGCCTGATGGAGGAAGCAGGGAGCGCGGCGGTAAAATCAGGGTGGCTGCCCATGAACAGAACGGCATCTACAAACATTTGCAACCCGCTATGTTGTTGAAAGTGGAGGAAAAAGTCCAGCCGGCATGGCTCAGTGGTTGAGCATCGACCTATGAACCAGGAGGTCACAGTTTGATTCCCGGTCAGGACACATGCCCGGGCTGCAGGCTCGATTCTCAGTGTGGGGCGCGTAAGAGGCAGCCCATCAATGATTCTCTCTCATCATTGATGTTCTATCTCTCTCTCCCTCTCCCTCTCCTTCCTCTCTCAAATCAATAAAAATATTTTTAAAATATGAAAAACGAAAGTGGAGGAAAAATAAGAACACCAACTTTCCATTAGACAAAGAAAGGGCCCCTCTCTGTCTTTACATTTTCAAACTCAAAAATAAACAGCCCCCGAGAGGCCGATGCCGGCTGCCTCCCAGGTCTGAAGGGGTGTCTCCTGGGTGTTTATGGGGCCAAGTTTTCAGGGAGAAGAGAAACAGGACCCACGGGGCTCACACTCGGAGCGGGACAGGCGCCGCATAAAGGCCCTTTCCTCGCGTCTGGCTCTGCTTTGTTTAAAGCAAGATGGGATTCGATGTCTGCACTTTTCCTCGCTGCCTGACGAAACCCAGACGCCCAGAGCCTCCCAGCACCGCCGGGGCCTCTGCCCTTAGGAAAACAATGTGAGTCAGCCGGGCAAAGTGAGCTCGGCGCTGCAACAAAGAGAGAGCCCTGCACGCCCAGCGCCAGGCGCTGCACGGAGCCTTCAGGAAAAGGCACATTTTGAACCTCTCGAGAGTGGGAAAGAGGACCAAGTCGGGCTTTGCACCTCATTCCTAGTCTAGCCTGGAGGTCTGGAACGCCTCCCCGAAGCTCTGCTTTTAGGCAGACGACTGAGGCGCTCCAGCTGGTCACCAGCGATACCAGCCACCACAGCACGCCCGTCTGCAAGCCACTTGACATATTCGGGGGACCTGGGAGAGCAGCCACCTCACTAGCACAGCTCATGAGCAGGGAGGGAGCCCTTCCCTGGAAGGCTAAAGGCCTGACCATCACTGCGAGCCTCAGGGGTGGGATGAAAGCCAGCCAGCTCCAGCCCACGCACATCAAGTCAGAAGAAGGTGGGCAGAGCCGGGAGCACATCAAGTCAGCAGAAGGTGGGAACTATGGCCTGGAGACCTCATTCCACCTGGGTCCTTCCCAAACAGCAGTGAGCAGTGCCCCCGGTCACAGCTTCAGACCTGGCTTCCACAGGCTTTCCTGCCTAGGGGTGGCTCAACACAAGGCTGACGCTAGGACAACCTTCCTCCCCTTGTGGCCACACCCCGGGCCCCGGCCCCAAGGTCGCTGTGGCATAGGAAGAAGAGATGGGGAACACCCAGATGGTTCCCAGCTGCCTGGCCAGGAGATGACACCTGTCACTTTCTCTCCCATGTTATTGACTAACACTGGTCACAAGGCCCCAACCAAACTGCGCGAGGCTGGAAAATCGGGAGTGTGTGCAAATCTAGTGAGCTCTCATCTCTGCCCCATCATCTCAAGCCCTGACCTCTCATTCCCAAGGACTAGCCCATATTTTCCCATGAATCCAAGGCCCTGTTACTTAGATCTTCCATTATTGCCACAAAATCCCAATAGCAAACGCCAGCATCTTCCTAAAATCAATTTCCTCTTCCACATCTCCATTTTGTGTCTTTTCTCAAATTCTTGGAGTCATCTTCCAGGCTTCTCCTCCTCAGCATCCCATCAGCGCTGCTTCTAAAAGCTACCTTGTTCCTTTAAAAAAGTCCCTTGACATTGTCCGTCCCCCACCCCCCACCCCCCCACCCCCGTTCCCGCTGCTTTCTACTAAATCTCACCTACAACTGAATTATTCCAGGAGCTTACGCTGGTCACTCGGCTTTTCCTTTCTCCCCTTCCAATCGACCTGGTATAGGTCTCCCAAATCCTCCCTCCCCAGGTCCCCTGTCTTAGTGTCTCCCCTGCTCAAGGACCATGATACCTCCCCACTGCATAACTGGGGGGTCACAGTGTAGGTGCACGATCCACAGTGCTGCAGACGATGCCTGTGGGATTAGTCAGGACACAATCCCGTGGTTCTCTGACAAGGCCACGTCCACTCCCGTTTCCACAGGTTGGCTCATGCCATTGCTCCTTGGATGCCTTCTACTCCTCCTACGCAAATCCTTATCCTACCTCATGATCCAGGATCCACTCCAAATACAGTCTCCTCACTCGGGTCCCTCGCCCCAATGTCCCTACCTCTCTACTGTCCTACCACAAGGCTAACCACAGGCTCTGAACAGTGTGCCCTCTGATGATGATCTGAATTGCACTGTTTAATAAAAAGAAATCCTATTTCTTGCTCCTTGGAGGCAGTGTCTAACGTAGATTGCCTCCAACTATAAGAGGCAGAAAACACCAACTCAACTGGTGAAAACAGTGAGGACAGAGAGTGTGGCGGTCGGCCTGCTGGGTCGGCCCTGGCTGTCATCAGGGATCCCGGTTCCTCCCATCTGGTCCCCGCTGATGGCCTCCACAGACTTGCTTTCCTCATGGTGACAAGACAGCTGCCTGATGTTTCCTTTCTTTTTTCTTTTCTTTCTTTTTATTTATTTTTATTTTTATTGCTTTTAGAGAGAGAGAGAGAGGAAGGAGGAGAGGGAGACAGAGAAAGAATAAGAGCCCTGACCGGGATCAAACACACAACCTTGGTGTATTAAGACAATGCTCTAATCAGCCCAGCTGCTACCTGGTCAGGGCTCTTCCGTGTTTCTTTTGAACAGAAAAGAGGTCTTTCCCAGAATCCTCCCCAGCAGACTTCTCCTTATAGCTCACTGGCCAAAACTGTGTCAGACACCCATGTCTAAACCATGGGCCTCCATGGCTGGCTCAGATCAATCAGTCTTTACCCTGGGACTGGAAGCGGGGTCACCTTTCCGTGAGTGGGAAGGAGAGGGCAAGTGTGGCGTTCAAAGCAAATAAGGGCCCTGCCATGAAGAAGAGAAAAGGATGGCTACTGTGCAGGCAACCAACAGTGTCTGCCATGGGCAGGAACCGATGTCATATGTTTGTGTTTTCCCTAACTTGCCACCCCCATCCTGTGCTGGCACATAAGATAAGGGACTCAACAAATAGCTGCGGAATTGAGCTGAACCGGAAATTACCCTGCGGGTGTGAGAAAATTGCGAGCATTATCACAGAGTGGCACAATTGGACACGTGTGCACAGCAACTGGACAGAGGGCCAAGAAATCCAAACAGATGCAAAAAAGCACTTAGCAGAAGAGGTTTGGGAAGCTCCGGTCCAAGCCGTAGGCTGGCCCAACTCCCAGT
Source organism: Eptesicus fuscus (assembly GCF_027574615.1). Taxonomy (NCBI): domain Eukaryota; kingdom Metazoa; phylum Chordata; class Mammalia; order Chiroptera; family Vespertilionidae; genus Eptesicus; species Eptesicus fuscus. The sequence continues at coordinate 10,077,809 of NC_072494.1, forward strand.
TCCACAGAGAGGGAGCAGGACCAGGCCAGAGGACTGGGCTGCTCCCCACAGGGCCCAGCTGGGCCTTCTCCTCAGCTCACCCCGGCCTCCGATGGCCAGCGGTCCACAGCCACCCACCTGCTCAGGCTCAACGGAGGCTTGCGGGCAGGCGGGCGGTGCTTGGCAGGTAACTGAGCATGTCGTGGGCACAAACAAATCTACTGAGCATGAAAACACGCGTGGTCTGGGCCCTCCTTGGGCTGTGCTGATAGGTCTCCCTCCTTTTTCCTGCTCATCTGTGCCTGCCACCTCAGCTTTCCAGCCAATTCCCCCAATTCTTTGGGCTACTGACAGCACTACAGACCCGAAAATACACATGCCTCCACCTTGGCTGGACAGGTACCCAGGCTGCACAGAGCCACACTGAACACCAGGCCCTAGAGGCCCATCAGTACCCGGTACCCTGCATCACAGGTCCGGGGTTTTAGTTATTTCAAGTTCTGGATTGCCTTTTCCTTTCTTTCTTTCTTTCTTTCTTTCTTTCTTCCTTTTTTTTTAAAATGCATTTAATGCTACTTTAATTATACACTTTAAAAGGGTTAAAATGATAAATTGTATGTTACATATATTTTACATTTAAAAAAAGAAAGAAACTTGATCCAGGTCACATAGCTCTAAGTGGCAGCACCAGCATTAGAATTTAAATTGGATTTCCTTTTCTAAAACTGTAGCTGGCATTTCCTTGGCTACAGAAAACTGTGTTAAATGCAGCCTACTATGAAAAGCTCATTGATTACGACATGCATTCAACACTCGATACAACACATTGACTGAGCAACTAGCAGGTTGAACCGTATGGCATTGCTGTTCTTGACCTACAAACGTGGCGATGCCTTCCAGTTCAACTAATATCTATGCCAACAGCAGGAAGAGGAGGGGCTGGGGACACCAGGACCAACAGCATAACCCCTGTCCTGATGTCCCCAGCCCCTCCTCATCCTACTGTTGGCATAGATATTACAGTGTAGTGCATGAAACCAAGAATTAAAAAGCAACCTCAATCTTGGAGAAAGTAAGTCTAGCTTCACTACTGTGGTTAATTATGTGTATACATTCGTGACTGCTTGACTTCTTTGCTAACCTATAAACTACACAAGAATAAGGGCTGTGTCTCCTTGTAGCACACGGCCAGGCACGTAGCAGAGCACATTAGATGTTGGTTAACTTATTAATTCCTGTTACAATAGACAATCGAGGGTGCTGGAAGCTTCTGGCAGAATGAGCTAACTAATCTTGGGCGGTGAGGACCAGGCACTTCCTTAGCTTGGAATTTCTGACACTGCTGATGTGGTTGCCTTAGGTCTTCACAAAACAGGTCCTCACACCACATATACGCTACCAGCAGCGCAGGTAGGTGGGGCTTCACAAGGACCATTTAAAATAGTTAAGAGAATAAACTATTTTCCAACACAATGAGGTATTTCAGAAACACCATTTACATAAACAATTGGCATGCTAATTGCAAATCATTCTTTGTTGGTCTCCTAAAGCAGGGTCCCCAAGGACCTGTATTAGGCGCTCTATTCTCCTGGGTTACCTTAGAATATTCACTTAAAAGTAGTAACAATGGAATTCTCGGAAAATATTCGCTAATTCAGACACTTTACTAATTGAAACTCATCTTCCTCATTAGTCTCTGTGTTAGGACTTCTACCTATTAAGAGAAAGTAGCAAAGACGGCCCTTAGAGTAACAGTCACCAAATTCTTCCGCAGGGCCCTTCTGGTGGCAAGAACCTGAGCTAACATCAGGGAGGGGGTGGAACTAGAAACTAAAGAAATGACAATTTGAAGAGCAACTATAATCCAATTTAGTCTAATAAATGATATAAGTAAAATGTGAACATTTCAGAGCCTGCACCCCTGTTTTTTTTGTGTTGTGTGGTTTTTTTTTTAATTCTCACTAGAGGATTTTTTTTTTTCATTATTTCTAGAGAGAGTGGAAGGGAGGGAGGAGGGGGAGAGAGAGACACAGATCGATTGGCTGCCTCGCACGTGCCCCTACCAGCACTGGGGAACCTGCAACCGAGGTACGTGCCTTTGATGGGGAATTGAACCCGCAACCCTTCCGTCCACAGCCGACACTCTAGCCACTGAGCTAAATCGGCCAGAGCTGCACCCCTGATATAATTTAACAGAAGTGCCAGCGGACACCACCGACCAGCAGGCCTGTTATCTACGTTGCAGCATCTCCTGGAGAGCCAGCCCTGGACAGGCTGCACAGATACAGCAGCGCCTGTCACCGTTCTCTGTGCCAGCACACTGGTCACAGTCCTGGAGCGTCCCGGACTCTCTTGACATGGCCAGTGGTCAGCAGGCCCCATCCCCATGCCGAAAGCAAACAAAAACCTGTCACCATCTCCAAAGGATGCCAAGGGCCCCCTCCAGCCTCATTGCAGAACCTCGCACATCTCTGGGACGCAGGCGGGATGATCAGGACCCACAAGATTATGCTGTGGGTGTCTTAAGAGATTAGTTACTTAAAACCCTCCACATGACTTCAGGCATCCCGCTACTGATGACAGAGGAAGAGCCTCCTTGATTACAGCTGAAGGCTCTGCATTTGCCAAGGGAAGATGTGCAGAAGAAAACCAGAGTCAGATTTCTGCTGGGCACCGCACCAGCGCCAGGACGTGGGGCTGCTGAACAAATGATGACGCGGAGGCAAACACAGTAATCATAAATCCCCCATAACTACCGGTCCTCAGGGCTCACATTTACTTATTTCCCACCAAAGCAGAGACTGAATCTGGCCTTGTGTCAAATGAGGCCTGGCTCTCCCCAAATTCCAACGATGGGAGATGACAGTTCTGTGGTGGGGTTACCAGTGGGAAAGCCAATGTTTGGGCTGCGTAATGTTTTAATTAAAACAAAGACGACACACACCAGTCTCCTCTTCCGTTATGGGGGTTTCCAGCCCTCCGTCCATTCTCCCCGCTCCCAGGCCAACACAGTCTTGTCCTCACCTCCAGAACAGTTCCCCTTTAAAATAAGAGGATTACGCCTGAGATCCAGAAAGACTCTTCCAAAGCAAATTCAAGTCTGGAGGCACATTAGTTCTCCATCTACTCTCTCCCTTCTAGACGCCCACTGCCCAGGGGAGCTACTCGGAAGGGCTGGGTTTGTGACAGGCAAGTGATAAGGGAGAAGGGAAGGCATTGCTCGCAGCCAGAGATGTGCCTGAGCACCCAGCTCCGGCCCATCACCCGCAGTGAGGAGGGAAGGAAAAGAGCGGGCAGGGTGCTGGGAATGCGGGCCTGATCTTTTGTAGCAAAACGCCAGAAGGCAGATTGCAAAACTGTTCGGCAACATCAGGAGACATTAAGAAACGGTTCAGCAAATCATCTCTAAACGGTGTCATAAAGGGCTGTCTGTTTCGGAGTGAGCCTAGAACGAATCTATTTACACAATGACTCCTCTCAGATACTAACAGACGTGTCCATCTGTGAAGCAGTATTTCCAACAGGCCACGCATCCCCAAACCAACCGAGAACCATCCATCTCCAAACCAACAGAGAACCATCCATCTCCAAACCAACAGAGAACCACTGTGGAGCAAAACCAACGAGGAAAACCAGAAAGGCCTGGCAGCGCACTGCCTGTGGCTGGAGGATGGCCTGCAGGCAGGCTCCCAGGAGCAGCCCCCACCTGCTCGGGGGCTAAAGCCATCTCCACCAGCCCAGTGCACCACCTGCCTGGGACCTGCAGACTCGGGGATGCATGGGGAAGAGGTGACACGCGAGAAAAGTGCAAAGCGATGTCTTCTCAGGGCTGAAGCAAAGGGGGTGGCTACCTGACACGGTGCCTACCCGGAAGAGCCTGCACCCCACTGAGTGACCCCCACAGCAGCTTCTGGGAAACAAGCCTCCCACTGGCCACGGTCCTGAGCTGTCCCTCAGCCTCCCCTCCCATGGCTTCCTGAGAAGAGTCACTCTGGAAGGACTCAGAGCGGCCGAGTACAGAGCAGGAGAGAGCGACCGCACCACCACCACCACCACCACCACCACCACCACCACCACCACACCCCAGCAGAAGGGTCCTCCAAAAGCCTGGGGTGCATGCGCTCTCCTACCTGCGGGGAAGTATGGGACTGTTCTATTTCTCATTTGTTCTGGCTTCCTAGAAATGCAGGGCTAAGTATGAAATTCCCAACTCCCATAGACGAGACAACATCCCCAGCAGTTAATGAGGGCCCTCCTCAATAGACTCACGTATTTTCAAAAGGAAGAATTTGCCCTTATGGGCCCTCCTCCACCACCTCCCCCATCACTGCCATTCATCTCTTCCTCCTAAAGGGCCCTCCATCGGGGCTGCCTGACTCTCAGCTGCCAGAGAAGAGAACAAAACAGGAAGAAAGGACTCTAAGTAATAATAACAAAAAAGACTTACCTTAGGGATAGAAAGAGTTCCCTAATGCCAGTGTTCTTAATTAATCTATTTGTTAAAGATTAAAATACATATCAGGTGACTACTTAACGTGTTCACCATGATTTTACCTTCTAATTCTCGGTATGTGAGGTAACAGGACAATGAGCGCTTGGAGCAGGCACGCAGATATTGGGTAAACAAACAGATGGAAGTCTTCTTAGAGAAGGACTGTAGGAAGATTCTAACAGAGCCGGGGTCTCCGGACGGGTGTAGCAGGTCAACGGATGTTTAAGAATGGTTGACCATGGTATGTGAATCCAACAACCATCCCTCCAAACAGCGACTATTTTAAAAATCGGGTCTAAAGGTGAACCTCCAGTGGCTCCTGAGGTTTTAAAGAAAGTCACAGCCGTGAACCTGAGAAGCAACCCACACTTTGAAATAATATTTTGCCCGGCCAGTGTGGCTCAGTGGTTGAGCATCGATCTATGAACCAGGAGGTCACGGTTCAATTCCCGGTCAGGGCATATGCCCGGGTTGTGGGCTCCCGTATGGGGCATGTCATCATTGATGTTTCTCTCTCTCTCCCTCTCCCTTCCTCTCTGAAATAAAAACAAACAAACATATTTTTTAAAAAATAAATAATATTTTTACAGCAAGAGCTGCTTCTGCGGGACTAGAGAGAAGAGTTCTCTTTCTTGGGGTTAAGGTCTTGACTGTCTGGGAGCCAGCAGCCTTGGAGGTGCCCCTGGTCCAGTTCATTCTAAATGGAAGAATCATTTGGGAACTGAAAAGTCAGGAAAACCCTCACTTTTGTTCTAGTCTGTGAACAAACAAGGACACTTGATTGAATCAGACACAAAACCCAGCATTTGTGGTTGTCCTCTTAACAAGCTTTAAATAGGCTTCATTTTAATTCAACATAGCTTCAAAATTAGAACTAAAATAGTCAATAAAATATATGTATGCTTAGCTGGTTAAATTTGTATTTTGGGAGAAAATATTCAGAATAAACAAGTCAATTCTTTTCGTAAAATACATTCAAATTTAAGGGTTATGTTTTTATTATGACTCTTGCCCTTGATAAAGACAAAATTATTCCATTATATAGCTATTGAATGAGGCTCACGAATCCCCAATAATTTCACAAATTACAGTTTCAACTAGCTATAAAATAACCAAATCAATTCTGATTTGGCCATAAAATTAAACCTAAAAAAATAGGGAAGTAAATCACCCCTTTAAAATCAAGTTGTTGAACAATATATTCTGTATGTTTCCATTTATGTCAGAAAAATATATGTGTATATCCAACTGTAAGGAATATATATCAGACTCAATATGGGGCATGGGACAGACAGGGGAACTTTCACATTTTAATTTCTGTCTGTACTATTTGATTTTTTAACAATAGAATTATACTCAACTGTTATCTCTGTTGAAAAATTAAAATTCAAAAAAATAAAGCTTACCAGTATAGGCTGCCTTGTGAAACTGAAACCAATCTCTCATCGCTTTATTTTTATATACGCTTACCCTAAAGCACTTTATCTGCTGTTTTTAAATTACGACTTAATTCAAATCAAAATTAAGGTTTCCTGATGCGGGTGTTACACCTAAGAGGTTGTGAAGTGTCATTCTCTGGACGTCTTTAAAAACAAAAACAAAACAAAAAAAAGGAGTCGGTTCTACCTGGCCAGGACAGGATAGATATAGTTTGATCTGAAGCAATGAATTACTCAACTCCAGGTCTCCTGTTCCTCTTCCTACTGAATGTCAATCAAGGTCACCAATGCAACCAATTCATGGGCAAACACACTGTGCAGACACGAATGGGCCTGGATAGCATCTTCACGCATGTTAGGCCTGTCACTATTCTCTGTACCAGCACACTGGTCACATTCATGAGGCATCTTGAACTTCCCTGACATGGCCAATGATGAGCAGGCCCTGTCCCATCCAAAGCAAACAAAAACCTAGTTGCCTAAGCTCTCAGAATAACACTTGGGAGTCCGTAAGCTGGCCACCTTAGAGATTTCAAAAACACCGAAAATGACACCACTTCCCCATAACTGCTAAGATACAGGGGCTAAGGGACCTAACAGGTCAGGCTTCTATGTCCTTTGGTCATCAGCAGCCCAGGTCACCAGACTGATTTTGCTTTAGAGCTGGATTATATCAAGTGTGAGATCATACTGATGGCTGCATAGGAAAAGCAGATTGATACCATATTTAATAAATGCTGTCTGTCTGGGAGATGGAAGATTTCAAATTTATGAGGCTCCCGGGGGAAGGGGGGTGAATAAAAGGGGTCCTTGAGAAGGAGGTTGGCAACCCCCACATGACAAGCCTCTGTCACCGACACACCACAGGCGGGACCCAGTGCCTTGTGGAGGGCAGAGACAGCAAACTGAGAAGTCTCCACAAAAAGGAGGAGCAGACCACACTCCTGGGAAAATGGGTGTTATAAACAAAAACAGAATTAAATACACAAAAGTAACATCGACTTAAGGCAATCCTGACCTTACTCCACTACATCAAAGAATCGTAATGGGGCCCTGGAGCGTTGTCCCGTACACCAAAAGGTTGTGGGTTCGGTTCCCAGTCGGGGCACATACCTAAGTTTCAGGTTCAATCCCCGATCAGTACAAGAGGCAGCTGGTCTCTCTCTCTCTTTCTCTCTCTCCCTCCCCTGCTTCCTCTCTTTCTGAAAATCAATGAAAACATATCCTCGGGTGAGGATTTAAAAAAAAAAAAGAATCATAGTGGGGGGAAAGCACCCCACTGGCATCCCCGTTTTAATAAAGGGGAGGCCTAGGGACCTGAGAGTTGGGGCGAAGAGGCCACCCCTAGAAGACTGGACAACAATCTCTGGGAGCTCACCGTTTTGTTAGTGTCTTCGCCCAGATGACGTTTTGATGGACACACAAAAGCTTGTCCTTTGGTACAAGAACAGGTCCCTTCACTTCCACTCTGGACCTGCCCCTCCAGGAAGGCCTCCTGCCTTCCCTGGCCACTCCTCCAGGGGTCCTCCGGGATTCCCACTTACAGCTCTCTGGCATCTTCCATCTGTCTCTGGCCCAAATACCCAGGCCCCATGCCAAACACCTTCTCCAATTCTTACTAAGCTACACCTTGAGGGTCCTGGCCCACCAACACTGGGGCTGCTCTACCCATGGGCCCAAGTGTCTTCCACCCCCCAGTTCTGCCAGGACCTCACCCTTCAATGTCCGAAGGCACGCCTGACATTCCAGCTCGTCCAGAGAGCCTTTTCAGAATGACCACTCCTGACCTCGTCCAGCCTCACTCCTCCCGCTGAAAACAAGCACACGCTGGCCTTGCCTCCTTCCACAGTGAACAGCCGTCCTCGGACACCATGCACTATCAGTGTCTTCCTGGCCACTTGCAAAGGGGTTCGCTCTTTGCTTTACCTCTGGCCTTAGATGATCATCTCCTCGGGGGCAGGGGCAGGGTTGTGTCCAGCAACGCCTGGGTCACCTGGATGGTGGTGGGTGGGGCATCCGAGTGAATTTAATTAGAGTTAAAAGAGGGCTAGGCAGGAACTTTGTTTCAACTCGCGTTATTGTAAAGCTTTTATAAAGCTTTTTAAAGTACATGTGACATCTGACCACATGCGCTTCCAGCCTGGGTAGAATGAATATAATTTAATCTTTGGTTTAGGATCTGCAGGGCCCTGAGGCTCATCATGCGCTTCTGCTCCTGTAATTACAGATGCGGAAGATGCAGAGCCTGGGCGGCCAGTGGCCTGGAAGCTAACTTCTAGAAGAAACCCTTGCTACCACACCTGGTGATTTGCGCCTTTATGAAAGCAGAGATCCAAAAATAAAAACGAAGTCCCGCTTAACTGAGGCTTCGTTATGGGAAGTCCATTGCCATGGCTTTTGTTAAATGCCTGCCACTGTGGCCCCCTCACTAAAGGGTTCTTGATGAGGGAACTTGGCAATGTGATTTCCTACAACTATAAGCTTGATTGTGTTGCAGCCATTTATTCCTCTGGAAATCAGGAGGAATTCACACACAGGTGTCCTAAATTTCCTTAAAGGAAAAAAACCAACTCTGAGGAATAGCTGTGCTCCCTTTGAAACAGCCAAGAAACAGGTGTCCAATCGTGGCGAATGAGGAGCCCCCAAAGGAACCTAAAAATATGACTCAAGGAGCCGTAACTCAGGACGCACAAGGCCGGGACCACGGAAGGCCAGCACCTGGAGCCACTTCACGCAGGGCCCAGGCCTGGGCTCCAGGGAACCAAGCTAAGCCCAGATTCCAAACTCAACACATCCAAGCCAATCCTCCGTGTCCACATTGTCCCACGTGAACTGGTACTAAAACCACTGACAGTCAATTCTCTAGTCTCTAAAGGGCGACTCTAGCACCGTTATGAGTCTGACTCTGAATTATCAGGACTCTGCTGGGAAGAGAATGCCCGCCCCCTCCGAACCCTGCCATCTGAAAGCACAGCCCCAATCCTCTGCCCAACAACCACCACCGACATTGAACTTCACAGTCTGTGGATGGAATTCAGAATGGATGTGAACTTAAATGGGGAGAAAAAAGAACACACAAAACCCCCCGACATCTTTATCTGCACCAACCTCTCAGTGCATGTTAACAGTGCCTTTGATTATGAATGTAGCCCGTGACTGTGTCACAACAGATACATGCAGAGAGCTCAAAAGTAGCATGTTCACTTTCATTAGGCCCAAATTATGGTAACTGTTAGACCTTGTTCTGTAATGTTATTAAATGCTACATCATAACCTTGGCTCGTAATATTTTGATAACTTATGCTCCAATACCATTTATATTCTTTGTTATCCTATGCATTTGTATCTATGCCCTTTAAAGTGTTATCCTAAGAAGAGGTCTAGAGACTTCACCAGATTGCCAAGAGGATCCATGGCACAAAAAAAGGTTCGAGAACCCCTGCCTGGTGAAGTAGGCGTGAGCACTATAGCCAAAAAACATGGATTCCAATCCAGCTCTGCTAAGTTCTAGTTCTGTTCCTTTGAGCAAAAGGATTTAAACTCTCTGAGCCTCGAATTTCCCCATCTTGACTGAGGGAGCCAACACAGAAACAATACCTACTTCGTTCATCAACAACTTAACTGAACACCTGGTTACTCTGCGCCAGGCACAAGGCTGAGTTCTGGGGCTACAGGAATGAACATGACAGAGAGGGAGGGCCCTTCAGTACTTTCTACAGAAGGTCATGCCATGTACACTGTTTAGCAGTGACTGGCACATGAGCATTCTATAAACACTACAGTCCTACGGCTAAACCCACAACATTTAATGTTTAATTACGTGCTGATTTACGCTGCCTCCCATGTAACTATTGTTGGTTCATCTAGCTCGTGCCCTCCCAACAAAGCATCACGCTCACAGAGGGCACAGCTTGTTGGATGGAAGAACACAGGATTTGGAAACAAATGGCTCTGGCTTCGAAACCCCACTCTGGCACTGGCTAGCTCTGTGACTATACCAGAGACCAGTAGCTGTCCCCCAAATCTGTCCTCTACTTCCTCTACAGTAACAGAATTTCTAGATTTTGGCTGCGCACATGGACACTCAGAATTAAGAATAATATTTCCCAGCCTCTCTTGCAGCAAAGTATGGTCATGTGATCAAATTCTACCCAATGGGAATATAAGCAGAAGTGATGTGTATAACTTCCAAGAAGTATCCTGAAATTAAGAGGGCCTGCCCTTTACCTATCCTTTTCCCTCTCAGCACGGCCATCAGGGTCATGAGATGCCCTTGGGAATGGAGGCGTGCACATGGTGCAAGACAGAAAGGGCCTGGGTCCTACCACTGTGGAGCACATTTCTAGCTGGTACAGTGATCTACCTCCGGCAAGTTCCTCCACCTCCCTGGACCCTCATCTACAGAAAGGTGATCAGACAAGGTCTCTACACAGCAAGGTTGTGCTGAGGATTTAATGAGATGGGGTTTGCTTCACAGTAAGTCTTGAGTTAGGAGAGGTGATATTGCCACTGTTCTTATCTTGCTGCAATGAAAAATGTTGGAAATTGAGACATCTTAACACTGCCCTGGGAGCCCAGAGGTGGCTCCATGATCACACACTTGAAAGACATCCATTAGCATGGCCATCATTAGCCATGCTAATCCTCCAGACAAGAATTCCCTTCTCTGACACCCTTGTCAAAAGGCCCCCAAGGAAGGGAGGTGAACTCCCTCTGGGACTACTGTTGGGAGAGGGTGTTTGTTCACCCATACATCACTATCCTCATCTATCCCTTCGGAATCCGGGAATCCTTCCTCCGAGGGCCCTGACCCACCTCACTCCTCTCTGCCTCCTTACCTCTGCCTTTGATCAGCCCAGCCCTGCCTCTGGGCACACTCCCACAGGACATCCAAGTTCCCTTCTCTCTCTGTTGGAAACACCCTCTGGTCGCTCCCCAAAGAAACTTCCTAACTGGGAAGTAAGTGATCGCTTCCTGAGCCCCTCCTATTCAAATAGAGGCTTCCCACGCTCTCCAAGCGAAATCCTCTCCCATCAGAGAAGACTACAGAACCATCAGCCGCCGACAGGCTCTCCTGCATGGATCCAGAGAGGTCCCAACCGCCTCCATTGGGAGTGTTCTGTGGCTAACACTTTTAAAGCGATTTCATCTTGTTTGCAGCATCAGCACTGGGCTGGGAGGCATAACTCTTCCTGGCAATGCAAAATCGAAATTTGCTTTATGCGCCTAAAGCTCATATTCATCTTCCCTGATAGTTCCCTCCCTGTTCCTCAGACACAAATCCTAGTCTCTCTCTCCCACAGAGTTGTCATCATCCTGTGTCACTGTCACTCACACAGGCTGCTCCCAGGCACAGCCACAACCAGCTCGCTCTTTCTCTCCCTCTGCCCCTTCTCCATGGTGGAACTTTACTCTCCTCCTCATGGTTCAACCAGGTCCAGGCTTTAGAATGGGAACAAGGGTGGCTGTGGCAGCCAATGGCTCCCCAGTGGGATGGGAACCCAGAGCAGCAACAGGAAGAAACAAGACAGTGGTCAAAAGGGCAGGAGTCAGCACCCAGACAAGGAGAAAGGAGGAAGCTGGGAGCAGAAAGCACAGGCCTAATGATGTTAGAGGAGCCACACGCATCTTGGAGACCCACCCTGTATCCCCCAGGGTTCCCTAACTCACACTGCCTTTCAGGAGGCTGGCTGCACCTCGGATCAGTCTCACTCTGCAGAGCACTTAGCCTTATCCTACTGTTCACACACACACAATTTTACTCCAGGGGTGTGACTCACATGGGCATAAAACCTGGGATTCTTTGCTGTTTCAAAGTCACATTACACATTAATTTGCATGACACAGCAAGAACGCTGCCCCATGAATCACTCCACGCCAGACTGCAAGCAGGAAACAAGACCCCACCGTGGGTTATGTCCCCTCTCCAAATACCTTCTGCTCTCCAAGGTCCCCTCCACCATGCTCAGAGCCACTGAGGAAGGAGAAAAGAGGGGATGTCCCCAGTGGGGCCCAAAAGACCAGGCAGAGATGAATGTGTGTCCAACAGTTCCAAACCTCCCCACTTTCACCACGTCCGTCTCCTGCCACCATTCCCCTTCAAGGCCACCTTGAGGCTCATTGTCCCCCACGGCACCTGTTTATACGCGAGGCTGGGAGTGAAGGGAAGACAACAGTGCAGGTGGCAGGGCCCAAGCTTCCACTCCACAGAGCGGCCCAGCACTGGGAGCAGCGGGACTTACAGTCCTCGAGCAGCCAGAAGAAACAAAAGGCACAAATGTCACACTCCTTGTTTTCCCATTGGTGCTTCCCTCAGCCCTGGGCCCCACCCGACCACTCTGCCTCTTTCCCGCCTTCGCCACACAACCCACCCCACACCTGAACCTCCCGGAGGGCTTTCCTTGTTGGTCCTCCTGAATCCACATGAACCACTAATTACTGACTTGCACCCAGACACTAAGCGAATGACAAACAGAGAATCACAAATGGCAATCGGATCGTTAGGACTGGCGAACAGAGCGCTTCCTGCCTTCTGAGTCCACCTGAGCACATGGGAGACACTATCCTAACCCACACCTGGGCAGAGGCTCTGCCGCCAGGCCCGGGGTGTGTGCATGCGCTGGGGCAGGGAGGGCTGGCACTAATGAACTTACACATTGCTTCCTTCGTGCGCTACGCACTGGAATTACCTAGGACGACTGAAAGTCAGATGCCTGGGCCACCCTCCCAGAGAATCTGGTTGAATTGGTCTGGGATTGCCTCCTAGACTTTTATTTTTAACATATTTTTTAATTGATTCCAGAGAGGAAGAGAGAGGGAGAGACAGAAACATCAATGATGAGAGAGAATCATTGACCGGCTGCCTCCTGCATGCTCCACACTGGGAATCGAGCCCACAACCCAGGCACGTGCCCTGACTGGGAATCGAACCCTGACCTCCTGGTTCACAGGTCCATGCTTAACCATTGAGCCATGATGGCTGGGCCCGCCTGGACTTTTAAAAGCTCCCCCAGTGATTCCAACCTCCACCCAAGTTTGCAAACCAGTGACTGCACACATTTATGATGTGTTCAGACGTTTTTCAAAACAGTCAAGATGTTCAGAACACTCACAGCCTTTCACTGTCAAGAAAGATGATAGCCCGTGGAGGCCTCGTCCCATTCTACGGAGGCTCAGACGTCAATCCCGTCAATCCAGTCAATCCCGGTGAGGCCGAGACTGGAACTCGGGTTCTCTAACCCCAGGCTCCGTTCTCTGTCCACCCACCTGGGAACTCTCACCGGGGTGTAGACAAGGCATGAAAGCAATCTCCACTGCCAGCAGGTCTTGGACAAACCTCATCAACACAAGAAACCTGGACTTGGAGGTGCAGAGACCCAGGCAGCAGTGACGGCCGGTTCTGAACGCAGGGGACCCAGCCATCCGGAGAGGTGTGCCCACGTGTGAGGCCTGGGGCAATGCAGAGAGAGACAGATCCTGGCCAGGGAGCTTATCCGAGCCCCAGTGCGTCCTAACATACCTCACTGAAGACGGGGCTCAATGGCAGGGAAAGTAGTTCTGAATTTGAGGATGGACACGTGTTAGGCACTGGGAAGAGAAGCCTTAAGAGAGGCGTCCAAGGTTTGCCTCTCAGCACCAGTGTCTTCGTCCAGCTCTAAGCATTCTGACCGTCTGTGGGGGCACAAAGACGAACCCTAATACCTTCCCAAACCAGGCAGCTCCAATCCCTCCAGCCTCTCCTCCTGCCAGAGCACAATCGGAGCTTCCCTGGTGAGGGGACATAGGACGAGTCCCTTCAAACACGTGTTTGTATCCAAACTGCTTAGGTAGGGCAAAGCACCCCTCAACCCCTTTCCAACCACGCCCACCTCCCCCGCAGCATCACCACACCCACCTCCCGGACACAGTAGGAATAATGTCGCCACGTCGGGTTAAGGATTTACATGGACCATGACAGAGGTGAAGTCACTCAAGCACATTTGTAATACTGCAAGGAGCCAGCCCACAACCCACATGGAGTCCCCAAACCACTGACGGGCAGATGGGGGACCTCACCCCTTCCAGGCCTGGGACAGACACTTTAAGGGCAGCAAATGTTCCTTCTTGCAGACCGCACACGCTGTTCCACTATTCCTCCCCGGCCAGAAATGGGCCTCTCAGTACACCAGTCCAACCCGTGCCACTCAACCTGTGCCACACAACCTGTCACACACCGGCCGCCTCTTGGTGTCTCGACATCTCCTGGTGTTGATGGGAAAGAACCACACGGAATTACAGGAACCAACAGCAGGTTAAACTTTCCCATCGATCGATCGCGCTGAGAGCAATGCCACTTACCCAGCACAGCCAGACAGCTCAGCACCGGGAGAAAGCACTTCATGTCGGCAGCGGAGAGAAGTCACAACACGGGCGCTTCCTCCTCTCCCCGGACTTAATCTCTCATTGCTGGCAATCCACTCTCAGCTCCGGGGGACAGTTTTGGAAAGAGAACTTAACTCAGAAAATAAGAAAAGGTTAAAGAGAAGAGATCAGCAGGAGGCAGTCGGGAGGGCCACGGGTGGGTGGGGCGTGTTAAACTCCCCGATGCAAAGAAAGGGTCCAGAACAATCCTGCAGGCGCTCTGGGCTCCTGCCACATCGTGTGCCTTGCGGTTTCCACTGGAATTACAGATTGCGGTGGGTTAATCCTCCAGGAAAAGGGGAAAAGAGTCTGAGAAAATCCTTTCATCCGCTGATTATACAGAAATGTCCTTGGCTTCCCAGTGAAGGTGTCTGCACTCTCCCTCATTCGGATTCCCCACAGGGGACTGGGCAGGTTTTGTCAAAACCTTCCACAGCCAAATCGCCCCTGGCTAACAGCGACTGCCTGGGTTTCTTCTTGGAAAAGTGCTCTCCATCCATGATGGGAGGTCACGGAGCTGCCACCAGCCCCTGACCTGCCAGGTACACACGAAGCCAGTTGGCGTTTCCGAGCCCTGAGGCGGTCCCCAATGCCGGCAGATTTCTAAAACAAACACAACAAAGATTTATCAAAGCCCAACACGCCTGCCACAAAACCCAGGGAGGGGCAGAGCCCACCCAACACCTGGGTCCCTTGCCCGGACCAGGACAGACGCTTTACATTCTGACCTTGGTCAAGTCGCTATGTTGGCCTCCGCCTCAGTTTCCCCGCCCAGAGAGGGCAATTGTGGGCAGCCGGATGGTGCCTGCCATACTTTTGCCAAAATGCTTCACTCCTGGGAATTCCCTTCGCCTCCGCCGAGCCCGGCGCCACGGGCAGCCCCACCCTCCGCGGGCGCAATTCGGTCTGGGGCTCCGAGGTGGGGCAGCCACTCCCGGTTCCACCCCGGCTCCCGCCCCCTACGTGGGAGCCCGGCGCGCGCCGCGTCCCTGGTGGCCCCGCTATTGTTTTACCTTCCCGGGTGTTTATTTCCCGCTGAGTGGAAAGAAAAGAGACGGAGGGAGAAGGGCGCCGAGGCTGCGCTTTCCGCTGCCGGGACACGCTCGCTGTGCGCCCGACCGGCCGGAGGAGGGTCTGGGGCCGACCCCAGAGCGCAGCCGGCGCCCGGCCCGCCGCCGCCCCTCCTCGCGCCCTCCCGGGGCCCGCTCCGCCCGCTGCCGCCCGGGCCCGCGTCGCCCCCGCTCCCCTATCCTCACCTCCCCGCGGCCCTCTCCCTCTACGCGCCGGTCCGTCTGCCGGTCGCTTGGCCCGGGCGCACGCCTCTGGGGACGCGCCGCCTCCTCCCAGTCCTCCGGCTACGGCACCAGCCGCCGCGCGGCCCCTCCCAAGTCCCCGCCCCCTCCAGCCCGGGCCGCCGCACCGGCAGTGAGAGCGCGGGGCGCGGGTGCTGCTTGGGCCAGAGGCACCGCCCCCGGGCCCGCCCCTTCCCGCAGACCCGGGGACGCGCGGCGGGGCTGGGGGCCTGGCCGGGGCCTGGCCGGGACCTGACTGTTGGGGGCCTGGGGCGGGGCACGCAGAGGCCGCACCTGCCGGTGGGGAGGGCCACCCAAGGACCTGGACACATCTGGCGTGCGGGCCAGCAGCCCTGAAAGTTAACCAGGGGTTCGCTGGTAGCCTCCCGGGTCGCAGGCTAGGCGCACAGGCCCTTCCCAAAGCCCCGCGAAAGCCCAGGGCCTCCAGGAGGGCGGCACCAAAACAAAGCCCTCTTAGTGGCCGTGCGCCTCTTCATGTAGTGCAACCCATATTGCGCTTCGCTCTAGCACCGAACTTCCTAGAAGCTGAGACCGAATTGGACTCTGAAATAGCCTGGGTTCTAACCCTGGTTCCTCCACTTCCTCAAGACAAACCGTGGTCGGGACTCTGTACCTCCGTCTCCCCATTTGTCATGGTTATATGAGATGCCCGGGATACACGTGTAAAACAGAATGGTGCTGCCACATCTTCTGCACTCAGTAACTGTAAGCTGTCATTGTTTCACGAGTAGGTCCTATCCAAGCAAGTGCATTTTCATTCATTTGATACTTATCCAACCCACCTAGGTGCTGGGTAGGCATCTCACACGGTGACCAAGGTAGAACAGGACAGCCCTGACCTCCTGGAGCTTGAAGTCTCATGAGGAGACAATAAAACAGGGATGGCAAGAAAAAAAGTGTTGACAAAGCACATGCAGGGACATAAGTCCTATGTTGGGGGTCGAGGCATGAGGAGGAGGGGGAGTTGGTCACCCAGGAAGGCTTCTAGGAAGAATCAAAGAGCAGAGGAGGCAGCAGAGGAAGAGAGAGGAAAGTGAGGAGTCACAGGCCTTGGACTCAGCATCCTGGCAGACCCAGAGGGGAGAGAGGGAGAGTGGCCCACTTAGAGGATCAGAAATCTCTGTTGGGCCCAAACTAGGCTGTAAGGAAGTACAATGAGCAGAGGAGAAATCCGGTGCCTGAACCAGGAGCGCTCTGGACGCTGTTAAGGGCGTTTGGACTTTAGCCCAGGGCCTTAGCGAAGCGAGGTTTTGTCCACTGTAGGAAGACCACTCTGGCCTAGGAGTGGAGGGTGGATGGAAGGGGAGTTCTACAGGCGTCTGGGGGTGTTGCCGGAAATCCAGACAAAAGGTAATGGTGACCAAACCACAGAAGTGGCAACAGGGAGGGAGAGGAGTGAGCAGGTCCCTTGATGTGGGGAGGTAGGCTCCTGGGGGTGAGGGTGAGGATGGGCCAGAAAAACCTGTTCAGCCTCAAAGGCTGAGATCAGGAGAGTAGGATAGGGCTGAAAGGACTGAGTTTGAGTTGCCTGCGGGCATGCAGTGAAGATGTCCAAAAGCAACTGTGGTGCCTGCAGAGGCCTGAGAGATTGGGGACTGGGGGGCTGGGTGGAGTTCAGAACTCAGAAAGGGACTATGGGTTTGTAAGATGCTTTTTTCACCCTACTGAACAGTATGATAGTGAAAAGATTTAGTGAAGGAATAGGCTGATAATTCATTTATGAGAGAGAGAGAGAGAGAGAGAGAGAGAGAGAGAGAGAGAGAGAGAAACGAAGAAAGACCCACAGCATGCAGGGCAATGAAGAACATGCTATGAGGGATTCAAAAATAACTAAGGGGGTCTTATTTGCCCCCACCCCGCTCCCTGGCCAGCATGATCCGCCCTTAATCATTTATTGCAAACAACTCTTGGCACTGTGGCCTGCATATAGTAATTGCACTATAAATACTTGAATTGAATTGAATTGGATTAAATATTTATCACATATGCCAAGTATTGTATTGAAATCTCCTCTTGTGCGTTAAATATTACCTCTTCCTCCCAAGACAACCCCAACTCTGGCATTTCCTCCCCCCCCCCTGCTAGACTCCTTCATTTGTTTACTGAGCACCTGCTATGTGCCAAGAAAAGTCTCTGCTCTCACAGCACTTATATTCCAGAGGAAAACCCAGATAAATGTGTAACATAGCATGACGTGTGTTCTGAGGAAAAGTGGGATAAGGGAATTGTGTGTGCATGCGTGGGGGGTGTGGAGGAGGATTCTGTTCCAGGTGTGGCGGTCAGGGAAAGCCTCACAGAGGTTGTGGCGTTTGATCAGAGACCTGATTAGAGGAAGGGAGGGAGGGAGGGAGGGAGGGAGCCTTGGGGATTTCTGCAGGAAGAACATTCCAAGGTTAGGGAACACCAAGTGCAAAGCTCCTTAACATGCTCAGAAACTAAAAGGTGTGTCTGAAAAGGCCTGAGAGAGAAGGGGGGTGGGGGGTTGTTTTCAAAAAGGTCACAGAGGCCAAAACCTGTAGGACCTCACAGGCTGGGGGCAGTTTAGGTGGCTCTGGCTGCAGTGACAGGATGGAGCTTTGGAGGGTAGGAGTGAGGAGGGGCACTAAAAAGGAGGCTCTTATGGTCACAATGGTGAGCGATGACCACGGCTAGGGCTGGGGTGGTAAAGATGCAGGTTAAGAGAAATGTGTGGAGTCTGGAAGCATTTTGAAAGGAGACTCAATGGAACATGGAGGGGAGAGAAAGGGGGGAGTCAAGGAATCTTCCAAAAGCCCCACCTAAGTCTTATTTGGAGTTCTCTGACCCCCCCAAGCTGCCCAACCCCGTGCTTCCCAAGCATTTACTCCCTGGGCCTCTGCCAGGCCACGTCCTCTGTCCTTGGACCTGCACTCAATTACTCCTTCTCAGTTGTTTCTTCTCAACCTACCTCACCTCCTACCACACTGACCTGTTGCATCCTTCTAAATGACCTGTCAACCCCAGGCTGGTTCCCGGCACAGCATCTCCCTAATTTCCACAGTGATGAACCATCTAAGATATTTAATGAGCTGTGCTAACTGTAAGGCAGGGAGAGGAAATTCAATCAAAAGAATGCCTCTGCCCTCCATACATGGAAACAAATGAAGTAAGGGCTGAACAGGGGCACGATGGTGGCCCTTCACTTGCAGGCGGAGAAAGCCATGACAAGGGAAGAAGTGTCTGGTCTGAACACTTTGTGTGTGTGTGTGTGTGTGTGTGTGTGTGTGTGTGTGTGTGTGTCACATCTTACATTGGAATGCTGAGGCCCCTCCTGGGTCGGCCAGGAATCAGCTGCCCAGTGGGATGGTTTGGGAGACTCCCTCCTGAACCTTCTCCCCGGGGCACTAAGCTCAGAAGCCTGCAGGAGCCAGGCTGACTCACAGCATCAGCAAAGCGTCACAGTTGGGAACAAAGGTCTAGTGTTGCCTGATTTTCCTACTTTTCAAGAAAAACAGGAAATCCAGATTTTCGTCGAATGCTTCCTAATTTTTTTTCCCCCCCATTGGAAGCTAGTGTTTCAAAATAAATGAAACCCTGTGGGAAAACAACAACACAAAACTTGTTTGAGGTTAAGATACGGCCAGTGATTCTATCAGTTGGAGGTCTCCAGACCTATTGTAGCTGTAATCAAAGGCTAATCTAACACCAGAAGGGAGTGGCGTGGAGGGGGGCCGATGGAGGGGGGGAGAGGGGACATCTGTACTTTCAACGATAAAGATAAATTTTTTGAAAAGACCATAAGTGATATAAAGATACAAACGGGGAGGGTGGGGAGAGAAAGGGGATGGTTAGCCAAGTTGTCTTGTTGAGGGCGAGGCATTTCGTGTAAAGACAGCCTGACACTCAGGGCTCACAGCACGGATGCTAATTGCTCTACTGCACTTTGAAATGCCAAGTGGGAAGGGCAAAGCTCCCCACCTCCCAAGCAGCCGCTCAACAACCCTCCTGATAGCTCGCTCTCTTCCTGGTGATTACCCTCCCACACAGGCCAGGGTCCCCAAGCTGAAGACTAGGAATAGCTCCCACAGGATGCCATCTGCCTTTTTTAAAAAAATCGAGTTGACTGTTATATTTTGAGATCAGGGTGGCGAGGGGGTAAGTAGGTCCCCGAGGCGTCCCCCACAGGTGGGTGCTGAGAACCTGAGGTGCACCACTTAGCGTTGGAGAAGGGCTGGACGGCCCCCATGAACTCTGAAGACTGGTTTCTCCCAGCGGGAGGAATAAGACTCGGTCCTTCCTCCACAAAACCCCGAAGCTGTGCTGGCCTGTTCTCCGGCTGACGGAGCACAGCGGGTCTGAAGAAGAAAGCCCGGGTTTGGGCCTCAGACCTGCCTTTACTGTCACTTAACTCTGGTCACGTTACTTCCCCTCGCTCACCCTCCACTCCTCCTTCCGAGAAGGGGAGGTAACAATGGCCCCTGCTTTCACAGCGAGGTTGTAAGGATTAAATGAGTTCATATAAAGAAAGAACTTAGCACAATCCCTGGTCCAGGGTAGTCAGTCCTCATTAGCTATTCTCGTCACTAGTTATGAATCTCACACAGTCCGGGCGCAGGGAGCCAGGAGCCGGAACGTCTGGCTTAGTCCAGGCTCTGCCACCTATGCTGCCTTTTGACCTCGCTGGACCCAGCTTTCTTTGGAAAATGAAGTTGGTTAGAGTAGGCAGAGGGTCCCACACTGGCTGTGCATGAACTCTTCCACAAGCATTGAAAATACAGGTTCTCAGCCCTGGCCAGGGGTTAGAGTGTTGGCCCTCACACCGAAGGGTCTCGGGTTCAATTCCTGGTCAAAGGTATGATCCTGGGCTGCAGGTCCTATCCCAAGCCCTGGTCCGGGCAAGTGTAGGAGGCAACCAATCGATGTGTCTCTCTTACATCAATGTTTCTCTCTCACTCACTCTTTCTTCTTTCTCTCTCTCTCTCTCTCTCTCTCTCTCTCTCTCTCTCTTCTTTCTCTCTCTCTCTCTCTCACCCTCCCCATCCACACTCTCGAAAAATTAATGGAAAAATATCCTCGAGTGAGGATTAACAAAAATAAAATAAAAGTACAGATTCCCAGGCCCCACCCAAACATCAGTGTGTGAGACTAAACAAGATGGGCTCTTCCAGCTCAAAATTCCATGACAGCTTCTCTCCAATTCATGATCCCATCTCCTCTGTGCAAGCCCATTTCTGGTTTTGATTGATGGGTCCCTCAACTACATAGCTTGTCACCTAGATCAAGAGTTAGAAGCGTTCACCTTTTCATCAGTGTTCCATTCAAGAAGTTCCCTTTCCTGCCTACCCCAACCTTGAGTGTTTCATGGCTCTCCATTCCTCTTTTCCTAAATTCAGCAAATCCTGATTTTTTTTTTAACCCAACAGCAGCCTTAGATCTCTTTCTCCTCGCGCCCAGCTCTGGCTCGCGGCCTATGTTCTACCCTCCTGGGGTAACTCCCTCCCTTTGTGAAAGCAGGCACGTGACCCTGAGCCTGTGCGTAGGCAAGGATTTTGGCTCAGGCTGAATGCCGCCACACTTGTCATGTTGGCGTGGTTTCTCTGAGCTCCACTGGCCGACCCCCCCCCCCCACCCCCGCTTCCCTCTCTCTCAGAGTCCCAGGGCGCTGGGCTGGCTGCCAGCACTGGCTGCCTCGGTCAGCCAGGCAGTGGTCCAGGTGGAGGACTCTTAGGGATTTTGCCTGGCCCCTCTGGTGGGGGGGGGACCACGTGAGTTTGATCACAAAGCTTCTGTCCTCGCACAGGGAAGGCGTGCCACCACCGATCCGCTGTTCTAAGAATCCAAACGACCGAGACCGACCGTGAGCGTCCGGGGCACAGAGCCTCCGGGTGCGGGGCCCCCTTGGAGACATCTGCTCCCCACCGGTCGCCAGGGCTGCCAGGCCGATCTGGCTGGCACCTCACCTCTTTCTGGAAAGGAGTGCGAAGACGCTGGCACATCTCACCCAAATGTAAAGGAGCCTGGCTGACAGTTTCCCAAAGTTCACTTGGAAGTTAATCATTTGGAACTCAGCACATATTTCCCCGTAACAGTCATATAATATACAGTGATTCTATTTCCAAGCCGACACACAAGCCCGTTTAACCCTTACTATGCTTCAGAGAAAAAAAGCAGTAAGCCAACATACAGTTGAGACACCAGTGACTAAATGTTACTGAAAAATAACATTAGAACAAGAATTTTTCTTTTAAAAAATATCAACAAATATTTAACAAAAACATAACGTAAGACACTGTTCTACACCCCGGGGTGCTAAAGAACATGGGCAAGTGTCCCATCCTCGCAGAGTTTAATTCTGCATTTATTTTTCTGTTTATTGTCTGTGCTCCCCACAGGCATGTAGGTTCCCCAGGGGCCAGAAGCTGGTCTCTGTTCTCGAGTGTGTGCCTATGCCTGGAACAGGGCCTAGCTCGTAGATGCGTGCACTCAAAAAATACTTGTTAAATGAATGAGTAAATCAATTCTAGTTGGGGAAACCGACAATAAGCAAGTAGGCAAATAAATGTGCCCCAAATGTCAGGTGGTGGTAAGGGCCATGAAGAAAAATAAAGCAGAACATGCAGGGAGATGGGTGGCTATTTTCGATGGCACAGCCATGCTTCTCTGAGGAAGTGACATTTGCACAGAGATCGGATGAGGAATTGAGTCACGGGAGGAACGGGGGGGGGGGGGGGGGGGGGGGGAGTGGCGGGGGGAGAAGGACTGCTGCTTTTGGTATTATCAGACCAGGAAATTTGGACCCATTTTCCCATTAACAACTGAAATGCCTGGACAAAATTTAAGTAGTGTTAAAAAGTAGTTAGTGAAGAGCCCAGCAGGCTTGGCTCAGTAGTTGAGCGTCGACCTATGAACCAGGAGGTCACGGTTCAATTCCCGGTCAGGGCATATGCCCAGGTTGTAGGCTCAATCCACAGTGTGGAGCATGCAGGAGGCAGCCGATAAATGATTCTCTCTTATCATTGATGTTTCTATCTCTCTCTCTTTTTTTTTTTTAATTGATTTTTTACAGAGAGGAAGAGAGAGGGATAGAGAGTTAGAAACATCGATGAGAGAGAAACATCGATCAGCTGCCTCTTGCACACCCCCTACTGGGGATGTGCCCGCAACCAAGGTACATGCCCTTGACCGGAATCGAACCTGGGACCCTTCAGTCCGCAGGCCGACGCTCTATCCACTGAGCCAAACCGGTTTCGGCTGATATTTCTATCTCTCGCGCACTCTCCCCTCCTCTCTGAAATCAATAATATATATATATATATATATATGTTGTTGTTTTTTAAAGTTAGTAAAGTGTTGGGGAATTACTAGGCAAAAGCTAGGAGAAGAGGAGGACCATGACGCAGAGGCCTGCTGCCCTGAGGGCCGCTAGGAAATGCAGTAAGTAGCTACACAACTCAGCTGAGCTTTGGGTGGCCTCAGAAGGCGAGGGGACGTTTAACCCTTGAACTTGGGTTAAACTGGTTCCCGGCTGGGAGCAGCACCGGGCACCTTCCAGGAGCCAATGGAAATCCTTTCAGGAAGAAGGGCCTATCGCCCTGGGCCTCCAATGACGCCAAAACGGAATTCCCAGCACACAGTCAAATATAATCAGGAAATAAGACAACATGAGTGAGCACCGACAGAGACGACAGGAAACTGAAACAGGCCCACGAAACCCTGAGCTATTGCAGTCACCGACACAGCCCGCAGAGCAATGATGTGTACCATGTTCAAAGAAATAAAACTCACAGGGAAGACTTTGCTAGAGCAATTGAAACCGCAGGGAGATCTGGGGGAAGAGCATTCCAGGCTCAGAGGACAGTAAGTGCCAAGGCCCTGAGGCAGGAGCGCTGGGCGTGTTGGAGAGACAAAGGCAGTGTGGCAGGAGCAGAGAGAGCGGGGGAGGGGCTGGTGGAGGGACAGTTCAGAAAGGAAGGCAAAGGCCAGATCTTTGGGGTCTTATGGGAAGAGAGTCTTATTCCATGAGTCAAAGGAGATGAGTTTTTTGTTTTTATTTGTACACAAAAGCCTTCATTACTGATCACCCTCCTTCATGCCATCTACAAAATCCCTTGGCGAGGGACATCAGTCCTCCGCCACCACTGCTCATCTCCCTGGGATGCCCAAGTCCCACCTGCCCAGACGCTGGGCCCCTGGGACTTAATCAGGGACAGCATCTCCCCGGAGGCTTTACAGGAAGCGGACTGTGTTCCCAAGCTTGATCTTAGCCAAAGGCAGAGAAGTGCTAAGCTGGAGCCCACACGTGTGCCTTGAGTTCACAACTCAAATGATCACACATGAACATAAACAAGATTCTTTCATAAGCACTTATCATTTCTATGACCCGCCCTCCCCCCCCCCCAATCTTTCTTTTCCTTACTTACAATTTTCCATTTATGGACAAAGGCAGGGGAGCAGAAAGGGAAAAAAAGAAGTAGAAAGAGAAAGATTGAACTAAAGAAGAAAAATTGGTGCCCTAAGTCAGTTTAGCTCAGTGGATAGAGCATCGGCTCACAGACCGAAGGGTCTGGGTTTGATTCTGGTCAAGGGCACATGCCTTAGCTGCAGGTTCCCCAGCCCTAGTCAGGGGTGCACGCAGGAGGCAACCAATTAATGTGTCTCTCTCACATCGATGTTTCTCTCTGTCTCTCCCTCTCCTTCCTACTCTCTCTAAAAATCAATGAAAAAATATCCTCGGGTGAGGAAGAAAGGAAGAGGAAGGAAGGAAGGAAGGAAGGAAGGAAGGAAGGAAGGAAGGAAGGAAGGAAGGAAGGAAGAGGAAGGAAGGAGGGAGGGGGAAAATTGGGAAGAGGAAGGAAGGAAAAGAAGGGAAAGAAAAGAAAGAAGGGAGAGAGAAGAGGGCAATGAGAGAGAGAGACAGAACAAGCAAGAGAGAAAGAGAGAGAGGGAAGGAGGGAGAGAAGAGGAGGGGAGGAAGATAGACCGGAGGCAGGAAGGAAAGGAGGGAGGGAGGGAGGAGGAGAAGGAGAGGGAGAAAGAGAAATCCTTAAGTAGCCACACATGTGGCTATGAAATATCTGTGAAGTGTCTCCACTTAAACAGCAGGGGCCTCATGGCAGATTTTAAATATTTAATTGACTAAAGAAACCAACATAGAACAAAGCCCCCTTTCTTTGTGAGCTATCATATGATAACCCAAACACAGCAGTTGCTATTTTTCTCCAGACTCTATCAACCACAGCCGTTTGTCTTGGTCCTGCACTGATAAAAAATAAATAAAATTAAAAAGAATGTGTGTCTCTCTCAGTCCCAGACCGTCAGCAGCCCCGTTGCAACAATGGCCGACCTGTGGAATTCTGCAGAGCCTCGGCCCCTCCTGGCTGCCAGATGTCAGACAGCGGTTCCCTTTCATCTGCACCCACCGCAGGCCCTGTCACCCTGTGCAGTGGTGGGAACTCACAACCGTTTCCGAATCCCACATCAGATCTGAGGAGGCCTAATCTTGCCCGAGGGGAATGAGCTGCCTGGGAGTACAGATGGGGTGGGGTTCGATTTGTTCCCCAAGTTCTGCTGCTTATTAAAAGGCTCGTTTTTAGCCGGGGAAGTCAGTCATTACCACGGAGGGGAACACAGAACAGACCTAACCCCAGGGTTTGAAAGGAGTACCATGAGCTGGAGGGAACACACGAGTCCTCCCAAGGGCGTGTTAACCCAAAAATAAAAGCCAAAGAGAGAGGCAATAAGCATTTATTTGAGATCCAAAAGAATAGCTAGCTAGTCGGGAAGCACTGATTCAGGCAGAAACACAAATAGTGTTCCAATTAGGAGACAAAGCAAGAGGTATTTATGAGAAAGGGAAGGGGACCGATTACATCGGTGGAAGGAGGCATTTCTACAGGTGCAGACCAGCTAATTAGTGATGCTAATTCTAAACAACGTGTTTTACTTTCAGTCTAGTAGTCAAATGATCTGCTTTCTTGTTATCTTTGCAAACAGTAGTTGGGGATACAATGTGGCTTTAGGCCCAGCCCTAAGGTTACTGTGCCCTGTTTTAACATTCCAAAGGCTTGAGGACGTGCAAGGCAGTTCCTCTGGGATGGCAGCTCCAAGTCCATTTTAAAGCGGCTCTCTTTCTATTCTTTGTAGGTGCTTTCCTGGAGGTTCTGTACGCATTCTACTGTAGACTCAGGAGGCAGCTGGATGACTCCGGGACCTCCATCTCCATCTAGTCCCACACTCCCCTTCTGCCTCCTCTTCCTTCCCCTCTCCCTTCTCCTTTTCTTTCATAACCGTGGATTGCATCAGCAATGCAACTCCAGCAAGGCAGTGGGCAGTCACACCATGAAGATGCTGACCAGAGGGCCCCAAGCTGTCAACCCCCCTCTAAGGCATGAGAGAACACAGGGACGGCAAATGACTGTATCTTCCTAGTTAAGAGCTTGAATTCCATACTTCCTCTTCCACTGGCTCTGTGACCTCTGATAATGTATTTAACCAACCAGCCTCAGTTTCCTCATCTGTAAAATGGGTGCTTTATATGAGGAGATGTTATAGTGCATTTTTTAAAAATAGGGTTAGCTTGGGGAATACAGCAGCCATACACTGGGTGTAATACTTAGGACATAGTAGATGGTCAATGAATTCAGTCACTTAACAAATATGATTAAACATCTACTAAATGCCAGGCCCTGTGCCAGGTACTTGGTAGACAAAAGAGATAACAAGGAGCTCCCGCTCTCACAGAGTGAACCTTGTGCCAATGATGAAAGTGCCATTGTTGGCCCCGACGAAATGGCACCAGGTGTTAGACAGGACCTCGGTTCAGAAACCTGGGTACTTGAGTTCTGGCTAAGAAACAATTCAGAGCCAAGACTCAAACTGTGAGAGAAAGTTTATTTAGAACGTCACAGAGGTAGGAGAAGTGAGCTGGGGAAGAAATAGGCTCAGAAAACAAGTTACAGCAAGAGAAGGGCCCTTGGAGCTCAGGAGAAAGAGAGAGAAAAGGCAAACTCGCCTGGGGGAGGGGGTGGGGACAGGCGCTGGGTGCTCCACAAAGCCCAGCTGGTTCCTCCCTCCCGGGGGCTTTTAACGTGGGGGTTTTAGGGGAGCTCCCTGGGGGAGTGCCGGGAGGATCTCAATAGAATATTCCTCAGTTTTCCAGGTGTGTCCTTTCAGGGTGGTGGTCTCCACTGATTGGTCAGCACCAGGGCAGGGGGTCATTAGTCCTTGCAGCTGGTCCTGAAGTCAGCCATGCATCCCTTGTCTGGTGCTGCTGCTTTTCTGGGCCTGGAGCTGAAACACAACTGAGGCCTAGATGTTCTCTCTAGGGGTCAATGCTTCAGGGAGTTTGTACAAGGGCCGCGTGGGAGTCCAAGGAGGCCGCGCTTCAGCCCCTAGGTTCTCCTCTGAGGGGTCTACTGCAGGGCTAGCGACTTGCCAGGGGAGGAAAGGTCACGGAGGGTCCGAACTGCATGACCAGCCTTATGGAAGGCCAGGGGGTCTACACCCCATGACCAGTGATATGCTGGGGGAGGAGAGGTCACCCTGGGGGCACGGTCCTTGTTTTCCAGTTTTACCCGTTGCTAGGCACCCAGGGGCTTTCCGCCCTGGTGACTTTCTGTACCTGGCCCATCGTCCTTGCTCTGCTCATGTCTGTCTAACTGCCTACCACACTATGAGAAAACTAAACCCAGGAATGGGATAAAAGCCTGCTGGAAGAGGAGCCATTGCACCTTTAAATGGTGCAATCAGAAACTCCCTGGTAAGTGTCATCTGAATTAAGACCAGAGGAGGTGAAGGAGCCCTGCGTGCAGACGTCTGAGGGAAGAACATTCTGGGCGGCAGGAAGAGCAAGTGCAGAGGCCCTGAGCCGGAGGGCACCAGGTGCCGCTGAGAAACGTCTAGGAGGCCGGCGTGGCGGGAGCTGTAAGTCAGGGCCGGAGAGTAGAAGGAAATGAGGTCAGGGGGGTAGAGGGGTAAAGGCGTGTGCGTGGGAGGGGCAGGAGGCACCAGGGAGTGCGGTCCTGTGGGTGCTTGTTGGCCCCTGTAAAAACTTTGGAGAGTTACGAGGAGAGGAGTGATACAATCTGATCAATGTTTTCCCAGGATTGCTCAGGCAGCTGTGTTGAAAATAGACTGTGGGTGTCAAGAGTGGCCGCAGGGAAACCAGTTCAAGGCCAGACCCATAACCCAGGCCAGAGATGGTGGCAGCTGCCAGAGGGTGGTAGAAAAGGAGGTGGTGAGAAGTGGTTGGATCAGGATATGTGTTTGAGGAAGAGCTTGCAGAATTTGATGATGGACGTGAGGAGGAGTGTGAGAACAAGAGAAGAGTTCTAGAATGCCTCTAGGGGTTTTGGCCTGAGCAACCAAAAGATGGGATGGCCATTGACTGAGATGGGAAAGACTGTAGGTGGAGCAGATTGGGGCAGGGGTAGGAGAGGCTATGGATGCTGTTTGACGTGATGAGAGATGATTGCCTTAATACCCCAATGAGTCATCCATTGAGGCTTGCCTTCTTAGAATGCTGCCTCAGCCTTGTAAGGAGCCCAGGCTAACCTAACCTGCTGGGGAGTCAGTCATATGGAGGACAGCCAATGTGTCCTGGTCAATTGCTCCAGCTAATGGCCAGGCCAATAAGCATGGGCATCTTAAACCATCCAGTCCCAGTGAAGACTCCAGAAGACTTCAGTTGCATGAGTGACCCCAGGTAAGGCCAGCCAGTGGATCATCCAGCTAAGACCAGCCCGGATTGCCACTAAGCTTCAGGGTCTGCTGTGTAGCAATAGATAACAAATCATGTTAAATGTGAGATGCTTTAAGGACATTCGAATTAGGGTGTACTGTAGGTAGGTGAACGTTAGAGTCTAGAGTCCAGGGGAGATGTCCAGGCTGAAACACATCAAGAGAGCCGTCAGCATACAGGTGATCGTTAAAGCCACGAGACTGATAAAACACCAGGGAGGTGAGTATAGGCAGGACAAGAAAAGGCCGAGGGACACTATAACACTGGGAAAGGGAGAAGAATGGCAGATGTGACAGAGAAGGATCAGCCAGTGCAATGGGAGAAAAACCAGGCGTGTGTGGAGCCCTGGAAACCAAGAAACAGAGTGTGTTTCCGGGAGAAAGCAGGACTCGATTATGCCTAATTATAATCATCACTGATCCAGTAAGATAAAGACTGAGAACTGATCACTGGCTTTAGCCAATGAAGGTCTCTGGTTGCCTTGAGAGGAACAGTTTTGATGGAGTAATAAACATGGAAGTCCGCTTGGAAGGAGTTAAAGAGAGAATGGGAAGAGAGGAGTTGGAGCCGTGGCTGTAGATAACCCTTCTGAGGAATCCTGATATAGAGGGAAACAGAGAAATAGAGGGACAGGGGTAAGAAGATGGGCAGTCAAGAGAGGTGTCCTAAGGTTGGGACCATTCATTTATGGATAGGGAAGGATCTGGTAGAGAGAGGAAAATCAAGTGATGTGAGAGACAGGAGGGAGATTTGCTGGGTGATGTACCTGAGTACATGAGTGGGGCTGGGACCTAGGATACAAGTGGAGGCACTGGCCCGAGCTGGGAGCAAGATGGATCCCACATAATGTAGGAGGAAAAGCAGAAAATGTGGGCAATGATGTAAGTGGGTGGGTAGATGTAGGTAGAAGACTATGGAACTTCCTTGCTTCTGTTTTCTCGGCAGGGTCATTGGCTGAGCTTGAGGATAAGGGAGGAGTTGGAGGAGGAGGAGATAGAAATGAATGATAGCCATTGTTACTATCTTCCTGCAGGAGGTGAGGGCTCCATTCTGCCCACTACTACCCAAGAGTTCAGGATTGGTGTTCTGGTAGGCCAGGCTTGATAGAGCCTATGGTGTAGAGTGACCTTGGCTGGCACGATTGCTACTTCCTCCTTGACACGGGACTCAGTTTTGTTCAGATACGTGGTGGCCATGTGCTCAGGGGTGTCAGAGCCTTTTCCCTCACCAAGGCTGTGAGCCTTGATTAGTCTGAGCCAATCAAGGTCATTCTGTTCCCAGGATATTCTCCCCACAGGTTAGCTGTTTATCACAAAGGGGGAAATCGTAACTTTACGGTAGAGAAACCCGGAGGGCATGTCCAGGACTTGGTGATCACAGTTAACACCGCCAATAGGAACAAGTCACGATCACCTGCCACCTATGCATAACCTGAGTCTAATGAAGTATCATTCAAACCCAAGTCAAGGGACGTCCCACAGAATAACTGGCCCCATCTCTTCAAAATGTCACAGAAGAGAGGACGGAGAAAGACCAAGACTGACCTAGAGGAAGGAAGGCTAGAGAGGGCTGACATCTGAAATGCAACAGGTGATCCTGGATGGACCCTGGACCTGAAATATCCTTACTGCAGAGGACCAGTAGACAGAGGGTGAAACCTGGATAAAGCCAGTGGGTTGGGGGAAAAAAATATATAATTCTGTTCCCTTTGCCAGCAAGTGTCTTAGGCATGGACATGCGTCCCAATTCTGATCAAGAACATGAGCGGAGATCTGCTGGCTGCCTCTTAGAAAAGATGTTTCCTTCTGATAAATAAAGAATCACAGAGGAAGGATTTCTTCCCTTTGCTCCCCAGTGTTCTGTGTGGGGGAGAGGTGGACGGGGGGCAGAGACATTTCTTTTTTACCCAATAATAACTGTTTTAGGTACTTGCTATGCCCTCAATATCCACAGACACTAGTACGGATTCACCTAACGCCTCAGCAAGAACAAACAAGAGACAATTAACTCAGACCCGAGCAATGGGAGGGGGAACAGGGACAGATCATTGGCCTTGGCCTGTACCCACCTCGCCAACCCTTCCTCCTGTATCCCACCTCCTTTTTAGGCTCCTATCACCGCAGAGAGCCCCCATGCCATTTACAACCTGCCCCCCGAGCCCAATGCAGCAGCACAGCAGTTCTGTGTTCTGGCCCTAACATGTTTATACAGCGGAGTTCCCGTCAGGCGTGGTCCCCTTCGCAGAGCACCACAAAAAACTGATAAATTTAAGATCAAAACACAGCCTACGATTTAGCACGAAATTATCTATTTAGCGATTGTGTGCTTAAGTTGCTTAGAAGTGGTCAATGTAATCAAATGTACAGACACTGACACACAATATAAAACCACAACCATCAGCCCAAACACCTGTCCATAGAAAAAAAACAAACTGTTCAACGTGGCATGACGTCTGGGCCCATCAATATTCATTTGCTAGTTGCTAATTCTTGCTGTCATCTGCTAGCACTGGCCAGTGGACAAGCAGTAACAGGTGCCAAGGATTTAATAAAAATGTAGAGAGAAAAAGACTAAACACTGGAGAAATTCTACCCATTAACTTAATTTTTCTGGGAATCCATGTACTTCTTCATTCAGTCAACGAAGACTGATTGGGCAGGTACCAGTGGCCGGCACCATGCCAAGCAGAGGAGACACGAAGCAGTGAGGTTCGGGCCACCTTCCTGAAGGATGGTCAGGGAGACGCAGGGGAAATGCTAAAAGCACCAGAGGAAGCGAGGCCTCTTATAAGTAGGGCAGGGACCTACAGAGCCCAGAGCCTGGGCCAGAGATGGCTTCTGGAAGGATGAGCTGAGAGAGCATCTTGGAAATAAACTCAAATGGTCTAAGCCAGTGCTTGTCGGAGTGTAGGGTTTCATAGAGCAGTACAATGACCACAGAACTGGGGGAGGGACAGAACGACCTTTTCCATGTTGTGAAATGATGGTCATTCATTATTTCATCAAACATCACCTGCTGCCCTAGCCAGTGTGGCTCAGTGGCTGATTCCATGAGGTCATGGTTCGATTCCTGGTCAGGGCACATGACTGGGTTGTGAGCTTGATGCCCAGTGTACAGGAGGCAGCCAATCAGTGATTCTCTCTCATCATTGATGTTTCTATCTCTCTCTCTCCCTCTCCCTTCCTCTCTCTGAAATTAATAAAAATATTAAAAATGTGTATATACATATCACCTGCCATTACCATAATGTTACAGACAAAAGGATATTTTAGTACAAAAAAAGGAAAAGAAGTACATGATTTCAGTAAAAAAAAAAAAAAAAAAAGTCCTTTCACTGGTGTAAATTAAATGGTGAAGAACTCATCCCATTGTCCTTTGTCTCATTTTGCTGCAGATTCATGAAAACCTGAGCCCTGAGCTGCCGTGGGGAAAGGAGCTGAGAAGGCATCACAGCAGAGGAAGGGACAGAGTGGAGGTCCTGAGGCCCCCGGGGCTTCTTCTGGGGACCCTGGGTTTGGGGGCGGGGTGGGGAGCAGAGCCAACCAGACCTCAGGGCTGGGTCATGACCTTCCAGGAGCCAGGTTTTCCTTGGAGGGTGGGGGTAGGGCTTCCTCTGTAAAAAATATTACCAATTACATGTCATGAGTGTGCTGGCATAATGAAGAATCGAACCTTTGACCCTAAGAGTTCATTATTTTTTCTTCTGATGTTACCAGAAGTTAAAACATTTCTGTGGGCCCCTGCGGAGCTTTGCCCACTATGCCTAGTGGATGTCAGGTCTGACTGTCATAACATCCAGTGAGGCAGGTCCCACAGGCTCCCGTGTCATCAGAATCCCCTCACTGGTTCTGCCCGTGGAAAAGTCTGGCCCTGTTTGGGAGCAAGTAATGGACTCAAGGAAAGCTGAGGGATGATGTCTCAAGAAGGCGAAATCCCACAGAGGTGCGTGGCTCTTGTACGTGAGCACAGCCAGGCCTGGAGACTCCAGAGGGCAAAGGGCCACTTGCCAATGGCCAGTGGGAGGGGCTGGCCTCTCCGGCTTCCGGGACAAGCAGCAGCAGGGACCTGTTCTTTCTAGAAACTCGGCAAAGGGCCTAGCATCCCGGGCTCAGCCTGATCTGCGTTTCAGCGGCCAGGGCCAGACCGAGCCTTTCACAATTCAGAGCCCCTCCTCCACCGAAACCCTGTCCAAACACCACCTCTATTGAGGGCCTGATAAACCAAAGCTAAGTTTTAGCCCCGCTGTCCTTTTTCGTCCCAGTGGGAGGTGGGCGTTGGAAGTCTTATCTAGGACATGCAGGGCTAGAGGGCAGGGACCAAGGTCACTTAAGTGCCTGGGGCACTTGAGGTCTCTGGTGGGAAGAGAGGGGAGAAAGGGAGAGAGAGAGAGGCCCTGCAGGAATATGCAGCAGGAGCCCAGTTCCTGTTTTTGCAAGAATGATGCATCTGTACAAATGTGCGTACCCCAACAGGATCACCCCGAGTTTTCTAATGTAGCCCAGGTGAAAGAAGACCAAAGACAAATGCACAGTCATAAATTGGGGGGATCCAAATGTAAGCGTCTAACAGGAACAATGTCTTAATGAGCAACTAGAATTAACACTTTATCTGCTGTCTTCCCCTAATAGTTCATAGTGAAACAATTCAAAGCGACGGAAAGCTTGAAAGAACAGTGCACTGAATATTTCCGTACCCCTCCCCCAGATCCACTGGTTGGTATTTTGCCACATTTTTCTCTGTGTGTGTGTTTCTTAGTGGTGTGTGTTGTGTGTGTTACATCAGTGTATTCATAATTTTTTTTTGCTAAACCATTTCAAAATAAGTTTCAGACATAACGACACTTCGCTATATAACTCCTAAGAATAAAGCACTCTCCGAAAATGTCATTATTGCCCTAGCTGGTTTGGCTTAGTAGATAGAGCATTGGCCTGCGGACTGGAGGGTCCCGGGTTCGATTCCAGTCAAGGGCACATGCTCGGGTTTCGGGCTCGATCCCCAGTAGGGGGTGTGCAGGAGGCAGCCGATCCATGATTCTCTCTCATCATTGATGTTTCCATCTCTATCTCCCTCTCCCTTCCTCTCTGAAATCAATAAAAATAAATTAAAAAAAGAGAAACCAGGGGAAATTTAAAAAAAAAGATGTCATTATCACACTGAAGAAATTCAACATTAATGCAAGTGTTATCCACTATGCAGCCCAACTATCTAAAAATTGTATATCACAGCATTTTTATAATCCAGGACCCAATGAAGTTCACTCAGTGCAATTTGGTTGTTATATATCCTCAGTCTCTGTTAATCTGGAAGAGTCTCCTGCCTTGGACTTCTTTGTCTTCACTGACAGTATTAGTTCAGATCGTGGCCCTGTTGAATGTCCTAGGTTTTGCTGATCGTCTCCTCATGATTACAGTCAGGCTGAGTGTTGAGGCAAGAATACTATGCAGCTGATAATGTGTGCCTCCCCCTGCACACAGCAAGGGGCCATAGGTCAGCAGCCCTCACGGTGATGCCAAGTTTCTTTGGCTAAGGGAATGACCTTCGGTTCTCTTTATTGTAAGGACACTCCTTGACCTTTGTAATTAATTACACTGTGGGTGTTAAAGTCTTTCTTTGTGATATAGTATATATTTTAATTATTACAATAATTAAGGTCCATTAAGTGTACATTAAGATTCCCTCTTTGCACTGTCCATTCAATGGCTTTGACAAGTGTTTAATGTCGTGTAACCACCATTCCAGTTTCATACAGAATAGTTCACTGCCTTAAATATCCCTGGTTCTCCACCTTCTCTGAGTTCCATTAACCCTACAGGTGGAAAGAGAAAATGGGATGAGG